>NC_056747.1:845963747-846174577 GCF_019279795.1 Protopterus annectens
TCCCTGTTAGGGGTTGCCACAGCGGATAGCGGCTCACCTGTCTGCTCATGATTGGCAGTGGAGTTTTACGGTGTTGAGTTGCCAGCCCAGCACCCAACCTTCCACAGAAGGGGCACACATGCATGCACTCACGCCTTGGGCCAATTTAGAGTGTCCAATCCACCTACCACAATAAAAATTTTAAATATATTTAATAATTAATAAAACAGCATGAAGATACTATATATATTTTCACAGTAACCCACACAGTTCAGATCACAGGAAATATTGGAAAGAACATTGGTGGACAGATTCAGACAAATAAAGAAAAACAATATCTAAACTAAGCTTCATTATATTCCTGACTAATGTAAATGTATTACTGTTCCCTAGTTAAGTTACTATCACAAGGCAAGATGCTGTGGGTGAGGGTCTTTCTAGTCAGGTTCCCCACAACAGAATCCTCTGTATTCTGAGATTTCTCTTTGTAATATCTAAAATATAATTTCCAGGAGGGCTGGCACCCGACTCTAGGTTCTCACAGTATTCCCCATTGAAGCTGAGACAGGAATTTAGCATAGACGGCTACAATACATATTTAAATGTTTATGGCAGTGTCTGGGGCTTCCCCTCTTTTTAGAGAGCTAATGAACAAAGGCTTGGGATTCTGTTTTAAAGGTTTCCCTTATTTTTCTTAAAGTAAACTAGCTGGTACATTTAATTCAGTTGCACTAATAATACATGTACATTTCTTTTCATTCCAGTAGGGTGCACTTTTGATACATTTTAACACAAGCAGAGCTCAGAAATGCATTTTCCTCAAGTATCTGCATAAATCAGTTTGATTTACAAATGACATACAGTTTTAATACATTTCTAACACAAACATCTTGTATAAATTAGTTTGATATTCAAAGGACATATCATTCCTTCCAAAACTCCAGCTGTCTACTCTGGCACTTGCCCATATCATCACACTGCCATTGAGAAAAAAAAATAAACTGTGTAGGATCAAGACTTTGGAGATCACCTATATCCTTATTTATAAGGTCCATGATGATTCTTTCCATGCCTTACATATAATGCTGGTTAAGCTTATGGATCTGTAGTTCCCAGGGTCTGTTGCTGTACCCTCTTTATGAAGTGGGATGACTGTTGCTGTTTTACATTCAACAGGGACAAAACCAGTACTCAAAACTGTGGTTGAAGAGATACCTAATGCAGTTGCTTACTCATGTTTTGGACCATTTAAAATACAGCCTTGGATTCATCCAGTCCCATAGATGCTGTGTTGTTGGCCTTGAAGAAATCATTAATGACTTGCTCTTTGGAGATGCGAGGTGGGGGAGATGTAGAGGTAATGCTTTGTGTCATGTTTGGAGGGAACAGCCGAGTGAATTTTTCTTCAAATCTGTGAGCTAATAAGTCCGCTATTTTCGCAGGATCAGTGTGATGCCATCCCACACTCGTCTAGGTCCTACCTTTTAGGTTACGGATATAGCTGAATGCCTTATGGTTATCCTTAGCTATGGTTGCTAATTATTTTTTTTGAAGCTGCCCTTAGAGGATTTTACAAGTTGTCTTATTTATTTGTTCAAGCAGATGAGGGTGTTCTTCCATTGCTTTGACCTCTCTTTTATTCTTAGACAGCAACTTCTTCCTCTTGTTATACAAATTTTTAATGCTAGATGTCCACCAGGGAGGCTTGATTTTTCTTGAGTATATTGTTTTGATCCTATCAGGTACAGCAATGTCAATACATTTGTATAAGTGATTGTACAGGGCATTTGTGTGTACCTTATAGTAGTCAATGCCATCTGTGAGAACAGGAGCTTGGAAATTATTTATGCCATCACTTTGAGTATAATTAGCTTTGGTGAAATTTGTTAGCCTGATTTCACCTTAGTGGGGTTCAGGTGCTCTATATATATATATATATATATATATATATATATATATATATATATATATATATATGTGTGTGTGTGTGTGTGTGTGTATGGTGAGTGGATGTTTCCAGGTCAAATACAAAATGTTCTCTTTGTCAGAGAGTTCTTAAATATCAGATGTATGCTGCTGGGTTATCTTGGATGATGCCACTTTGTCACCTTAGTTTAGTTCCCAATGTAATTCCTCATTCTCTGCATTTAGCATCTCCCTGTGAAAAATACATAGCCTTCAGATGTTTGCAGATCCTGAAAGTCCTAAAACAATTCTACATATCAAGCCTAGTAATTCTCTCTTTCAAGCAACAGAGTCCCCCTAGTATAAACATCCCGTCTCCTGAAAGGGAAAGATAAACATCTCTTATTACGCAGTTATAAAAAAATTTAATTTCAACTACTTTACTGAAGTTTTGCAAGTTAACCTTCTATGTTCCAGTTCCCACTGTTTATCTGCATTTACACAGAATAGTTTATATACATTTCTGTTCTAATCCAGTACAGTACACTGTGGTCACACCTCTAAGCTCAGTACTTTACATACACTTCTATACCAGCAGCTTGATATACAGACAACATACAGTTCTAATATAGTGGTAACACGAGCAATTGCATCCTGTTGATATTCCCAAATGATATACAACTATTTACAAAATTCCAGATAGCTGTGCTGTCAGTATCTCATTCTGTCACACTTCTACACAAGTCATATTGATATTCATAAATGATATATAGTTTACAAAATTCCATATAGCTAGGCTGACAATATTTCCTTTTGTGACATTTCTTCCCCCCCACCGAAGACTCAAGATAGTTTTTCAAGTGACCCTTGTGAAACATTACTTGAAAGGGATGAGTCTATCTGGGAATACACTGCCCCATACTTTGTCTTGAGATTCCTGCTGCCTTGGCTTTGCTAACCCCAGTACAGTGCTGCCCTGTCCTGTCATATGTCTGCAACCCTACATTCTACCATAGTAATTTGGGACTTTGGGATACATGGCTACAGGGAGCCAGCTAGCACTCAGACTCCTCCTAACTCCTACAGCAAATACTTAGCACAAGGGGCTCCCTGTCATGGTAAGGTTTCATCATGTTAACATGGTGCAGTTTGTGCCCTTGCCTAGCAGTTCTACCGTGTAGTTAACATCATTGACCTCTCTTACCACTTTGAAGGGCATCTCCCAAGCTGCCTGCAGCGTATTGTCTGACAGGAATGACCACCTTTACCTGCTGCCCCACAGCATACTGTCTAGCTCGAGCATTCCTGTCATACCAGACCTTTTTTTTGCTTTTGGGCTTCTGCCAGGTTCTCCTGGGCCAAGCCCATGAGCTCCTTGAGCCTTGTCCCGAATTTTAGAACATATGCCACAGCAGACCCCTTGTGGGATTCACTCTCACCCTCCCACTCATCTCGAATCATATCTAGAGGTCCCCTCACCCTCTGCCCATACAGCAACTCGAAGGGTGAAAAACCTGTGGATTCCTGGGGAACCTCTCTGTAAGTAACCAGATAGGGCAAATATTTGTCCCACTCCCTCTTGAACTGCTCTGCAAATGCCCATAGCATGTTGAGTGTAGAGTTTAACCTTTCCACAAGAGCATTAGTCTGGGAATGATAGTGGATGGTCTTTAGGTGCTTCACCCCACAGTGCTTCCACAGACAAGCCAGAAAGTCTGACATGAAACTGGCACCTCTGTCAATTTCTTATGGGAACCCTACCTTGTTGAAAATCTCTAACAAAGCATTTGCCACCTTTTCTGCCTCGGTGGAGGATAGGGCCACTGCTTGAGGGTATCTGGTAGCATAATCTACTAACACTAGGATATACTTTTTCCCTGTGGAACTTTGGGTACTCACAGGCTCCGCAGTATCCATAGCTACCCTCTGAAATGGCTCCTCAATCAAAGGCAAAGGCATCAAAAGAGCTTTGACCTAGTCTCCTGCCTTGCCTACTTTTTAGCACTGCTCACAGGTCCTTCAGTACCCTGTTACATCTCTAGAAATCCCAGAACAATAAAGTTCTGCATAATACGTCTCTTTGTACACTTTATGCCCATATGATCTGCAAAGGGAATATCATGGGCTGTGACAAAGTGCCAGATGATGGGCTCTGGGCACTACCAACTGCTGTACTCTCACCCTCTAGCCCCCCCTCAGGGGTCCACACTCTATACAGTAACCTTTTGTCCCAGTATACAGATTCCTCCTTCCCTTGAAAATCAGGTGCCTCACTAGCTGCCTCTTTCAGGCCTTGTAATGTAGGGTCTGAGAGCTGAGCCTGTCTCATTTCTCTCTTGGTAACCCTTCCCAGGTCCCCTTCCACAGGGAGTCTTGTATTCTCTGACAGCGGTCACTCACTGTCAGACTGGGTACAACTAATCACTTCTACCCTTGCAGACACTGTCCAAGGGAACATTTATTACCCACAAGCAGCTGTACCTCACCTTCAGTCTCACTGCTACAGGATATCTCCCTCCCTGAAGTAACCACCTCACCAATTCTGGCTGCAAGTGTGCTGTCTGTCTGGTTCTGCCCTAGGCTAACTGACCCATATGCTCGTCTCTAAGCCTGACTGTGTCTCACTGCATGCACACAAGGTACTGCATTATCAGAATCATTCCCTATCAGGACATCTGCAGGGGTATCCTCAGATATGCCTACTGTTCTGGCTTCCTTTTCCACCCTCCTAGTCAAGGTCAGCCCTAGCCAAAGGTATTTGGAATTGGACCCCTCCTAAAGCTCTGACTGGAATAGACTGCCGAAGAAAGGAGTGATCCTCTTTATACAGTGTAGGCTTCACAATGGTTAGATCAGAGGCGGTCTCTCTTGGTGTTGGCTTTTTCCATCTACTGAGACGACTGTAACCTGTTATGTTAGTTTGATACCCTTGTCTCCAGACAGCTTTACTGCTGGCATTCTGTCATTCCCACTTGCTAGCTTTCCCACCTTTTGTTCCCCACCATGCCTCCATGGACATCTACATGCCCCCCACTGGTTGCAGACTCTGGGACAGTTTTGACCGCCCACCGTGGGTTCCCTTAGACCTGTGATCAGCACTGGGTATCCCTTTCCTGTGCAGTGATGCCCTGCTTGCTAGGTATAGGTCTCCTTTTTCCCCCAACTCATCTGCTGTGTTGTATTCTCTATCTGCTAAGCAAACTCTCATGTCCTCAGGCAAAGCGTCAAAGAGCTTGTTCCCTCACCAAAAGGTTTGCCAGCCCTTCAAAAGTAGTGACCTGACATCCACTCACCCATCTATGAAAATAAGTACTTAGTTCAGTAATATATTTATACACACTTTCATCTGCCTTGTGTCTATGCTCACGAAACTTTTTCCTATAAGCTTCAGGGATCAACTTGTAACATTCTAGCAAACAATTTTTTTTCCGTATTATAATTTAAGGAATCCATATCAGACTATTTTGAAATGGCAGTTAGCTTTACCATGGAGTAAGGGGGTCAGGAGCTGTATCCAGAGCCCTTGGTCAACATTATACTGTTTACATACCCTTTCAAACATATGAACGAAACTGTCAAATTATCCCTCTCTGTAAATTGTGGAAGAAATTTACTGACCTTTGTTGCTTCTGGGGTTCGGTTACTCCCTTCCCAATTACCTCCATGACCCTGGCAAAGAGTAAATATCTCCTTTTCATGTTGCCTCTCCCTCTCATTCTCTTTAGCGTCCAGATGTTAGTTTCTCATTTTCCTCAGCCTCTAGATGTCTCTCTCTGCTGCTTTTATTTCAAAACATTTGGCCTCCACTTCAAGTCTCTCTAACTCTAGATGGACTTTTAAGTCCTTTGTGGAAAGTCCTTTGTGGAAAGGCTGAACTGTTCATTTTCTGAGAGTTGTGCAACTCCAATGCCAGCCTGGTTGTCTTGATTGCAGGTCTGTGATGCAGCTGTGCCCAAGGCTGCAATCATGTCTGCTTTAGTCAGGTTAACATGCACCAGTCCTTTAGCCTGGCATATCACAGCCAACTGGCTCCTTGTAAACGTGTCATACCCCTCTGCTGACATGCTTGCCTGCTGTCCCTGACTGACTAAGCTCACAAAAAAAAAAATCAAACAATTGTGCTTTGAAACTCTGAATGTTCACTGTGTAGCTGATTGAGAGTACAAACACCTTCCTTAGTGACCACTGTTTACAGTCTACAGGAGTTCAATATCCGCACCACTGAATCCGAATATGTGGATATCCCACCACTACAAGCCAATTAATATGTGATGTGGATATTCCACTAGTGCCCACCAATTAATATGAGATATGGATATCCCACTACTGACACCAATTTGCGTGATGTGGATATCCCACTACTGCCCACCAATTAATATGTGATGATATCCCACTATTCCCCACCAATTAATATGTGAAGTGGTTATTCCACTACTGCCGTCAATCAATTAATATGTGATATGGGTATCCCACTACTGCCCGCCAATTAATATGTGATGTGGATATCCCACTACTGCCCACCAATCAATATGGAATGCCCCAGCACTGGCAACAGTAGTCAAGGAGCCTCAATCCTCACCACTGGAAGCAGTGAGGGACGTACACACACAGTAAAGTACAATTTCCCTTAAGAGCATACAGAGACCACAGTCGGGCTGGTTTCTCCCTCTTTCTCCAGACCACCAGTAAGAGTCCCCACTAGCACAGCTATAGATTTGAGTCCTTAGCCAGGTTTCCAAGCCAAGTCTTTCAACACACTGTGTCCACTCAGTGCTTTGTGTCCCTGCCCAAGTAGCTGACGCACACACACACTCTTGGAGATTTGTTTTACACACACACCCGGGAAAGGCTGGTGCAGGTTTACTAGTTGTGCTCCCTTCTGCCCAGACTGTAAGATAGTTATCACTATCATCAGAACCTGTTATCAGCTACTTTAAGGCCCTTAACAAAAAGTGTCCAATCCTACTGTGTAATGTTACTATTAATCCAAATGGTAGTCTGACCAAGAGCAAGGCTATTAGGAGTGGCCTGCACAGTGGTACCAAATAAATATGTAAGTATTTTCATAGGTTCATAGGTTGGTACTAGGCTATCAGCCCTAGGGCCTATACAAGCCTAGCCATAACAATTCCCTGGCTATTTCTTCCCACACTATTTACTTCCCTGGACCCCTGTCTAGCAGGGCGACTGACGTGATCCCCGGGGTGAATTTCCTTTCTCTCATCCAATTGTCAAGGTTCCTTTTGAAGAGGACCAAAGAGGCACTCTGCTTGACATGTATGGGCAATCTCTTCCAGAGTCTGGGGAGTCTCTGGGTCAGGAACCTATCCCTCCAGCATGTTTTGTTTATTGTGATGACAAGGTTTAGATCCCTGGAGCGTGTGGCTCTGAGAGATTGGGATTTCTTTAAGTGTAGCATGTCCAACAGCTCTGGGTTTGACATGGCCTTGTATGTTAAGCAAAGATCGCCTCTGAGTAGACGATATGCGACAGAGTATAGCTGGAGTTTTTTAAGGCGGTCAGCGTAGGGCATCTGCTTTAGGCCTGTGATTCTTTTAGTGAGGTATTTCTGTGGCCTTTCAAGTTGTTGCAGATGTCTTGAGAGGTACATACCAAACGGGGCATTGTATTCTATAATGGGTCTAATGAGGGATGAGTACAGTGGGACGATGACCTCCTTTTTTCTGGATGTAAAGCCCTTAGTGATGAGGTGTGCCACATAGAAGGATTTCCTGACTGTTGTGGCGATGTGGTTATCGAAGGTGAGACCACTGTCCACCTGTGTCCCTAAGTCTCTTATCAAACTTTCAGTGTTTAGTGTACTGCCACCTATATGGTAATTCACGGATACATGTTTTTCCCAAAGGGGATAACTATACATTTCTTGGCATTGAGCTTGAGCCCATGGCTCTGGCACCAAGCATCTGTTTCTGTAAGGCCCTTTTGTAGAGTATCCACATCATTTGGGGATTCAGTAATGGCTCCCAGTTTGCAGTCATCTGCAAACTTTGTTATCCAGAGTCCCTTAGTGTTGGCCTGTACTTCAGAGAAGTAAATGCCAAACAAGAGCGGTCCCAGGACTGAACCCTGAGGTACTCCACTTGTCACTTGTCTGGAGCTGGATTTGGAGTCTGCTACTTTTACAGTGTGGGTTCTATCAGTAAGCCAGTTAGCAACCCATTGGGTGATGTAGGGATTAATGCCCAGCTTAGTAAATTTATCTATGATTCCAGAGTGGGGGTTGGTGTCAGAGGCCTTGGCAAGGTCTAGATAGGCTGTGTGGACCACCTTACCCTTGTCCATGGCTCTGGAGACTGATTCGAAGAAGTCAATCAGGTTCAGGAGACAAGATTGGCCCTTCACGAACCCAAACTGGGTGGGGTCCAGTGTTTGAAGGTTGCCAATGTCTTTGTTTATAAGTTCCATGATAATACGCTCCATGGCCTTGCAGATGAGGCTTATCAGACTGATGGGATGGTAGTTTCCGGGATCCAAGGTGGATCCCCCCTTGTGGAGTGGGATAACTGTAGCTGTGCGCCACTCAGTGGGCACGAAACCTGAGGTGAGGCTATGATTAAACATAACACTTAGGTGAGGTGCCAGTTCATATTGTAGTTCATGTAGTACACAGCCCGGGATGTCATCTGGTCCCATGGATGCTGTATTCTTAGCTTTGGAGAGCGTGTTTTTTACCTGTGTGGCCGTTATTACCGGAATTTGGCAATCTTCCGGTATTGAGATGGGCCATTTAGGGGGTGAGAGGGGGTGAAGTTGGCACTGAATCGATCTGCCAGGATATTGGCAATATCCTTGGGATCAGTATATTTAATGCCATTCTGTTTTAGCTCATAGCAGATCTGAGCATTGCCATTTAGATTCTTGACATAGTTATAGAATGCCTTGTTGTTGTCTTTGGAATCTTTGGCAATTTTATTTTCGTAACTAGCTTTGGAGGATTTTATGAGGGATCTCAGTTTCTTACTGAGGCTGGTAAGGAAGTTTTTTGCATCCTGGGATTTTCCTCTTTTCTGCAACAGTTTCTTCCTTTTGTTGTAAAGTTTGTTTATGGCAGGGGACCATCAGATTGGCTTCTTTTTTTTTTTTTTGGATGAGAGCATCTTGGTTCTATTTGGGATGGCACGATTTATGCATGAGTGGATGTGCTCGTACAGTGCCTTAGTGTAGGATTCAGCAGTTGAACTTTCAGCTCCTGTCTGCATGGGAGCTGAAAGTTCTGAGCTTAAATATGTCTCAAATAGCCACATAGATGGTTTAAGTATATTTTAGTAAATAATAAAAGAACAAGAAAATACTCAGTAAATCACTAACTTCAGAGTTCAAAATCATAGGAAATAATTAAAACAACATTGCAGGACAGTCTCAAATACAGAAAACATTTAAACTAATCTTTACTATTTATTTATTTTATATTTGTTGACCAGGGTAATCTAACATTAAAGATTCATATAGTGAATTCATTTGAAGAATACGCATAGACTAAACATATATAACATAATGTCTGACATGTTAAAGTATGCGCAGTTCATGGGCTAACAGAAACATTCAATCTTAGTGCAACAAAAAAGTATCCTTGAACCTAGGAATATAGGAGAGCGTCAGGGTAAGTGCAGGGATATAGCCATTGTGTTTTGAAGTACTGTATGTTTTTGAACAGGGCTATTGAGGAAACCAAAGTAAGATCAGTAGCAACTGAGTTCCAGGTTTTGCCAACGGAGTTTAACAAGGAATCACCGGCTGTGTTGTTGGTTTAAATTATTTGTACTAGTAGCCTGTTGGATGAGCGTAAGGTCTTAAGGTTATTGTATGGGTTGATAATGTTTTCAGTATGGGAGTGTTATCAGGTTGGTAAATATTCCTTACGGAATCTAAATGTAATTACTGTACCCTAGTTTCCTTAAGAACAACAAGCTTGCAGAAGTGGTGAGCGGATGTTTTCCAGGTCAAAGACAAAAACAAAATGCCCCCTCTGTGTCAGAGAATTCTTAAATTAATATCCAATATTACTGCTGGGTTAGCTTGGATGACGTCACTTTTTGTCACTTTATTTTAGTTCCCAAGCTAAACCCCCATTGTCAAAAACTGTCAGCATTTAGCATCTCCCTGTGAAAAATACATAGTCTTCAGATGTTTGCAGATCCTGAAAGTCCTAAAACAATGAAACACTTCTACATCTCAGGCCTTGTAATGGTCTCTTTCGAGGCAACAGAGAGTCCCCCTAGTGTAGACAGTCTCACCTGTTAACTGAAACTGAAATACAACATCTCTTTTGTTACGTAGTTATAAAACAATTTAATTTCAGCTATTTTACTGAAGTTTTGCAACTTAACCTTCTATGTGCCACTTCCTACTGTTTATATACATTTACACAATTACAGTAGTTTATATACATTTCTATTCAAATTCAGCAGGGTACACTGTGGTCACACCTCTAAGTTCAGTAATTTTACACACACTTCTGTACCAGCAGCTTGATATACAGACAATATACAGTTCTAATGTGGTAACGCAAGCAATTGCATTTTACTGATATTCACAAATGCCCTATAACGATTTACAAAATTCCAGATAGCTGTGCTGGTGGCAGTATCTCCTTTTGCCACACTTTCATATAAATCATATTAATATTCACAAATGACATAATTATTTACAACATTCCAGATAGCTAGGCTGACAATTTCCTTTTGGGATGGCCCTTTTCCTACATATTGGGTTAATCTGTTCTTGGGGGCCTAGAGTTCTGGGCTTTAGGGGTGGACTGTTGTACTGTCGTCTTTGAAAGTTTCTGTCCCCAGGTTCATGTCTACTAAGAAAGTGATATGTCCTAAACTATTCTCTCCTTTCCTTTGGGGATGGGCGAAAGGTTCCTGTCCCCCTTGAATGGTGCCACCTTCTATAGAGGGGAAGTACCTCTGTGTGGCTATGCTGTTAGTCTGGCTGGTGGTTTATCTTGTGCCCTTGAGTGGGTGGCCTCTCCATCAACACTCCTTTCTTGGTGGATGGTTGATTGGTTCTCTGAAGTCATTGGCTGGTTCTGTCTGCTGATGCTGGCCATGGTCATGTCTGCTCCTTTTTTAGAAGTAGCTGCTTTTGGTTTGCCCTGGCAGACTTTGTTACTGCAACAATTCCAGTCTGTGATGCTTTCTTCTTAAGCATTGTGGGCCTGCCCACTTCTTTGGAGTTTGAGCCTTTTCTGGCTGACATCTTTTCATAATCTAACCTTTTTTGCTTGTTTTGGTGTAGTCCTTCAGCTCTTTCCTTTCTGGTGGTTTACTGGTTGGGCTGTAAGCCAACCATAGGACCTGTTAAGGAATGCTGCTGTTAGATCTGACTGATTATACTTCCATTAACGGGCAGTGAGTATACCCTCCTTCAGTCATCCCGTGGGTGGTCTCTCTGTATGATCAACCTTCATGGTAGCATTTTGCTGAAAGTTGGGCAAGTTTATACTGATATATCAGTTGTTAGTAATGTGTGCCAAACTCTTTGTTCTCTTTTTGCAAGAGAGTGATCATTAATGACCAGAGATGAAGTATTGGGGGGGGGGTTGAGAACACACACATAATTGACAGATAAGATCAGATGTTGTGCATATGTTGTCAATGGCAAGCATTTCTTCATAAGTATGGGAATTTTCAAAATGGAGCTGCGATTGACTGTTAATGCTGAGGATAAAACTGGCCATATGACACTGATGGTTGTCTTCATGACATGTTAAGAGCACATTAGTCAGTTTTGTTGGCACAGACCCTTTGCAAATTGTTGGATAAACTCCTTAGTTTTATTATAAATTCAGCCACAATTTAAATGGAGAGATTGTCTCACTTCACTAACCGGAAGCTACCACTGCAGTCTTCTTCAGAAATGTCTTCACAAAGGATTTGATAGGCTATGACTTGGATATCCATCCAGGTATTTTCTAAATATCACAAACTGGGTAACTGCTTGACATGGTAAATGGTTCGTTTCCTGTATCCTGCAGGACCTTACACAACCTATCCATTTGCCGGACTTGAGGGCAGGACTGACATTATACAACCTATCCGTTAGCCGGACTTGAGGATATACTGCTCGGTATTCTTGTAATCAGTTTACCAGTCTCCTCTAACAGTGTTCCTTGCAGTGAACTTAATGCATTTCTGTTAATGCATCATAACAGTAGAAGCAGCATTGCATTAGGATAGTGTCCTTCTATTCCCATGGTTGTGCATGTTGTTGGTCTGGTGGTGTATTGATATAGTTGGCTCAGTACCATTTACAGGATTTAGTGGTGTTTTTCTATGCCCATTATTTCTAAATGTTTACCTTTATACTGTACTGTTGTTTTCTTATCAGTTAGTCGGAGATACTTAAAATTTATTTTTATCACAGTGTGCTTTTCCTTTGATTTGTTTAGGCTATTAAGACATCCTTGGCCTTCTCCAATAATGTTTTTGGTATTAATCTGTATGCCACTTTTTCTGGAATCAGAAATAAGGGTAGGATGCTCTCTTTATAGTTAGTCTCATTCTAACGTTCATGGTAGTTCATTGCAGCTCAATTGCCATAAGAGATCTTCAGTTGCCAAAAAACAAAATCCTGTTGGAAAACTGATGTCTGCCTCCAACTAAATCATATTCATTTGCTGAATTTCTTGTTAATGTAGTTTCTTGCAGTGAAGACCAGATCTGCTAAGCATGTGTAAATATGATTGATAAATTGGCCATGGAAACATTTTATTATAGGGGCAAAGGTCCCCTGCAGCCATGTAACCCATCTAATTCTGAGGTTGCTAAACCTCAAAGTAAGTTTAAAAAATTGTTGATGAGTTACCAGTTTGGCCTACCAGTCTTATCTGTTCTTGGAGGAATAAATGATTATTTTCTGTAATAGCTATCTTTATTTAAACATTTACTGTAATGATGAGTGTGTTGACACAGCTGTACTTGTATGTTCTTACATAGTTTTGAGTCTTACTTTTTATAAAATTCCACTTGGTATGCCAGTGGGCATCAAACCAGTCAAGACCTAGATGCTAATCCTGTCTGGGAAGGAGGCACATCTTCCAGGAGAGCAAATGATTGAGCATCAACCAGGTCACTCTTCATAGAAAGTGGATGAAAAAGCCAGAAGGCTTGCCTCTTCATATTCTGGATGACTGCAGTGTAGGGGAGCTAGAATAGCGATCAGCACAATGATTTCTCATGTGACTTGAGACAGGAATCGGCAAGGAGGGACCAGAAGAGAGCATAAGGCTAGTAGATTTACCTCCTCTGGATTTTTTTTCACTCCTTTGTTCACTGTTCCTCCCTCAGCTATGTTCAGTGTTCTAGATGTGGCCTGGTCAAGGGGATTGATTTATGAAGTGTATTGTAGGTGTCCTCAGAATGTACTGGCACTGTGCTTTTGAACAGCATGCTCAAGTAATGCGATGAGGGCACTTTGCTAGCCTCCTCTTTCTGTCCTGGTGACATGCTTAGATGTCTTACTTCCCTTTGCTGACTTGGTTTTCAGGGTCCATTGAAAAGGCCAGGTAGCTGTTTGTGCCCGTTTCTTTACATTTCTCCTGTATTTGTGCTGGTGAGGTTGTAATTTATTTCATCACTGGCCCTTTTCCTCAGTCCCTAGTGGGAGGGAGGGGTAAGCTAAAGAGGGATGTTGGACTTTGCCCCCAAAATAACAGTGCAGATCCACAGAAACAAAGTAGTCTTCCCTTCCTTTATTGGCATTGTATAGTAGTGCAGACCTGTGGTTCACCTCCTCCACCACAGCTCTGGGTTATCTTTTACCTCCTCAGGTTGACATTTGTTTCCACTCCCTACTGTTGTCTACTGTACTGCTTTAGCTACAGAGTAAACCCTGCTTCAGCAAGGGGTTATGTTGGCAGAGTTGAGTAGCTCAAGTACACTCATGTGTAATTGAGTTTTTACTTTGTGCTCTAAATATATTAGCCTGGTAGCTAGTCATTTTGCACAATTTCATAGTACAGATCCTACTGTACTTAAAGCAACTATATTAAAGAAAATTTCTGTAGGTTTTTGTTCAGATTATGCATATAAAAGGAAATTGTTGTATAAGGAAGCTGTTTTTATTTTAAAGTTTAACACTTTGTGTCCCTCGGGTCTTAATTTAGAATGTAATTGGAAGATGCTTATCTAATTTTGCATCACTAGTTTTTATTGACTAATATCTAATTGATGTAGGTATTTAACTAGCTTGTTTTAGTTTTCTTTGTACTCCTTTGAAGGCTGTGTATTAGCCGAGGTGCTAGAGTGTGATAAAGTTTTCTGCTTAGTTCCTTGCCGTGGTCGTTTTTGTATTTGTTCCTACTTTATGGTCATTTATTTAATAGCTAAATGAGTACCTTCATTCACCTTGAGCAGTCAGGATATGCACCTGGTAGCACAACCTGTATTAAATTTCCCTTTTAATAAAAGATGCAATCACAGCCTTTTTTATTAGCTAGTATGGATGCTGAGAAGGCTTTTGAGTGGGTGGAATGGGAGTTTCTGTTCTTAGTACTGAAATATTGAGATTCCCTGAATTATATAATGCTTAATTAGAAAATTGTACGATGGTTCAGTTGCCAAGATAAAAATATGGGCTAAACTCACTTCTGCATTTGATTTATCTGGGGTTACTCAGCAGAGATGTCCTTGTACCCCTTTCTAGTTGTAATTTACTTACAACTCTTGGCCACAAAATGGAGATTGGCTCCTGTAGCTAGATATACTTTGGCTGGTAAGGAATATGGACTTATCCCTCTAAGGCCAATGACTTAACTTTATTATAATTATCTAACCCTGAGTGAGATCTTTCTGTTGCTATACAAATATTACTGGACACTGATTAGCTGTTTGGCTATAAAATTAATGTCTGTAATAAAAACAAGAAAAGAGAGTGAGCTCATTGGATGCTTAATGTATCCCTTCAATGGAGGGAAATTACTTACTTGGGAGTACAATTTTCAAATGTATTTGTTGCCCCTGTAAACTTAATAGACACTTTCTTCAAATGTATAGGGAGGTCCTGTTCATGTGGAAGGAATTTCGTGGTCCCCTTCTGATTCATTTTTTTCTGGCTTATCCCACTGCCCTCCATCCTTCTGGCTACCAACATCTCTAGCTATGTCCAGACACACTTTTTTAATGTCTGGGGTGGTGTGGAACTTGATGTACTGGAGGGGTCATGTGGTTGACACGTATTCCATTTACGATGCACCCCTTTACCACCCCAATTCAGTTACGTCTGCTACTCCTGTCAATGGATATGCCTCCCCACAGGGAATGTCTAGATGAATGCCCTCCTCATTTGGTATGGGTATGCCCCTCCCTCCCTGCCCAACACTTCAGAAGCCCAAGCTGCTAATTGAACCTTGGCTGCCTGAGCTGTAGTTGGGGTTTGCCCGGTATGCTCTAGCACCAGTGAAGTAGCAGACACTTTGGCTAGACATGGCATTGTGTATACAGGAGGTAGTCTGGTTTATTTTACCCTTGGTTTTATTTTCTCTACAGGAATTACCTGTTTCACTACAATAGAATATCTTTGCAGACCTCTGGAGACTAATTTTTGTTGGGTAGATGGATATCGTGGGATCCATTGCCAAGGCATTATCTCCCATGGTGCAGAGAATTTAGGGGATAACAGATTTTGAATTGTACTCTAAAACAGCTGCGGTAGCGTTGTCACCTCCCAGTTAGACGTTGCCCGTTCGATTCTCAGAGCGTCTTCTGTGTGGCGACATGCGTGAATGGGCGTTCCTTTGTTGAAGGCTATGCATCAGGGCTGGCAACTCTGTACGTAAAAATCTACTGCCAATCATTAGTGGACCGGAGTTGTGCTGTGGCGACCCTTAACCCGAAAGATACATCATCACTGATGGCTATATATCCATTGAAAGGACAGGATTATGTCTGAAATAGAGAGGGGACAGCAAGCGTTATTTTGCATACATAAACATGATCAGTTGTCTGTGGCCTAGGTCAGATTCCTGGCTGTCAACAGATATGAATACATTTCACTAGGCCTTTGGGATAACTAAATCTGCACCTTGGATGTTTCAACTGCAGCTTGTGTTATACTTTACCTGTTCTAGATAATCTCACTTACATCATGGGGATTCTAAAAAGTGAACAGGTCTATGGTCCTGAAAACGACTATTGAAAGATGGGAATATTATATCCTGGCAAGATTTTAAAGCCATATAAATAATTGAAGAAAAACTGTAGGAGCCTGTACAATAGTTTAGTGTGTGGCAGGATGAAAAGAAATGATGCTGCTTAAGGTAGCAGTTGGTGATTACCCTTTACTGAAAATAGGAAGCCACTTTATTTTAGCAAGGGAAAGGAACGTAAATCTTATAAAATCCTTTTGGCTGATAATGGAAAGGTATGCTATTAGATCATTTTTTTTGTATGTGCAATCATTGTTCATACAATTATTTTTATACTCCAGCTCACCTTACCCGGTATTTACAACCACTGTGCCAGTTTGCTGGAGATGCTACCAGTGCAGAATGGGGCTTTGGTTTTGTATGTTTTTGATTGTACTGGTTTGGAATGACTTAAATGGAACCTAGATGGTCTCCTTGCCCTTCCATGGTGGTGGTCTTCATCAGGACTGGAAGAGGACTAGTCTTAGGAATGGCAGTTTTTACAATGTGGAGACACAGGGACACCTTAAGTATATGGATTCCCTTTTAAAAATGCTGCACAAATGCGTTGGGTCCTCTGATGTTGCCACACTGACCATGTACCACACCATTCAGTTCTGCTGGGGGTGTGATGACGTCCACCTGTCTTTTTGTGACATCCCTGCTCATAAACTGTATGGTGGCCATGGAGACGTTCAGCTCAGAAGAGGGGCAGGAACTGCGGATTACCTGCCGCTGGTATGCCAACCCCCCCGCCCCCAACCCCCATGCTCAAGGGAGCTGCCAACACCAAATTGTCTGTGTTGCAGAGGAAAAGGTGAATTCAGTACTGATGCATCAGCCAAACTTCTTTCCTCCTGTGGTATCTGTGAGACAGAGGTGGGTTGCACAGGAGCAGTGTCTGAGAAAAGAGGAGATGTTATGCCTGTTACATTACCCACCTAGATCCCAAACTGCACCAGACTGTTGTAGCCATCATCTGAAATATTCCCTGAGGCAATGTTAGTATCAAGAACTGAATTTTATACCCATGTTCATCAGTAACCTATCACATGCTTATGCCTTATCATAGTTATACCTCTGTGTCATTGCATAGCTAGAAGACATGTAGTCCTCCTCGTAGCTACCTCTGTACTGGATAGTTAGACAAACATGGTAATCGTGTGTGTGTTTCTGTCCTTTATATTTTTATTTCATTTTTGTACTACGAGTCATTTTGGGTAACTCTGCAGAGAAAAAGGCATTGGAGTGACATTTATGGATGAGTGGGAGGAGCAGACCTAGTTTCCTTTTGCAGGACTTGGAAGGACTGCCTGGAGTCATACCATACAAAAGGTACCGGACTGTCTGAGAGGATGAATGAATTTACGCTACTTAACTCTCTCCCTCCAATAGAGCTCTCCATTTCTGTTGCTATATGCAGTGCCAGCCACAGTTATGTTGGTGATGCAACAGTGGTTTCCACTCCATCATCTTGTTCTCCTTTCACCTGTTGGGTTTTCATCTGCCTCCAGACTTACCTGTCTGAGGTTATGGGGGTCATCCTCTGGGAGGTGACCTGGTGGTTCCTTGGTGACCTCCAGCAGTAGATCACTGGAAAGGAGCATTGTTGCACCTTCTTGTAGGTCCCAGTATGTTACCTTATAGGAGCTGATGGGGTGATGGAGCGGATGGTCCAGTGGCTTGACCACTTACATTGGCTTCCTGGAAAATATCCTTGAGCAATTAACAGAATTGCATCACAACCTAGCACTACCCAGCATGCCAAAATGAGCTATGTCCCAGTAGAAAGGGCACTTGCAGAAGGGACCAACCACTGCATGGGCCCTGCAAAGGCAGCAGGAAGGAGAGCCATCACCAACTGTATCCCCAGTCATAGTGCTCCCTCTACTTGCGTGTCACTTCCTTCTGTCCCCTGTTCATTGTCCAGTCTCCCCCATCACCAGTTGTTTTCTGTCATTGTATATACGTTGTGATCACCCCAGTTAGCTTTTCTGTCTGTATGCCCTTGCTTCAGTCACTTTACTCCCTTTCCTTTGCATCTACCCTGCTTGAAAAGAAATAAAATGCACCTGCTCTCCCCTCCCAGTCTTTCACCTCCATGTCTTTCTATATGTGCCAGTGCTTCCTCCTCTTTCTTTCTATCTTGTGCTCCCATTTTCTTTCTATTTATAGGACTAAAACTGGTAGTGACTCTCCTGTGAGCTCTGTAATGTCTGTAAGCAATTCAGTGTCGCAACAGACTTGTATATGTACTACATAAGTACAACTGTTTGTGAAGTCTGTAAGTGCAACTGTAATGCACTCTTGTATTCACTAGCGCTGGTATTTGTGCAGAGCTGATTGTTGTGCCATGAGATGCCTTCTGATTAATTGATGATTTCTTTAAGCTGTGCAGCTGTATGCCACACCATTGCATTATCCATTGACATCCATGTTAGACATGTTTCTGAATCCAAAGGTTGTTTCTAAGTACTGAACCATATTCTTGTGTTTTGAAAACATTTTAATGTCTGAATGGTGCAGCTTTTGAATACAAACTGTATTCACTGTCACTACGGAAAGCTATGGTAAAAAAAAAAGAGATGCGTGGGTAAATTTGTAATTAAGGCCCAAGTCCTAGCATAAATTTTAACATGGCACTCCACACCATTTCAAAATGGTCAATTTGCTAAAAGCTTAGTGGGAAAGCTCTGCAGTATAATGGGATTTACATGTTAAGAATTTTTTCCTACATGGAGAGGATAATGTATTCAAAATGCTTGCTATGTTTTTCATTGCAGGCATGCTTGTAGATGGTGGTTAGTACTAGAACTCCAGGTTTCCTCATGCAGCTAGGTTTGCTTGCACTCTTCCTTGGGCTGGTCTTTGGTTGTAGCCAGTTATACTGTCATGTATGAGTGTTAATTGTAGAGTAATAATATACTTTGCCTCTGACAGTTTTATTTTTATTTTTCTTAGTTCTATCCGTTTAACCAGATGGTAGCTTGCATTTTTCACCATCTGTGGTATGTTCATTTTTGTGACTATGTAGAGTTTATCCATGTTTAGAGCTTTCAGCTGTTAAACTCTATGTACAGACAGAATTATCTAAGAGCTTACATTCCCATGTTTCCTTTCAAAATGGGCTCTCCCCATTGATATTCCTCCTAACAAAAGTAAACTCTGGAGAACTGCTGATACTTGTGTAATGTTGACTATACTGGCATTGTCCAGCAGTCTGTTCTATTAAGAATCTTTTAATTTTGGTTACTGTTTTACAGGATCCTGTTCCACCAGAACTGATTGGAGTGCTGCAGAAATCTCAGGATTCTCTGATACAGCAACTGTTCCCTTTTGTGCAGGAAGATTTGAGCAATGGTAGAGCCCACAACAGAAATACAGTGGTGACAGTTGTTTCCAAGTTTAAGGTTTGAGTTTATAAGTTATTTAATTATTGAATGTCTTTTATATTCCTGTTTTATTAATATGAATATTTTGGTTTAAGCCTATGATTGTTTTGCAGTCTCAGTAATGACAGGTAACCGAATGCTGGTTAACACCACACATTATTTCAAGGGCAAGAGGTAGACATTTTAGGATCTCACACAAACACTTGGTCCTCCTCAGTGGTATAAACCTAATTATCTTCTAAATTGTTACTGATTGGATGTAATCTGGCATATGTCACCTGCTGCTCACACTGAACTGCAGTAAAATTTCTGTTATGACATGGAACATCATTGGTGTCTTTAACGTTAACTTTTATGCCATTGTAAGAAGTCATTCCAAGGATCTGCTTCAAACGTAATATGCAGAAAGGCTAGATATGATAGTTGTGTATTTATTTTCTGTGAAATATGTAATGACTCGTTAACGTCAGCTGCTGTGGTGCTACAGTTACCCTACTGTGTACATCCATTAATCATTCCTGTGGTGTGTTTCTGTAGAAATACTTGGCTTTACATATCTGTTAACAGTAGATCGAGAGAGGGCATAGCATACACAGAACTGTTTGTCAAGAAAATTAATAATTTGAAAACGACTGGAATGCTGCTATCTAAACTGAAGCTTGAATGGAGTTTTTCATTGGAACTAGTTAACGGCATCTGCTCTCATTAACATTTTTGCCTAGTAAATTCATTACTTAAATCTGTAGAAACCATACCTCATGTGGTTCATGCCAGCAGCCCTTTGCATGGGTTGTGGGATATGCTCATTGCCAGCACAATTAAATCATTTTCAGAGAGAATTCTCCAACGATGCCAAGGTACGGCCTTCCTGCTCACTATTGCCCATCCTCTGCCATTTTTTAATAGGTGTATTTATTACATTAACAGCCTTTATTACAGTTAACAGCACAGGCAAATTCAACAACTGAAGCAATACTCACGCATGGTGCTTCATTATGGTTTGTGCTTTATTCCTATATACCATTACTAGATATTTTCCATAACCTTGAGTTAATAGCGTCATACAGCCTACTTTAGTTTCACTGAAATCAAAGCTATTTTCAACATTAGAATTCAAGGTGATATTACAAAGTCAGTCAACAATGTATTCCATATAAATTACAGTGCAACCTATGTGCATTCTATCCTGTTTAAAAAAAAAAAAAAAAAAAAAAGCTCCCCCTCATATCTTCACTTAACATTATCCAAGTCTATGGACATTATATACCATTGCTTTTCTTATAGCCTGTCAAGTTCTTTTACAAACTTAAACCATGCACTATTTTTGTCTCATAACTATTTACAATTCCTCACTCCCCCTTTTGGTCATCAGGTAACATATCTGTCTTTCCTTCTGATGGCCCTCATTCTTTAGATATATCAATTTGGTTCACAACTGCCATTTTCTGTACTGCTTTTTATTTTTGCTATCCTAGTTTTCTTTCTCTAATTTGTATTTCTCTATTGGGGAATATAGGTCCAAGTAACTGGCCTCCTTTTTTGCTTTCTTAGCTAGTAACCATACAAGTTACAGAAACTGCGTTTACCCCTTTCTTTAGCCAGCTGCTATCAGTGTATAAAAAGCATCTTTCTTTTGTCTATCCCATTGACTCCTTTTCTATCCTCCTTATTAATGTCCCTACTTCCTGTTTAAAATCCTCTAATTCCAGACCGTTCAAAAAATGTGTTCCCAAGCTTCTTTTTGTGTTAAACACCTCCAGTGTGTTATGACCTCTCCCTGGAAAAGCCTACCAAATTTCTTGAGTATACAAAAACAGTTATGTAGATACTTACATTCAAAAATTGTATGTATTTTTTTAAATTGAATTGCCTTCCATTCAGCTGTTCATATTTGACCCCGTTAATTTTCTATCTACTTGTAAGTCTACCCCATGATTCTATCAATTTAATGCTCTCTCCCCCAATAAACCCTCCAATAGCCATCTACCCATTAATTTCTTTAACCATACTAGTCCATTTCCCTGCTCTATTCATCTATTTAACTACAAGATATATCTACGTCTGTGCGTGTATATATGTGTGCGTGTGTCTATATGTGTATATATATATATGTATATATATATATATATATATATATATATATATATATGTATGTGTGTGTGTGTGTGTGTGTGTGTGTATATATATATATATATATATATATATATATATATATATATATTTGGGTCTGGACTTACTAACCTCCCTTTCTCCTTGTGTAGTATTTAGCCCAACTCACTCCAGGTTTTTCCTTTCCCCATATGAAATTACTAATCAGTTTTCTAACCATCATCTCTTTTGTCGGGGAGAGGGTCAGGGGGCAAAAAGCTCAAGTTGCATGTAGATGATGTAATATGTGCTAGTGGATGACCTACATTTTCTGCTCCAAATCAAGATTTAGCATTGTCCACATTCTAAGATTGTTTGTTATGCGTTCCAGAATCTTCCCTTATGCTTTATTCCTAAAGGCTTCATATGCATTTTTGTTCTCCCTCCTCATTAGAGTATTCCCCTTTTCTGGTTCTTTAGACCCCCCCTACATTTATCACTATTACTTTTGTTTTCCCTTAATTTATTTTATAGCCCAAGATTCTTCCAAATTTCTCTAAAGTTGGCAGCAGTTCATTTAAATCCTCCTCTAGATTAGCTATTGTAATCACATCAACATAAAGACCAGTTTTAAGCTCTTGTCTTCCCCATCTGTATCATTGAATATCTGATTGCATTTATTTTAACCGCCAGCAATTCTAAGAATTAAGTGAATAAGATAGGGGACAACAGGCAACTTTGTCTTATACCCCTTGAGATACGTAGGAAATCTGAAACACCTTGCTGTCTTAACTAGTTTAGTTTCCCCAGTATATACATTTCTGAGCACCTTCATGATCCACTTAAGTATTTCCATTTTGTCCATAACCTTAAATGTGAAACGCCACTCTACCCCATCAAAGACCTTTTAAGCATCTAACACAAATAATACCCTCCCCCTTTCTCCTCTGCCCTTAGCATCTTGGATGATGATTAACATCTAGTAATGTTGCAAGTTGTTTTAACCTCTGAATCCACATTCATCAGGATCTACCAACTTATGCTTTTACCTCCACTAACCCCTTGGCTAAAATGTCTGGGCAAGACCCTCTTCCATACATTATGAAACAGTGTTTTTCATGCCAGTGTCCTCCTTTTTAATACTAACCAAATTTCCACATCTAGCACATCACTTTCCTGGTCCTTGTTTGTTTGCTGCTCAATTAAAGCTTGTTCCATCTCCTCCTTTGAAATCTCTCTACTAATGTGCAATGTTTTCTCCTCTTCTAGCCTCAGGAAATCTATCTCTTGTAGGAGTTGCTTTAAACCCTGCTAAAATCTCCTCTGTATATTCCTGGTGATGCAACTTTTGTTGGTAATCTTTCAAGCTTCCTAATATCTCCCTGTTCTGTTACCTCTAGGTTTCTTTGATCTTGTAACCAAAATATTGTTCTCCATCTTTTGCTGCCTAAATGCAGCATCTCAGGCTCTGACTGTCCTTGGTGCCACTGTTTGCCAAATCACTTTAAAAATATTTCTCTGAGTCAGTGCACAATATTGTCTTCACCTTGAAGGTCCCTAATCATCTCCTGAAGTACTTCTCCATCTGCCTTGTTTAATATGGTTATGTTTATATATGTAGAAAGATCTCGGCCTAGTTAATTTAGCTTGTCTAGAGTTTCTTGCATTCACAATATATTGTTTAGTTTTCTTCTATAAACTTTGTTTTATTTCTTTTATATTATCCCATGTTCTGTCATCTTTCTGTCCTGGATTCCCAATCAAGTTTTGCATTTTTTGCTTCAGACAACTCTTAAATTCCTGGTTCCTAGGCCAGTGTGCTGAGAATTTCCAGTGTCAGAGTCCTCTGCTCTTTACCCCATGTTCAAGATGTTCTTCGTGTTTCACTGTTGCAGTCATCACACTTTGGTTATCTGCCTGCAGATAGCCCTCAATTGGCCCGAATACCAGAGACTTGGTATTTCTGTGTCTGTTGCTGTTGCTCCAGGACTGACGTCAGGTCGTCAGGGGTATAAAAACCAGCAGCTGACGCCATTACATCAGTCTTTCTTGCTGAGGAGCCCAAAGCAGTAGCAGTTCGCAAGTGCCGGTCGGCTGCTAACTGAATTTTCGTTTACGAATTTGAATAATCCTGAAGTCTTCTAAAGCTAAGTACCCCGCTGGGGATCCTTTTTTCTTGCTCTAACCAATGTCAGAAAAAGTTAACAGTTGTCTTGCCTGTGGAAAGCAAATACCACACAGAGATTTTCATTCTCATTCTCAAATTTTCATTGCGTCACCTGTTTAGGCCCAGACCACGATGTGCCTCACTGTCTGTTTTGTGCCTTGTTCAATGCCGGTACCATTCGTCGTTGGGCTCTCTGTCACTAAATTCTTCCTCTCTTGATTTCCATATTCAGAAATGGCTACGTTAAGCCATCCGACTAACATTATTCTGAAAAAACATAAGGATAAAGACAGACACAGACCGCATAGGTCCAAAGCTGCCAGCGATGCTTCCGTTAAGCTAGTCGCAAGTTCGCCGGTACTCAGTGAGGTGCTTTCGCAGCCCCCTGATGCCTGCTTCTGTGGATTCGTAGGCCTCTGCTGAGACCCATTCGGAGTCCAGTATGCTGCGAGACTGTTTGACTATGGAACCTGCGGATGTCTCTACCTTGGATGGGTCCGGAGCTGCTGTGCAGGCACCGGCTTCTGAGGCAGCTCTTCACACTACCGATGTTCGACTCAAACTGACGACTTTATCTAAAACTAGCGAGTTTCTTAGGCCAAGAGTACACGCTACACCTAGAAAACAGATGACCAAAGCACATGCACCTCCTCCTATGCCTCAGACAAATGCTTATAATAGCCGAAGACCTTTACGCTGATTAGGGGAAGTCAGCCTTCCTCTGCTAAGAGGAAGAGAAACCAGTCCCCTGCAGCTTCACCAGACCAGGAGTCTGACTCTGAGGTATCTGATTATGAAGACATGCCCTTATCTGCTTATGAGGATTCAGATGCAGAGGAATCCATTCCCTCTGCTTCCCCTCCTGAGTATTTTTCTTTTGGTGAAACATTGCATACCTTAAGAGGGTGTTTCCACTGGGAATGCTAGGACTATCCTCGGTCCAAAAAGAGACTCAGGGAATTTCTATATTTGCCATAGCACAGACCTTTAGCAATACTCCCTGTCCTGGAGGTTGTTGATGTTTTTATGGAATCCAGTCTTACTCCTGATACATCTCCTGCCCCTAGAAAACCAGACGGGTACTACAGAGTACCTGGCACTCACAAATTTCTTTTCAAGAATCCTACTGCAGACCAAGAGATAATTTCCCAGGGCCCTAAACGTATCAAGGCAACTACAGCCAACAATCCCACCCCTTCGGACAGGGATTCCAGAGCTTTGGTCAGATGGGATAAGAAGGTATACACCTCTGCTACTCTTGCTATTAGGGCATTAAATTGTCAGGTTCACATGCTGAAATACCAGCAACATATTATGGAACTTATTAAACAAAAGGTGGCAACCTATACAGACTGTGCAGAAAATAAGGAATTGCAAGTACTTATGCACTCTGCAAGCCATGTCAGCAAGCATACTTTGCAGTGTGGCTTTGACACCCTAGAGGCAACTTGCCGGGCAGCAGTCACTGGTTCTGTACTGAGAAGACATGCTTGGCTCAAGGAGCAGACCCTGCCAGACCATGTCAAATCAAAGGTATTAGACACTCCTTTTTTGTTTGGCACCAAAGCAGAAGAGGTTCTTAAAAAGATGGAAGAAAAAGCTAAGTCTATGCAGACTGTTGCAGAATTCTTACAAGTGCAACCCCCTAGATTTAGTAGGCATTGCCTTTCCAAACACTGGTCCTTTCCACCCCCCTCCCACCCATCTCAAACCAGGCCCAGGGGAAACGGACCACCCAGACTACAGTCTCAGGGTATGCAGAGATCTAAGCAGTGGAGAGCCCCCACCCCCAAAGCAGGGACTGGTAACCCACCTCCTTACGGAAAAAACTCTGACTTCTCCACTCCACTCCCCACCTCTGCCCAATTGCGTTTGCCCCTAGGAGGAAAACTTGCCCTTTATGCAAAAAACTGGATGTCCATCACACAAGACAGATGGGTCCTCAACATTATATCCCAGGAGTACAAATTTTACTTCCAGTCACTGCTAACCCCAAGAGGGTTCCCAGACCTTCCTTCAAACAAGTGGGCAGAGGCTCAAAACCAAGTTTAACCCTGCTCTCCATCAAAGCTATTCAGCTGGTTCCAGTGGAACAGATAGGTCAAGGATTCTATTCCAGACTCTTCCTGGTACCCAGAAAAGAGGGCTCTTGGTTCCCAATCCTGGATCTTTCAATTCTCAACACCCTGCTGGTGGTACCAAAATTCAAAATGCTTACCCTGCAAACAGCTTCTCCCTATGCTAACCAAGGATGCCTGGTTAGTCACTCTAGACGTAAAAGAAGCCTATCTGCACATCCCTATAAGGGAGTCCTGCAGAGTAAGTATCTAAGTTTCAGGGCCGGATCTATGCATCATCAGTTCTCTGAACTTCCCTTTGGCTTATCTACTGCACCCAGAGTATTCACAAAATGCCTGGCTCCAGCCATTGCAAACTGCAGGCAGAGAAATATCCAAATTTACCCATACTTGGACGACTGCCTGATTCAGGAGGACAGTCAAGAATTGCTGTTGCAGCACCTGACATTTGTGAAAAAACTCCTCACTTCCCTGAGATACACCATTAACGAAAATAAATCAAAACTGGTACCCGGTCAAAGGATTGTATTCCTGAGAGCAAGCTTGGACACAACATCCCAGATGGTATTCCTCACTTCAGAAAAGCAAGTGCATATGAGGAAACTTCAATGGTATTTAAAAAGTCTTTGGTGCGAACATTCTCAGGACCTGGAAACAGTCATCATACCTTGTCTGAGGACAGAGTTTATTTGGTGGGCAGAAGCATGCAACCTCAACAAGGGACTGCCGTTTACTCAATCCCAAGCCGCCCAGACCCTCACCACAGACTCATCAGTCTGTGCCTGTGGAGCACACATGTACAGCAAATGCATTCAGGGCCACTAGAGTCCAAGTCAAATTTACCTGCACATCAACCAAAAAGAGATGCTAGCTGTGCAGAACGCCCTGACAGCTTTCAGATCCCTACTCCTTCCTGGCAACTTCTAATAAAAACAGACACCACAGTTATGTGGTACATAAACAAGCAGGGAGGAGCACATTCCTACACACTCTGCAGGCTAGCCATGGCTCTGTGGAACACTGCATTGGACATGCAAGTCCATCTGCAAGCTCAATTCCTGCCAGGCAATCAAAATTCACTGACAGACTTAAGCAGAAATCTCCTAGACCCACACAAGTGGCAGTTAGAGTCCAACACCTTCAAACTTTTGATTCAGAAATGGGGGACCCCAGAGGTGGACCTTTTTGCCTCCCCCTACAACCACCAGCTCAGCAGATTCTGCACCAGGAACCATTACAGCAGGGCCTGGAAAGTGGATGCCCTATCCTTTCAGTGGGTAAATCTCTCTGTTTATGCATTCCCACCCCTGCCCCTTCTCTCAAGAGTATTACTCAAAATAAGACATGACAGACCGAGGACAATTCTGGTTGCCCCAGATTGGCCACGCCAGCACTGGTACACACTGCTACGCAGCCTGACATCGGTGCCACCAAGGCACCTACATCAGAACCCTACCCTGCTTTCTCAGCAGGAGGGACAGATTTTGCATCCGCAACTGCAAACCCTAAAGCTTGCAGCCTGGCTTATCCCTTGAATCTTATCCCAGCAGCTCTAAGCAAATAGGTGCTGGATGTCATTCCTGAAGCCAGAAGACCCAGTACAAGGAAATCCTTTGCAGATAAGTGGAAAAGATGCTGCTCATGGAGCCTAGCTAAAGGAAAGGACACAACTCTGCCCTCCCTGCCTTTAATTTTGGGGTACTTAGCAGATCTACTCCACAAAGGCATGTCCTTCTCTTCCATTAAGATTAATGCCTCAGCCATTTCGGCCCATTACAGCACTGAGCCACCTCTCTTCTCGCACCCTCTTATCAAACAGTTCCTGTGAGGGGAAAACAACTTAAGGCCACCAAGGAGAGCCTCCACCCCTGCTTGGGACCTTAACTTTGTACTGGAAAAGCTCATACTTCCACCCTTTGAGCCTGCAGCGTCAGCAGTCTTAAAATTCCACTCTTGGAAAACAGCATTGCTTCTAGCCATCATTTCAGCTAGAAGAGTGTCTGAACTACAAGCACTTATGGCTGTGAAACCCTTCATCATTTTCCATGCTGACAGGGTCTGTCTCAGGACAAACTCTTCCTTTATGCCTAAAGTGGTGTCCAGTGTGGCTCTCAGTCAATCCATACATTTGCCAACCTTTTTCCCTAATCCTCAAAATAAATTAGAAAGGATCTTGCACTCCTTGGACGTGCACAGACAGCTCAGATTTTACCTGGATAGAACTAAGGCCTTCAGAAAATCAGACCAGCTATAAGTCAGCTTTACAACTGGGGCAGAGGGCAAGGCCATTTCTAAGCAAACTATATCCAAATGGATAGCGCATTGCATCCATTTCTGCTACAAACACCATGGGAAACCAACCCTGCAGGGGGTCAGAACACACTCCACTAGTGCAACCTCTACCTCTGCTGCATTCCTCAGGGGAATCCCTACCAGGGACATCATGGAAGCTGCTACCTGGAGTTCAGTACACACTTTCACCAAGCACTACCATTTGCCTATCTTCTCCAAATCCAGGACAGGCTTTGCAACAGCAGTCCTGCAGGGCACTCTCACCAGCCCTAACTCTTCCTGACTGCATCCACCCTTCTTCAGCTTTGGGAATCCACCCAAGTGTGATGACTGCAACAGTGAAACACAAAGAACATAGTACAGTTGTGTACATTTACCATAAATGCAGATGTTAGTGTATTCACTGTTGCAGTCCCGGTTTCCCTCCCTCCAACCCCCTGGTTTCTCCCTCCTTAATCTCTCTAGGCCTCTTACTCCCCATTTTCAGGCATATGGGTATTGGTTTTGGTATTTACTTTTTACTGTTGGTGTTTTCCTCCACCATAACTTAGCTCCCTTTTTGGGGGCTCCTGACATTTGGGGCAAGAAAAACTGATGTAATGGCATCTGCTGCCAGTTTTTATACCCCTGACGTCAGTCCTGAAGTTACAGCAACCGACAGAAATACTAAGTATCTGGTATTCGGGCCGACTGAGGGCTAACTGTGGGCAGATAACCCAAGTGTGATGACTGCAACAGTGAATACACTTGAACATCTGCATTTATGGTAAGTGTACACAACTGTACTTTCTATCTCTGTCTGTAGGGTAGATGATTGGGTTATACCATGGGGTCCATATTTTCCCCTGTGCACTCCCAAGAGATATGTTTTGTCCAGTTTGGACCTTTGTCTCCATTTAGGGCTGTATATTGGGTAAGACCTAAATCATTTCCATCCCCCTTCTAACAGCCAACTGTCTCTCAGTCCCAACATCACTATTTTATTTATTTTTTTTAAGTTCTCAGTTAAGCTAAGGCAAATGTTATTCATGTTTCACTGTTGCAGTCATTACATTTGGGTAATCTTGCTGACAGGTTGCCCTCAGTCAGCCTGGATTCCAAAGTCGTGGGTCCTGCGTTGGCTGTCGTCACCCCTTCCCTGACATCAGGTTGTCAGGGGTATAAAATAAGCAGCCAACGCCATTTTCTTTAGTCTTTCTTGCCATGCGGTGCCTGAAGCAGAAGCAGTTCGCAAGTGCCGGTCGGCCGACTCCTGAGATTTTCGAGTTCAAATTTCAGATCTGAAATTTTCTATAAAGCGAAGTACCCCGTTGGGGAGACTTTTTTTCTTGCTCCAGAACCGATGTCAGAAAAAGTTAATTGTATTTCTTGTGGGAAGCAAATACCTCATAAGAACTTTCATTCTTACTGTATTCCTTGCCTAGGCATAATTTTCTGGGTTGTCGGTTTTGTGCTAGATTTAACCAACACACTTTTAAACGTCTGTATTATTTTGCTTTAAACTACTTTGGACGCAGATTTAATTATCCAGAAATGTCGTCGGAAAGCCATCCGACTACTGGAGTTCACAAAAAACACAAAGAAAAAGAAAGACAGCTGAGACCCAAAACTGATGAAGCTTCTCCTAAGCAAGTCGCCGGTTCGCTGGTTCTCAGTGAGGTGCTTTCGCAGCCCCTGATGACCGCTACTTTAGAGTTGCAGGCCACTACCGACTCCCACGTGGAGTTGGGCATGTCGCTGGAAGCTCAAAGTATTGGAGCCTCGGACACTAATCCTTCAGATGGGTCTGGAGCCGCTGAGCAGGAACTGGCTTCTGAGGGTGTATTCAGACCCAAACACCTATACTTTAAACTGACTTCAAAGGCTAAGACTAAAGCACCTTCAAAGGCAAAGAAGCAACCTCAAGAGCCACGTGGACAGGCCTCCATGCCCAAAAAACAGATGCTCAAAATGGCCGAAGACTTGATTACCTTGATCAGGGGTTCCCATCCCCCTCCCAATAAGAGGGCTAGGCAAGAGACTGACTATGAATCTTCAGATCAGGTTTCCATTTCTTCTGATTCCTCTTCTGAGCAGGAATATTTTCCCCCCATGAGGATTCTGATGCTGAAGAATCCATACCTTCAGCTTCACCTCCTGAGGATTATTCTTTTGGGGAAACCTTACATGCCATGAGGGAGCATTTCCACTGGGAGAGCCAAGATTTTTCAGAGTCTAAAAAGAGGCTCAGGGATTTCCTGTTATTACCTCAGCACAAGCCACTAGCCATCCTTCCTGTGTTAGACATTGTAGATGATGTGTTTTCGGAGTCCAGTCTTTTCCCGGACTCCTTACCTCTAGCTCCTGTTAAGCCTGACAGATATTACAGGGTTCCTGACTCACATAAATTCCTTTTTAAAAACCCTGCTGCAGATCCAGAAACTATTTCTCAGGGTCCCAAGGGTGTTATGGTTTCCGCTGCAAAAAACCCTACCCCTTCTGATATGGATTCTAGGACTCTGGATAGGTGGGGAAAAAAGGTTTACACATCTGCTACCTTGGCTATAAGGGCCTTAAACCATCAGTTTCATATGCTCAAGTATCAGCAACATGTCATGGCATTGCTTAAACAGAAAATGTTATTAAATTCTGAATGTGCAGAAAACAAGGAAATGGAGGGTATATTGCATACAGCTGAACAAGTTGGAAAGCATACTTTGCAATGTGGCTTGATTCTTTAGAGGCCTCCTGCAGGGCCACAGTTACTGGTTCTGTAATTAGAAGGCATGCTTGGTTAAAGGAACAAAATCTGCCTGATCATATTAAAGTTAAATTATTAGATGCACCTTTACATCATGATTCTGTGTTTGGTGTTAAGGCAGAAGAGGTGTTAAAGAAAATGGAGGACAAAGCTAAATCTATGCAAACATTTCTTACAAGTACAGCCACCTAGGTTTAGTAGACACTGGCCAACAAAGAATTGGTCCTTTCCAGTGTCGGACAGATCTCAAAGGGGTAGACCCAGATGCCCTAGAGGCAGATCCCAGGCTCAAGGTTCATACAGGTCAAAACAATGGGGTGCTTGTACCTTCAAAAGTGTAGAAGACAAATCACAACCTTACAGGAAACGGTCCCAATGACTTCCCCCTGCCTGCACCAAGCACTTATTTCCTGGCAGCACCCTTGGGGGGGGAATTAGCACTTTTTTCTCAAAATTGGCACATTATAACCCAGGACAAATGGGTTCTACGTATCATATCACAAGGCTACAAGTTCCATTTCCATACCCTACCAAAGAGGTTGGCCAGATCCACCAAAAAATCAGTGGGCAGAGGCACAAAAACAAGTCTCATTCCTCCTGGACATGAGGGCCATTCAGCAAGTGCCAGAGCAAGAGCGGGGACAAGGATTTTACTCTACTGTTCTTAGTACCCAGAAAGGACAAGGCCTGGAGGCCAATACTGGACCTATCTATTCAGAATACATGCCTGGATATACCAAAATTCAAAATGTTGACTTTGCAGCAGCTACTGCCCATGCTGGGCAAGAACGCTTGGCTTGTAACTTTAGACCTAAAAGAGGCATACCTGCATGTCCCAATCAGACAAATATGCAGAAGATACCTTAGATTCAAGGCTGGCTCCATGCATTACCAATTCTCTGCACTGCCCTTTGGCTTATCTACTGTGCCCAGGGTCTTTACGAAGTGCCTGACACCAGTAATTGCATTCTGCAGACAAAGAGGAATACAAGTATATCCTTACTTGGACGACTGTCTAATTCAAGCAGAGAACAAAGACATTCTTCTACGGCATCTGGCATTTGTGAAAAAACTTCTAACATGCCTAGGGTACACAGTCAACGAAAAGTAATCAAAACTAGTACCTTCTCAAGAGATAATATTCCTGGGTGCAAGCTTAAATACAACTGCCCAGATGGCTTATCTCATGCCAGACAAACAAAGAAAACTGACTACCTACTTCAAAATGTTAGCAACAAAGGCCCAGTTATCTGCAAGAAAAATTCTGCAGGCTTTGGGCTTCATGGCATCCTGCATCCTACTAATTCCGTATGCAATACTGCATATGAGGAAACTTCAATGGTAACTAAAAAGTGTTTGGACTCAACATTGCCACAGCCTGGAAACCATTATTACTCTCACTCCCTGCCTGCAACAGGAGTTTCGATGGTGAGCGAAGGCTTGTCACCAGAACAAGGGACAGCCATTCACATTACCCCCAGCCAGGCAGATACTAACAACGGATGCGTCAGATTATGCCTGGGGGGCCCACATGGCAGGAAGATGCATTCAGGGCACATGGTCCTCAAACCAAATGCATCTACATATCAATCAAAAGGAGATGCTAGCTGTTCAAAATGCCCTGACAGCCTTCAAGGACCTACTTCATCCGGGACAACTACTGATAAGGACAGACAACACCATGGTCATGTGGTATATAAACAAGCAGGGGGGCACAAATTCTTACCCCTTTGCAGACTAGCCATGACTCTGTGGGACACAGCATTGACTTACCAAGTACATCTGCAGGCACAATTCCTGCCAGGAAGGAAAAACACTCTGGCAGACTAATTAAGCAGAAATATGGATCCCCACGAGTGGCACACATTCTTACCCCTTTGCAGACTAGCCATGACTCTGTGGGACACAGCATTGACTTACCAAGTACATCTGCAGGCACAATTCCTGCCAGGAAGGAAAAACACTCTGGCAGACGAATTAAGCAGAAATATGGATCCCCACGAGTGGCAGCTGGATCCAAAAGTCTTCAGCATAACAAGGAAATGGGGATGACCAGTCACAGATCTATTTGTCTCTCCTCACAACTACTGGCTACAGAGATTCTGCACAAGGATTTATCACAGACAAACATGGGAAAGTGGACGCCCTATCCTTCAGCTGGAAAAACCTATGTGTATGCCTTTCCCCCTCTGCCTCTCCTCCCCAAGGTACTTCTAAAGGTCAGACAGGAGAAGCCAAAGATGATACTGATTGCACCAGACTGACCCCACCAGCACTGGTACCCAATATTAAGGAGCTTGTCTTAATGCCCAGCTTGGACCCTACCTCAAGTACCGCATCTACTGTCCCAGCAAAACAATTGGATCCTGCACAGCCAGCTCAGGAGTTTAAACCTGACAGTATGGCGGATAATGTAGTCATACAAAACACACCTCTCAGCAAAGCTGTGATGGATGTCATTTTGGAAGCCAGAAGGCCTGGTACTAAAAAATCTTATGCTGGAAAATGGAAGAGATTCTGTGCTTGGAACCAGGCACAAGGAACAGATACAGCTGTGCCAAACATTCCTCAGATTTTACAATACTTAACTGTAATGCTGGACAAAGGCCTATTTTTCTCCTCTATTAAAATTCATGCCTCTGCCATTTCGGCTCATTACAATGCAGAGCCACCAATTTTTTCTCATCCCTTATTAAAACAGTACCTCAGAGGAGCTAAAAATTTAAGGCCTCCAAGGAGGTCACCAATGCCTGCATGGGACCTCAGCTATGTCGTGGAAAAACTTACCCTGCCTCCTTTTGAGCCAGCTGCTACTGCTGATTTAAAGTTTTTATCTTGGAAAACAGCTCTGCTCCTAGCAATAACTTCTGCAAGACGAGTTTCAGAGCTACAGGCACTCATGGCTGTGGAACCTTTTATCATTTTTTTATCCGGACAGGGTCTCCCTGAGGGCAAATCCAACATTTATGCCTGAAGTGGTGTCCAGTGTGGCTCTTATCCAAACCATTCATCTGCCAACTTATCTAAATCCACAGAACAAAGGAGAAAGAATTCTGCATTCTTTGGACGTACACAGACAGCTTAGATTCTACTTGGACAGAACCAAAGTTTTCAGAAAAACAGAGCAATTACTAGTGGCGCATGCTGCAGGATCACAAGGGAAGGCCATCTCAAAGCAGACCATTTCAAAATGGATAGGCCATTGCATTAGTTTCTGGTACTTATACCATGGCAAGCCAGTGCCTAAGGGCATTTGGCCACATTCCACCAGAGCTGCAGCCACTTCAGCAGCCTTTCTCAGAGGAGTACCAACCAAGGACATTTTAGAGGCAGCTACTTGGAGTTCAGTGCACACCTTTACAAAGCACTATCATCTGCCACTCTACTCTAAATCCAGGGCAGGCTTTGCCACTGCAGTTCTGCAGGGTCTCATAACCGCTCCTAATGCTGTTTAGCCTCCAGCCTCCCAACCATAGCTTGGGAATCTACCCAAATATAATGACCAACAGTGAAACACGAAGAACATAGTACAGTTGTGTACACTTACCATAAATGTAGATGTTAGAGTGTATTCACTGTTGCAGTCCAGGTTACCCACCCGCCATCCCCCCTTTTTTCTTCTGATGGAACCTATTTTTCCTTCTCTGATTTATACAACCTATGTGGTGTATTTGCTGCTGGATGAAGGTAAAGTTTATATTGCTGCATGTTAATCTATATATAGATATAAATTTTGACTACCCTTTTTGGGGGCACCTGACATCTGGGGCAAGAAAAACTAAAGAAAATGGTGTCTGCTGCTGCTTTTATACCCCTGACGACCTGATGTCAGGGAACGGGCGACGACAGCTGACGCAGGACCCAAGACTTTGGAATTCAGGCTGACTGAGGGCAACCTGCCAGCAGGATTACCCAAACGTAATGACTGCAACAGTGAATATACTCGAACATCTACATTTATGGTAAGTGTACACAACTGTACTTTTCTGCTTCTTCCTTCACTTACCTTTCATATCACTTACTATGTACCACTCCCCTATAGAAAAGGTCTATCACTGTTTTGTAATCTCTTCTTGTTAGAATTAATACTCCTCTCCTACTTCCCCTTTTATATATGAATGTTGTCTAGCATTGTTACTACTTTTCTTTGCATCTTTCTGTCTCCACACTGCAGTTGTCTGTTATCTGTTTCCATTTATTTGGAGAACCAGTGGTTGAAATGTTTGGCTCAGGGTACCATGGCTGAAATCGCCTGTACCAATGTTTAGCCGCCACTGAAGAAGGCCAGAAATGCATGTGCTAATCCTGCTGCTGTCCAGCCTCCACTGGACATATCCATCAGGTTTGACGAAAAACCTGAGGACCATCCAATGCCAGCATTAGCTCCTGCCACAACCCAGTTGATGGCCAACATGTAGATGTCTACCTGCATGTCTGCTGATGCTGTGCCTATGTCTGCTACAGATGTGGGGAGAAAATGGCTGATTATATCAGAGGGGCCTAGGGGGATTCCCCTAGTACTTAATAAAGAGAGGGTGCCTGGTACCCTTGTTGAATCTAGGCAGAGGTGTGAACCTCCTAGAATTGTTAAAGCTGATGTTCTTTAAAAAAAAAAAAAAAAAAAAAAAACCCAGAAGACTAAGCATGTGGCCACTGTGGCAACGAATCCCCATAAAGAATGGCAAGATTTTACTTGGTGGGGGGGGGGTCATTGCTTTCATGACTCTGAAGCCCCATCAAGGATCATGTGTTCCTGCTTCTATTCCCTGGTGATTCACTCCTTCCAAACGACCTAGGGACTCTGATTCATCTGAAGAGTTGAACTCTGGTGAGGAGTCCTTGGCTTACTCTTCTCAGGTCCACTCTCCTCTTGCCCTAGCACCTGAAGATGATGATTCACTTTCTCCTAACTCTTCTGTGGAAGAATTATCCTTTGGGAGTATCATGATTCATATGTTGGAAGAAGCTTCTGGCATTCAAAAAAGGTATGAACCCTTACAAATATTCTCCACAGCCTTCTGCAGTCCATCCAGTGCTAGATCCCCTTTTGGATAATTTCACTGTAGCTTCTCAGGACCCTGATTTTCATCCTCCTACCCGCTAAGATATCCGATGGGCTCTATAAAGTTTCTGAAGCTCAAACGTTTTTTGTATAAAAGCCCGTTCTCTAATTCTACTGTTATTCCTGTGGCTACTGGTAAACCATCTAAGTTGCTGTCCTCTTCTAAGCTTTTACCTTCTGATAAGGACAGCCTTGCCACAGACAGTGTGTACTAGTGTAATTTTAGCTTTCAGGACTATTAGCAGTGGCGGCTGGTGACTTCTAGTTAAAGGGGGGCTGCAGGAGACAGCTGAATGGGTGGGGCCAATGGGAAGGAGTGTGACAAACTAGAAAGGAGTGGAGCCATGCTCAAAACCACAACAACTGGAACTTTAAATATACTGCCCTGGGTGCCAAGCTGTCATTACAAGAGTCTAATCAAGACAAAATGAAGTATAGAAGAAAAAAATATTTCAATGCATTGGCTACATGACAACTTACTTAATATCTAGATGGAAACACAAAGGTTGTGAGGCATGAAAAAATAAATTGCTTTTTAAATACATTACTGGAATGCCAGTCAAAATCGATTATAAAAAAAAACAAGCAGCACGAGGCTCAAACCACTTCTCCTTGCACTGCAGTTCTAATTATAATTTATATTCAGCTTTATAAAATTACCAAGTAACATGCTGAAAGTAGCAATCTCTGTGATGCCCCCACTTGTAAAAATGTTTCTTATCCAAATAAGACCTGCTGCCTGACAACTATCTACTTGTTTCATGGGGAACACATGATCAAAGTAAAAAATGAAGAGCGAACAAGAAACAAGCTCGAGATAAATTGCTTAAAGGATTACTGCACAGGTTATGGACCACACATGATAGATTGGCATTCTCCTTAGTTTACGGGTAAAGCCTGCAAAGATAACTGCAAGTCTCCAACAAATGTAATGAGCTTCTGAAAATACTGTGATCCTGTCCTTTATTACAAATACTGTCATATGCAATTCAATACCTGAGGCTTATACGTTATCAAGTTATGTAAATATTCTCTGCATGGCAACAACAAAAGGCTTTCAATGTTGGTAATTCTTTAACAGTATGCTTATTAAAGTTTACTTGTATCTTAGAATCTCTGACAAGCTTACCTGATGGTCATTAAAGCATTGCTACTTTAATACAGAGCAACAGGGCACTGCAACAGCATGCATTTTCTGAATAATAAGCATAAATCAACAGTATAAAAATGACAGAAAAACGGAATATTCTGCAAAATCAAGGACAGTTGAAAAGCCACAGTCGTACTTGTGGTCTACCTTGGATGGGGGAATACTCTGCACACTTAACTGCATAACTGCTCCTTTCCTTGCTTGGACACATCCAGAGCCACTACAATGGGGAGTGGGTTGCAACAAGTAGGTCACAGTTTGAAATGTCTCTGGCTGACGGTGATGGCTCTGACACTCATACCTCTCAACCTCAGAGCAAGAAATCTGGACAAAGCCGTACATAGATGTGGGACACGGGCCCAAAAATAGATAACTTTTAAATATTGTTCTTATAAACTTAGAAAGATAATAGAATAGTAGTAGGTCTTGCATTAGTATGAATTTTTGAAGGGTATGAAATCTGAAACTCAAATGTCTGCCATTATTTTCTAACTTCAATCTTTAATGATTTGCTACTAATTTACCAGAAAACCACAATTTTATTAAAAAACAGACCAAAAATGTTCGGCAAAAATATAAAATTGCTACACAATACAGCTGGGAACCTGTCAAAGAAGGGGCACCTTTTTAAAATTAGTACTGTTAACTTGAAGAGCATCTACATGCATTTCTGAAATAAAAGTAATCTATAACTCTGATCATTACAGTTATTTATAATTGTAAACCCTCCACGTTTTCTTACAAAATTGCCATTTTGCAGAGGGATTGTTGGGGGGAGAGCAGTATTTAAGCCAAAATTGGGGACAGTTGAGAGGTTTGGATATTCCTAATTCTATAAATCGATTTAGTTGCACGTACCTCTCAACCTCTTAATGCAGGAAATCTGGACAAGGCCAAATATATTGGGAGACAATACAAACAGTACTAAAAATTGCTCTTGTATACAGTTGATAGAATAACAGGTCTTGCTTTAGCATGCATTTTTCTGAAGGTTATGATGTCTGAAACTGAAGGTCTGTCATTATTTAGTGACTTCATTCCTAAATGATTTGGCAGAAAACCACAAATTTTATGAGTAACAAACCAAAAATAAGAAGCAAAAAATCTATGCATTCTGCAAAATTCTGAACAGTTGAGAGGTATAGTTCAGCCAGGGCTATCTGAGTTTGCTGCCCTATCCCCCCTCCCCACAAAATCATGGTTGAATGGAGCGTCCCCCCTGCTGCTATTCCAATGTCCCATTCCTTGGTTATTTTGCCCCATTTGCAATAAACACTGTAATGTGCATACTGCTTTACTTCTGCGATGATATGGATTTCATTTGAAAGTTTTATTTTATATTTTAGAGCATAAACCCTAATAGATACCTGCTAAACAAAGCAATGCAGTCTCACAATGAAAATAGACTTAGCATTAAAACTTCTCTGCCCTTGAAACTCACATTCATTGAAACAGCATTGAAACCCTCATTCAAAGAAAATACGTTTTGCCAGTGGCAGATAAAGATTAATTTTAGGCTGTTTTCAAATCATAGGCCCCTTGAACACGAAACGTACACATGCTCTTTGATACACCTTCCTGACTGTATTAAATTGTATTCCTTGTACAATACAGTACAGTTGTTAGAGGGTATTTTAAATTTATTGTTTTGAGCATTTTTCCAGTAAACTATGAAACTAAATGCATGCACCAATAATGAATGACAAAACTGCCCAATTCAGAACATTTCCATCATAAAAGTCTACTCAAACGTCTACAGTCCACCAGTATCAGTAAATATGCACGATCTCTGAAGAAATAAAAGTCATCTAAATAATTCCACATTAAGGAAATCTGTTAACTAATGAAGAGGTTACTGCTAGCAGACAAACTTTATATGTCATTGTTACATCTACAAATAAAGTGCCTGTTGCCCTTGAGGAATAAATTGCCTATGTTGCATTAAAAAAATAAGCTAGTAGTATCGCAATAGGGAATGGATGGCAAATTGATAACAAGTTCATAGTTACTATGTATCTTCACCAAAGAGGACTGCAGCATCCATCCCCTTTACAACAGAGTACAGTATCAGCAATGCATCTACCTAGTGTGGGAGTAGAATCCACAGCCTTCTGCATCAAAAGCAAGTACACTACATGTGCTATTAACAGTGTAAGCAGACTCGGCATAAGCAGCACTAAACTTTTGTTCCCCTGCAGCTCTCCGCTCCTTATAAAATCTACTCGACACTCAGCTGTATCTCTGAACTTTGCAGCACAAGAAATCTGGAAAAAGCCAACATTTATTTTGGGGGGGGGGGGCAGGGGGACAAAAGCCCAAAAACCAGGGACACATTTAAACATTGCTTGTATAATGTTGGAAAGTTGCTAGAATAAAATGCTGTGTTACCACCATACATTTCACTGCCAAGTATTGAACCCTGTGCAAAACGGAACAACATATACCAGTATGCCAAATCATCTATTTTATGAAAGAAAGAAAGACCAACTTAAATGGCTACCATTTAGTGAATTCAGTTCTCACCATAGCTGTCAACATCTTAGCACAAAACACCTGAACAAAGCCAATAATGGGGAATACAGCCCCCAAACATATTCAGTGAGTTCACTTATCACCATAGCTCTCAACCTTGGCACAAAAAACCTGGATGAAGCCAGTAATGGGGGAATACAGTCCAAAAATAGGGACAAATATCCATTGAGGACACCAGAGCAAACCCACACAAACACAGGGAGGACATGCAGACTCCACACAGAAGGCACCCCAGCCAAGAATCAAACCAGACAACCTGTAGCTGTCAGGCAACAATGCTACCACTGCACTACTGGCTGTGTTAATTAACAGAATTACAGAAACCACAGATTTTATGAGGAACAGAACAAATATGAGGCAAAAATCTGCAAATGTTTTACAAATCGTGGTGGGTAGGGAATTCAGGCGCTTGTCACTTGGGCCCAAGGTACAGGGTTCAAGCCTTATTCTCTACCCACCACCATGTAGCAACTGGGACATTTTACACGCACACGCACTCGCTCACACACACTTTCGCTGCAGATCCTGTCTCTGTCCTCCTTAATGGTCCATAGCGATCCTGTACTCTGCAGTAGCCGGCGAGACATGAGTAGGCTGGAGCCTCTAGCCTGCAGGCGATGCAGTCCGGTGACCTTCTGGTCTGTGCGGTTGTCACCGAACAGACCTCTGGGCTGGAAGGGCAGAGTTTCCTGCCTTCCCTATCCAGACTGCCTAGCAGAGCAGTCTGGAGTTCAGAAATGAAGCACACATGCGTGTGGAGTTCTGGTCTGCCTAACACAGCAGTCAGGAACTAAGCATGCATGCGCAGAGTCTGGGACTACTCGTGAAATTTTTTTAATTTTATTTTTTATGCTCTACAGTGGGGGGAATTTATTTTATTCATTTTACAGGTGGGGGGGCTGCAGTCTTGTAGCATGAGCCGCCTTGCTATTCGTTACCAGATTTGGATGACTATGTCCTGGCTGATCTTTCCAAACATGGGGGCGTTCTGGCTGATATGCCTGATTTTTGGAGGGCAAGTTTTCTGCCATTTCCTTTTTGAGCTCTGCTTCTTGGGTGGCTCATCATTCTATTAAATGTAGTTACGATGCTGCTGCTGATGCCTTCAGCAAAGCCAAATTATTAGACTCCTCCTTATGCAACAAGAATCTATTGGGCACTGTTGCTGCTGAACTGAGACCCTTCAGGATAAGGGTAACCTTACGCAGGATCTAAAACACGGGGGGGGGGGGGTCAAACTCGAATGAGCACAAGGGCCACAAGTAACACCAAAGATTTTTTGGTGGGATGCAAGTTCAAATCCTCCATAAACTATTCTTGTTAATTAAAAAAAAAAAAACTAAGTTACATAACTTTTTGTTTGAAGCAACAGACCAACACTATTTTATTGTATTAGTTTCAAATATTCTAGTAATTTCATCTATGCTCTGACAGTGTTATTTTTTCATGAAAATTATTGCCTTTCTTCATTTTGACTGCTTAGCTAACCATGTTTCGCAGAGACCAGGACATCAACATTAGGCTTCGTCACGTGAAGCAGCCACTCGCAAGGTAGCTCTCAAGTGTTCATCAGTCAACCTTGACCAGAAAACTGATTTTTTTCAAGCTTCAAAGATGAAAAAAAATTTCACAAACGTATGTACAGCCAAAGATTGCAAGGATTCGAGCAGCCATAGAGAAGCTTCGGAAACTTACCTCGACTCATGTACTTATAAAATCTGGTATGACAACATCTGTCCTTCTGTTTCAGAATACTATCACACCGAAGCTCCACCAACTGCATCTGGAATTTGTCAGAGACATTGTCAACACCTATGGAAAAAGGTGTAGTAAAGATGCCAAATAGGGGTTCTAGTGTCTCAGTCCTGAAACCGCCAGTCAAATTCTGCTCGTAATTTACTGACTGCTTCTTAATATTTTTTCAATAACTGTTTTAACTGTTCTGAGTGACTGTAAGGTTGAGAAATGAGCTAGGTTACTATCAATCAGCTGTTTCACCCACAGAGAAAGTTTACATCTGAAAGCATTGACACTCCTACATCTGTTGTATCTGCCTTGTGCGACGGAGCTTGATGTAGAGTTTGTTCAGATGTGTAATATGTGTAAGAAAAGCAAGGTTAGATATGAAAGATGGATTGCTTAGATGAGGAATTTCTTTCATTGCCATGACTGCTGTTTCCCATCACAGTGTAAAGAATCTTTTTTGCAGGCTTCCCCTATTTAGCCATCTGATTTAGAGTAATTCTCCATATTCGATATCGGGGTTGGATAGAACGTCACTAAACTGCTGGTGATTTAGACCTCGTGTATGTATAAAATTAATCATCCTAACAACATCCATAACTTCCTTCATTTGGAGACTTTTTCCACACAATGCTTCCTGGTGCAGAATGCAATGTATTGTAATGAAAGCACCAGCAACACAACAGTGTTGAGCTTTGCTTTTAGTAACCCAACGACACCAACATTTTTAGAACACATAGAGGGTATATCATCAGTAGCTGCCGAAACAAGCTTTATCCCACGGCAATTCTGACTTTTCTATACATTTTTCAAGTTCGCCAAATGTCACGTCCCGTGGTTGTGCCTTTCAAAGGCAACAGGGCTAGTAATTCTTCCATAACATTCAAGTTCCTGTCCACACCTCTAGTGAACACAGCGCAGTATGCGGTATCTGTTGTGCTAGCATTCTCCTCAAAGGCAACTGAAAAAGCTTCAAAACTTTTACAGTTGCAGTTAGCTGCTGGTGCACATTACTGGCTAATTCAGTAATTCTGCTGCCCACTGTATTTGCAGACAAGCGTATAGTTTCGAACACTTTCTTCTTGTCTGGGCAAAGAACTTTGCTTGCTTTTATGAAGCAGCCTTTAATAAACTGGTCTTCAGTGAATGGACAAGATTTCGCAGTCATTTCACTGATAAACCTTGCTTGTACTGAATCTTTACTCATTTTAGGATTTTAAGATGTTTCGTTGCTTGGCAAAAGCTGATTTTAGTTGATAAAACGTTCTCATCCCTTATTTTACTTAACACATTGTGTTCCATAATGTTTCTGTACATTGTATTCATTTGAAACGGAAGTAGATTAATAGCAGATAAGGCAGTTGATTTAATTATTCAGTTCAGTGAAAAAATATACTTTTCCCACTTTTCTTAGAAAATGTGCTTTTCATCTGAAATCTATCATTCTTGGATGACAGCATTGCTAATAGTCAATCAGAATACTATACCGAGTAAACATACAAAGAAAATGATATTGGTTTTGAAAATTTGATCAAAAGCAAGGCTGCTGTAAAGCCAATAACAAGTCCATCTGATCCCAAAAGATATAATTTTATTATTCAAACACAACGATATAAAACGAGATAAGCGCTTTCGTCCCCAAGACTTCAACAGATCTGTTGAAGTCTTGGTGACGAAAGCGCTTATCTCGTTTTATATCGTTGTGTTTGAATAATAAAATTATATCTTTTGGGATCAGATGGACTTGTTATTGGCTTTACAGCAGCCTTGCTTTTGATTCTTGGTTCTAATTGCTGCTGGCGGTCTGTTTTGTTTTGAAAATTTGATACTGAAACAGCACTTTCTATTAAGTAATAGATGATGACCCTGAATCATAAATAAGTATTCTGTCCCTCTTTCATTTCCTTTTGTGCTGCAAAACAACCTCCAAATGCTTCCAAATTTTAAATTACTATAACAAAAGATTTAGTCTGACACACAGACCAAAATGATATTTGCATAATTGACCCAGACATTCCTACATTCCCTAAGACTGCCATACAAATTTTACATCCACCAGAAGCCAAAGAAATCTAGCAGTTGGTGCAGAGGGTTAAGGCAGTCAACTGCAGTTTCTTCGGTACAAAGTTTGATGCCTTCAGACCTCGTTTGTCTACTTTGTGACCTTGCGTAAATCACTTACCCAGACATTGCTCTCTGCTTGTCCCCAAAAAGGGGTGTGTGCCCAGTGGACCTACTTGGTTGATAAATGGCTGGCATAACATCTAAGCTTCCAGCACCACATAGGCATTTCAAGATTAAATATGAATGCATTTTCTGTACAAGGATAACAGCCTGTTTATTTTTCTCTCCAGAGGAAAATAGTAACAGGGAAAGGAATGCTGCTAATGCATCTAGAACACCGCCTTCCCAATGCGTCAACATAATCAGACGACTTTATAAACTATTGCAAATAACAGTTGCTCTGTCATACCTGAAGAAACACCATGCTGAAGCTTTCTTAATGGTAAATAGTGGGTTTGGCATAATGGTAAGGTCCTTACCTCATAGGTACAAGGTTTGATTTTCATCTTGGGTTAGTGGCCAGACTTTGAGCAGTTAGTGTAATATTCATATATGAATGTATTAACCAGTAAAATAAAATATATATTCTTTATTTGCATCATTAATATTTAAGCTGCTTAAATTAAAATTTTCCTCTTTCAGTCATATAACACCAAGAACTACTTTCTTGGATCCATACTGTCCAGTGGCCCATCACCACCACTGCAAACAACATACAGCAAACTTCACTGCAGAGACCATACTTTTTTAGTTTTGGTGCCTTGAAAATCAAGGAATATGTGCCTTCCATTTTAAAAGAAACCTCTCTACCCCATAACTGTTCAAAACTTTAAAATTTGCTTTTAGTGACACAGAGCATAACTGCTCAATGAGCAGCAGAGTAACCAACAAACCCTCAGATGTATTATCAAAATACTGATTTATGTATTTACAAGCTTGTATATGCACCCACCCACATACACATACAAGTGCTATTTCTGAAATATGTTGCAACAGTTTTCTCAGATGCCATATACATGAAAAAATTTACTCTCACACGCACTGAAAAAACATAACAGAGCATGTTACAATACTTAGACCTTCTCATTCCCAAAATATAACTGGCTCATCTGAAAATGTCGAATCAAAACAACCACTTCTGATAACCGAATGTGCAGAATGAAGAAATCAGCTAGGAATGTAGTACCAATAAAAAGGTTTAAGCACTTTATTTAGAATAAGAGTTTAACGTTTGAATACAGAAAGTGAACACGTTCATCCCACAATACGATTGTAAGAGACTTCATCAGAACTGAATGACTCTTCAAACACACACGTTTATGTACAATAATTAAATGAATCACATGACCTTGAGTCATTCAGGTAATGTCCTTAAGGGTTCCACCTCATTAGCAAAGCTTTTTTTTAAGTCAGTTGCCACAGGGGGAGACTGATAACCCTGAGCCCACTAAATATAGGTGTCTGACCCTCTCACCATCCTCAGTGTCTAATCGGTAATCTAATAGCTCCTAAAGCAGCATACCTGAACAATGACAGCTGTCTGGGATGGATATGCAGTATCATCCAGCATACATGGCTAGTATTTTTAGAATTGTATACCAATTTCCAAAATACAAGCCCATCCCCACAAACGTATCAAAAAAAAATATAGCCAGACAGTAATTATGAAAAAAGTAATTTGACAAAATATACAGCAATAAACATTCTAATATAAGTGCAAGAAAAAAACACATCAATTGTCATGACAAAAGCATTTCTGCCTTGCAAATCAAATGTGCTACCCTAGCTGCCAGTGTTTTCAGTAAGTTATACCCATAGAAGGGCTATAGTTAGAAGTTCTGAACACAATGTCATGAAATGCAGACATAAAGCCTGCCTTGCAGCCATAGCTCTCAATCTCCTAGCTCAAGAAATCTGCACAAAGCCAAAAGTAATGGGAGGACAAAGAATGAAAAACTGGGACAAAATAACTGTAGAGGGGATTAGAGGCAGCTTCTTTTACAGTACATAACTGAATGGGTCCTCTTGATCATGGACAAAACATGGGTAAAAGAAAAGTTGTTTTGTTGTGCTTCAGCCCTCTGTGTTGTGCTAGCTGTAAATTTACAAATTGCTCTTATAAACTTAGTTACTAGAATAAAAGGTTTTGTCAGCATGCATTTTCTGAAGGATATGAAGTCCGAAACTGGAACGACTGTCATTATTTAGTATCTTTATTCCTCACTGATTTGTCAGAATGCCACAAATCTTGAGAAAGAGATCAAAAATATGAGCCAAAAATCTGGTCAGTTGAGAGGTGCTTGTAGCTAGGATTTTCAAATTTGTACTCTGCGCTCTCACTGCTGCCCCCCCCCCTGCAACCACCAAGCTACAGCTTCATATAAATTAATTTCTGTTTTTTTTTTTTCTTCACTTGGCATTCTGTAACTGTTAAGCCACCATTCCTGTTATGTTGATTCATTTATTGATCATAACCAGGGTTTCAGCTTATGAGGAAGGGGGGGGGTCCTGGATTTTACACTCTGCCAAGAAGTGAGGTAGGATCTGGGTGTAGTGTCATCCTAGATGGCCATTTTTATCCCCTTTTTTCCTAAGCCCCTCTCTTAAATACAGTGTTAGGCTGGGTAGACAATGTTAAACAGCCTGTGTGTCCTGCCTGGGTCCATAGGCAGGAGGACAACAGTAGGCTAAGACACCTTACCTTGGATTGTTTTCAGTGAGCTCTGTATCCTGCACTGGAGAGAGACTTAGTGATTTCTCTTCCCCACGATAGGTACACTGATCCTTCTTGCCAACCCCATCAAGCACATAAGCTGCTTAAACTCTGGTCACCTGGGTCGCAGTCAGGACTTTTGTGACTTTAGCAGAACATGCTTGAGACAGGTATGTCCCAGAGACTGCCTCTCCTATGGAACAGGCTTCCCATCCGTGTGAAGCTGAGTTAGACTATTACCCAGGTTAAGGGCAACCTAGACCAGTGAATGTGGAATAGGAAATTTACACTAGGCTTGGCACCAATGTCCCTCATGGACACACAGCTTATAAATGCTTGGTCCTGAATGTCCTATTTGGATGCAGTTCATCATTCTTTTGAGAAAACTTGGCTAGACTTAAAAAGTCCCCTGGATCATTAACCTTGTAAGACACTGAATTTTTTGGTCCCTTACTCCTAAAATGTGTAGTTTGTTGTGAATCGTCAGGGAGAGAAGTTAGTAAATGATCTACATTTGAGTTTGACTTTATTTTCTTCAGAAATTCCATGCTAACACAAATCCTGTTTAAGCAACTTTATAATTTTATGAGAGCAATATTTAATATCTGTTCCTATTTTTCAGCCTTTGTTCCTCCTTTATTTTAGGCTTTATCCAGATTTCTTGAGCCTCTTTACTGCTGCTGCCAGTGGTCCATCAATCTCTGTCTCTCTCTCTCTGACACACACACACACACACACACACACACACACACACACACACACACACACACACACACACACACACACACACACTTCAGAACACAAATCGTTTAAATATACTCCTATTTTGAGCCTTTGTCTCTTGTTAATTTTAGGCTTATTCAGATACCTTGAGCTAAGAGGAGATGTACACAAACCCATACCTCTGAATTGTACAGATTTTTGCCTCATTTTTGGTCTGTTTCTCATAAAATTGTGGCTTTCTGGCAAATCATTAAGGGTTGTAGGCAGAAAATGTCATTTGAGTTTGACTTTCAGTGCAGAAAATTCATGCCAATGCAAAAGCTGTTCTACTTTCTAAGTTTGTAAGAGCAATATGTAAGTGTCTGTCTCTCTCTGGGCCTTTGTCACCCCATTATTGTAGCTTTGTCCAGATTTCATGCGGTAACTCAGTACTTGCAAGACTTCAGCCACTGCCTCATGAAGCAGGTGTCCCCTCCTCACAAACCCATACCTGAAAAGAGCAAAACACTTTTTCAGGACAGTATTATCACCTCAGATTTGTAGGAGTTGATTCTTTTATCCCATCTTTCTCACATTCAGCAGTAAATCATTTGAATGTGTATTGGAAGTCACAATTCATCTGCAGGCAAGAAATATGCAATGTCTAAGTCCTCAAAGTGGACCCCTTCCATTCTGAAGAATCTGAAAATCGGAACTGTGATAGAATACATTCTGGGTGGAATCTAATGCATGTCTTTTAAATGAACTGAGCTTAGTGCACAAAATATGAACACAAATTGTCATTGTGTGCATACAAGGACTGGAGAGCAAGCAGCAATAGCAGCCCCATTAACCTCCATTACCAAATAGTCCTACAGGACCTTGATAACCTATATCAGAGGATACTATCTTAGGCCTTCTCAGAGTCCACAAAACAACTGTTTTGTTTTTGCAAAACTCTTCCATCTAATCATACAGCTGTGTTGGGCAGAAAATTCTGGTTCACTGTTCCATGGCCTATGTATAAAAGGTTGAGAGGTATGTGTAAACCTCTTAACCACTGCCAGGGGATCGCTCACTCTCACTTTTAACCCTCTCTCACAGTCTCTTCTTTCATACTGTATTCATTTCCCACAAAATCACGCTCTCAATCTTTCACACACAGTTCTACTTTCATAAATGCGTTCACTCACAAAAGTTCACTCTCTCTCGATCTCTCACACTTGTGCGCGCACACTTTTCTGTTAGTGGGTGTGCCTCCCAATGTTCAGCTTGCAGCAATGCTGCCCTTTCACCAGCACCCCAAACACGGTCCTGTCTCAACTGTACCACTTTGGCACCTTGAGAACCAGTACTCATAACCTCTCAACTGTCCAGATTTTTGCACCATATTTTTCAACTGTCTCTCATAAAATTGTGATTTTCTGTTAAATCGCTGGCAAAATCATTGAGGACTGAATATGTGAAATAATGGCTGACATATGAGTTTGATTTCATATCATGTAGAAAATTTATACGAATTAAAAATTTGACATTTGTTTACCAGGATGGTCCGACTGAGTCAAAGAACCCATTTTCAGTGGAGGTCTGGGGATAAAAGCTCTAGGTAGAGATGTACAAACTTTGTACAAATAACAAAAAATTACACAAACATGGTAATTACACAGGTTCCAAGAAGTAAGTTATTCTATCAACTTTCCAAGTTCACTAAAAACATACAAGTTTGTAAGAGCAATATTTAAAGTGTGTCCCTAATTTTGGGCCTTGTTCTCCCATTATTTGTGGCTTTGTCCATATTTTTCTCTCTGAGCTTGAGAGGTATGCCAGTACTTATTGTAGAAAATAATTTTATCACCTCAGTGCAGAATTACTAGCTTCCACTGACATTTTCTCTGCATACACTTTTTCAAAGTCCCTTGATCTGAAGTCCGGTCAAAAGTTGGACTTTCAGTGCTCACTGCTCACAGTTTCAACCTACGATATCCAGCTCTAATCAGCGTACCTAATTCATCAGAGATGCAGTTGGAAGAGGATCGTAATAATAAAAAAAAAAACCTTGACTGCAACCTTCAGTCGTATCTCCAATGTATTAGGTGTGTTTGACGGGGTTCTTTGTGAAGAAGACTGCACTGAAGTTGAAATGGAACACTTTACCATTTCATCAGTATATTTTCCAATCTGAAGAAGTTAACTTCATTTGATCATCAACCTGTGGGTTTCTGATCCGAACCGGCAGCTTCCCAAGCTAAAGATCCAAGCTTACAAGCTCCTTCCCCTTACCCATACTGCACTGCAGGCTCCTTCCAACCCTCAGATCTCATTTGCCGCAGCTTCGCCAAGACGTAATCTCTGAGCTCCAGGCAGGTAGTGTGGGATTTTTGCTCTAACTTTAGCTGTGCGCTTTGTCATTGTGTGTGTGAGTGGTATAGTTTTTTCCCTTTGTTCTCCCTCTGGTTTATCGTAAAAAAAAAAATTTTAAGTTGTAAACTTTGCCCTAGTGTAGGCCTTCCCTTCCCACCCGTTGTGTGTGTGTTTTGCTAGTTAGCCTTGACTTAGTTGTAAGGTGGCTGTGTCAGATACTCAAAAGCCGACCTTTTCTAAATGCACAGTGTGGCCATAAGCTGTCGCCGGCCGATGGTCACACACTGTGCGTGGTATGTTTAGGGGTTCCCCATATTACTTCAGGCCTCCACCAAAGGAGAGCCTGGTCCACCCAAAAGCCTTCCTCGGGTGAGTTGGTATTTCTGGAGGTGTTCAATGCAGGCCCATCTACCTCTTGGGTGTCCCCTCCCTCCCCCAGCTGATCCTCTGGTGGACCTTATTACCACCAGAGCTTGGAAGGAACCGGACACTGTAGAGCCAATACCAAAATGGTCAGATAGTGTTGAGCCCTACTACTGACAAGCCTGCATGGAGTAAGGGTTCCTCAGTTGATGCCATGGTGGTGGCGGTGGCCACCACAAAGGAACTGGCCCAGGAAAGTTCCTCGGTCCATCCTCCGGACAAGGAGTCTAGGGCGATAGATCATCTTGGAAAGCAGACATATGCTTCAGCTACCTTTGCCATAAGGGTGCTAAACTATATGGCCCACGTGATTAGACTTCAGCGTGACCTTGTGAAAGAGTATGTGGAATCTCCCTCTGAGTCCATTTCGGCCGAGGATAAACATTCATTCGCGGCTCAAATGGCCACTCTCAAGTCTGTTACTAATACGTCCATGCATTTACTCTTACTCTTACTGCTAGGGTGGCCAGGTCCGGTATTGCCATGAGGGCATCATGCCTGGCTCCGGCTTTGTGATTTTTCAGAACCTTTCAAGGCATCCTTTGCAAATGCCCCTTTTGATGGTTCGACCCTGTTTGGGAAGACCGTATGAGAGACTAGTCCAGAGTGAGGAGGATGGAAAGACGCTGCCGGCCATTGGGATCCACTTCTCCAACCCTCAAAGGTCCTTTTTCAGGAACCAAGGAGGCCAGAATAAGATGTGGTTCCAGAAGTCTCAGCATTCCTGGAATGCTCCAGACTCTCTTTTTCCCCTAGAGGCAGAGGGAGACAAGGTGGACTCCCGCCCAGAGGCAGAGGGAGACTGAAGAACTTTGGGTCACAGGAACCTTTTTCAGATTGACCCGCGCAGCAGCCCTGAGGGGTTGCCCGACTGCTCCACTCCAGAGGCAGTCGGGGGGGGGGTATTTTTCGAAGCACCTAGCTCAATGGGAGTCCATAACATCAAACCGCTGGGTGCTTCAAATAATATCCAGAGGTTATTCCATTCCCCTCATAAACAGTCCCGTAACCACAAGGCACCTCCTTGACATTCCACCCGCTCAAAGGGAGGCATCAGCTTTGGAAATAGAAAAGCTGCTAGGCAAAAGAGCAATCCAGCCTGTTCCCCAGACCAGTCCGGATCGGGCATCTATTCCAAGTTCTTTTTTGTGCCAAAGAAAAGACTGGGCACTTGAGGCTGATTCTTGACCTATCCACAATGAACCTGTCTGTTGCCAAGGAGAAGTTCCAGATGGTCACATTACAGTCCATCCTGCCGTTCTTGCAGGAGGAAGAGTGGATGTGCTCGGTAGACTCGAGGATGCGTACTACCATATCCTGATGGAGAGGCGATCCAGGAGGTTTCCCCACTTTCGGCTAGGAGCCAGTCCCTACCAGTGCAGGGTCCTACCCTTTGGTCTCACCACAGCCCTCAGGGTGTTTACCCAAGGTCATGGCAGTTGTAGCTGCCCACCTGAGGCTTCAGGGCATTCAGGTCTTCCCGTACCTGGACGATTGGCTCCTCACTTTTCCCACCAGGCATCAACTTATGCAAGCCAGAAATTCCTTCCTTTAGTTTTCAAACCTACTGGGTATTACAATAAACTTTATGAAGTCCTCTCTTCAGCCTGTTGAGATTCTGGACTTCATAGGGGCCAGAATAGATTCTCTTCAAAGCAGGATATGTTTGACCCCAGACAGAATTCGGAACCTGACCCTTTATGTCTTGGTGCTTCTTCAGACCCCTTCATCCCCAGCAGAGTTAGTCCTGAGAGCCTTAGGGTCCGTGGCAGTAGCTATAAATCTGGTTCCTTGTGCATGTCTGCATATGAGAGTGTTGCAGTGGAAGTTACAAGTTCAGTGTAAGCCCCTAGACTTCCCGATTCCTCTAAGCAAGGTGTGCAAAGCATCTCTCATGTGGTGGCGCCAGTCCCAGGATCTGCGAGAAGGATGCCCCTTTGTTGCGCATCCACCCCAAGCCACCCGTGACCACAGATGCCTCCCGTCTAGGGTGGGGGGCATTTCTCTGGCAGGACTGTCCAAGGCACGGGGACCCCAAATGAGACCATTCTGCATATCAATGTTCTGGAGATGAGAGCAGTCCTTTTAGCTTTGCAGGCCCTTCATGCTTCTCTTCCTCTGGGAACTGCTGCGATTCAGTCAGACAATGTAAGTGGTCTGGTATATCTGCAAACAGGGGGGAACCAGGTCCTACCCACTTTGTCGAGATGCCATGAGAGTTTGGGAATGGGCGGTCTCCACCAACCGTTTTCTGATAGCAACGCACATCCCGGGTTGGTCGAACATTTTGGCAGACGAACTGAGCAGGACTGTCCTCTTTCCTTATGAGTGGTCTCTGAACCCTTATGTAGCAGAACAGATCTTCAAGTGGGGTCAGCATTTTTTGCATTGCTGTCCAATGTGAAGTGCAGTGAATTTTTCTCTCAGATTCCCCCGCGGGGGTGAACCCCTAGAGATGCTTTGTCCATGCTTGGCCACCTGGTCTTCTTTATGTGTTCCCCCTACTCCCTCTCATGACAAAATTCTTACAGAAAGCTCGGCAGTTGGGGAGCAGGATTATCCTCATAGCCCCAGTTTGGCCTCATCAGATTTGGTTTCCCTGCCTCTGGTCTCGTCTAGTCGCTCTGCCCTGGATATTGGATCCCATTCCGGATCTCATTCGTCATCCCTCAGGAATTCCTCCCCCAAATCTGAACAGCCTCAAGCTTTACTGCTTTGTTGCTCCAGTTCCATTAATTGCCAGGACTCCTGGTCTCTTCCCCCATTAAGTCCATTCTGGTGGAGGCACACCAAGTCCTTTACCAGGAAGGTGTACCGTGGTAAATGGAAGCATTTTTCTATTTGGGCTTGTCAGAGAAATTTGGATCCCTTTACTGCTCCTGTTCTAGCGGTATTAGATTTTTTTTGTGTCAAATTTTCCAGCAGGGGGGGGCCAGCTCTTCCACGGTGAAAGTCCAACTGGCAGCTATATCCCATTTCCATGTAGGAGAAAATTCAGGTTCTCTAGCTGCTGCCAGAGTTTTTAAGACCTTTATCAAAGGTATTTTTTTACTGAGACCTCCTATTAAGCATCCTTCTCCTCCATGGGATTTGACCTTGGTTCTTCAGGCCTTAGTTGCATCTCCATTCGAACCTGCAGTATCAGTTGATTTGAAATTCTTGTCGTGGAAGACAACTTTCCTGGTGGCTATCACTTTGGCCAGAAGAGTGTTGGAGCTTCAAGCCTTATGTATGAAACCCCCGTACTTAGTTTTTCATAAGGATAGGGTGTCTCTCAGGACTAACCCTTCTTTCCTTCCTAAAGTTGCTTCGGAGGCTAACATTAATCAGTCTATTAATCTCGCAGTATTCTTCCCTAACTTTCAAAATAAAGGGGAATACAGACTTCTTTTGCTGGATGTTCACAGACAGTTACGCTTTTACTTGCATAGGTCAAAACCCTTCCGTAAGTCTGATCAACTTTGTTTCCTTTGCCAAGCCCTTTTTGGGGAAACCAGTTTCAAAGGTGACTCTTGCTAGATGGATCTCTTTGTATTTTACAGGCATACATGGAACATGGATTACCTGAACCAGACAGGGTTCATGCTCATTCTACTCATTCTATGGCTGCTACTGCTGTATTTTGGTCCAGAGGTTCCCTGGATGACATTTGTTCAGCGGCTACCTGGGCTTCCTCTCGCACTTTTATTACTCATTATAAGTTGGACGTAGTTTCTAGTGGAAGGGCTTCATTTGGTTCTACAGTGCTCTGGAATATCCTTCTTTAAGGGCCTCCCAAGATTTTTGGAAGCTGGGGAACTCTGTCCCACAGGTTGATAATCAAATTAAGTTAACTACTTCAGGTAAAGAAGTTATGTACTCACCATAACGTTCCATCTGAGTAGTTAGACTTCATTTGTCAGCAACCTTCCCGCCCTCCCTCCTTCCAACTGACCTTGGTGGTTTGTCTGTTTCTGGCAGTGTCCTGGGTCTGGTGAGCGTAGTTTATGTATTCAGGGCAGGTTATGTCTCTTAGGTTGATGTATGTCACGCTGTGGGTGGCAAATTCGATCTGAGGTTTGGAAGGAGGTTGCAGTGTAGTATGGGTAAGTGCTTGGAGCCTGAATCTTTAGCTTTGCAAGCTGCAGGCTCAGATTCGTATCGGATCTGAAACCCACTGGTTGCTGACAAATGAAGCCTAATTACTCAGATGGAATGTTATGGTGAGTACATAACTTCTTTTTTTCAACAGAACATAGTGTAGTAAAAAGCAGGTGGCTTGGGGGCTGAGTGTTTGAGACCCTTGATCTAAAACATAGCCTTATCTCTCCTGTTTCTAGGTTTCAAAGAAATTATCCATCTAAGCCTCCTTTTTGTCCGTAGGCAGCGTAGACAGCTTTTTAAGGACAAGAGGGCTTCTATAAGTGTCTTTCCAGACAAGCCTTCTCAGGGTTCAAAGCACCAGAAGCCTCCTTTCCCTGACAAAGCTGCTTTTATTTGACAGAGCCAGTGCTAACCTCTAGCCAGATTTCCTCCGTCCTGGAGGTAGACTCTCTTTTCCGGTTTGCCAACAGATAACCACAGATGCTTGAGTACTTCCATTTTCCAAAATGGTTATTTTATGATCTGGAAGTCCCCTCCTCCATTTTCAGGCCTTCCTCAGCCTCCTCCTGGTCAAGTCCCACATTTCCTTTGGTTCTTCAGGATCTGGTGATACAAGAAACTATACAGCCTCTCCCCTTTTCTTGACTGGGAACAGATTTTTATTCCGGGATTTTTCTGGTTCTCCGGGAGTAGGGTTTATTTAAGCCCATTGTAGACTTGTACATTCTCAATGTTCCCTCTGTCAGGATGTTGTCTGTTCAGATACTTATTCCTCTGTTACTTCCTCAAGCATTTCTGGTGTTCCTAGATTTGAAAGACTCTTCCCTCCACATTCCTATTCACCCTGTCTTCAGGAAGTTTGTATGTTTCTCCATTTCTTCCCAGCATTGGTTCTCTGTTTTGCCCTTTGGTCTTTCTGCAGTTCTGAGGGACTTTAAATGTAAATGTATGGCCACTGTGGTAGCCTTCTGCAGGCTTCAAGGAATTCCTGTATTTCTTTACTTGGATGACCTTTTGATTCAAGCCCCATCTTAACAGCTTCTGCTTTCAGGACCTACACTTCATTGTGCTACTTCTATGCAGTGCGCACTCAGTTGATTGATTTTGTCTCTGCACCATATGTTACTAGGTTGCAGGATTCAGACCATTGCTATGTTGGCTTATCTCCCGCCTCCTAAGAGCCTCACTTTGACTGCTTACTTCCCGTCCCTTCTACCTCTTTCTGCCCTTCCTGCAAGGGAATTTCTTTGAGCTCTGTGGTACTTGTCATTCACCAATTCCCATGGCTCTTTGTCAACCTCTATGAGGAAATTTCAGTTCTATCTCAAGACTATTTGGCTTCAGCACTGCCACGTTCTGGAGTACCTGGTTACTCTCTTGCTTTGTCTCACGCTTGACCTCTTCTGGTGGGCTTGCCAGATTTTCTTGAATCCAGGTCTGCCTTTTCAGGTTCCTCTCCCCATTCAGAAGCTGTACATGGATGCTTCCAATCAAGGTTGGGGAGCCTCCTCCCAGCAACCTCAAAGTCCAGGGTCTTTTGTCTCATCAGCAACTTTCAGACCATTTCAACATCAAGGAGATGGAGGCTCTACTCTTAGCTCTCCAGGCCTCTCATTCTTTGGGTTCCAAATCTTCTAAAGGTTTTTGCAGACAATACCACTGATGTTCTTTGTGTTTCACTGTTGCAGTCATCACATTTGGGTTATCTGCCTGCAAGTAGACCTCAGTCTGTCCGAATACTAGAGTCTTAGTATTTCTGTGTCGGATGCTGTCACTTCTTCCATGATGTCAGGTGATCAGGGGTATAAAACAGGCAGCTGACACCATTACATCAGTCTTTCTTGCTGAGGAGGAGCCCGAAACAGAAGCAGTTCACAAGTGCCAGTCGGCCACTACCTGAAATTTTCGTTTTCGAGTTATAATCCTGAAGTCTTCTAAAGCTAAGCACCCTGTTGGGGATCCTTTTTTCTTGCTCTAACTGATGTCCGAAAAAGTTAACAATTGTCTTGCCTGTGGAAAGCAAATACCTCACAGAGGTTTTCATTGTTACTGCATCACCTGTTTAGGCCCAGACCACGATGTCCCTCGCTGTCGGTTTTTTGCTTTAACGCCGAACCATTCGTTGTCTGGCTATCTTTGTCACTAAATTCTTTTGTCTTTCTCTGTATTCTGAAATGGCTTTGAGCCATCCGATTACCGATCTTGCAAAAAAAAAAGTAACGATAAGGACAGACACTACATAGGTCCAAAACTGCTGAAGATGCTTCCGTTAAGCTAGTCACCAGCCCGCCGGTACTCAGTGAGGTGCCTTTGCAGCCCCTGATGCCCGCTTCTATGGATTCGCAGGCCTCTGCTGAAACCCGTTCGGAGTCCAGTATGCTGCGAGTTGCTTCAAGTATGGAACCTGCGGATGTCTCTACCGTGGATGAGTCTGGAGCTGCTGTGTAGGCACCGGCTTCTGAGGGTGTATTCCATCCTACCAATATTCGAATCAGACAGACAGCTTCATTTTTAGCCAAAACAACAGAGTTTCTTAGGCCCAGAGTATGCACTGCGGCTAGAAAACTGACCAAAGTGCATGCTCAACCTCTCATGCCTCAAAAATAAATGCTTAGAATGGCTGAAGACCTTATTACCCTAATTAGGGGAAGCCAGCCTTCCCCTGCTAAGAGACAAAGAATTGAGTTTCCTTCTGATTCTACAGATCAGGAGTCTAATGACTCTGACCCTTCTAATTATTGGGACATGCCCGTATCAGCCTATGAGGATTCAGATGCAGAGGAATCCATTCCCTCTCCCTCCCCTCCAGAGGATTTTTTCTTTTGGTGAAACCTTGCATACTTTGAGAGCATTTCCACTGGGAGTGCCAAGACTACCCTCAGTCCAAAAAGAGACTCAGAATTTTTAGAGTTGCCTCAGCACAGGCCTCTAGCTATACCCCCTGTCCTGGATGATGTAGATGATGATTTTATGGAATCCAGTCTTACTTCAGATACATTACCCCCGGCCTCTAGGAAACCTGACGGGTACTACAGAGTACCTGATTCCCACAAATGTCTCTTCAAGAATCCTACTGTGGATCCAGAGACCATTTTCCAGGGACCTAAAGGTATTAAGGGTACTACAGCCAAAAATCCTACCCCTTCGGACAGGGATTCCAGAGCTTTAGACAGATGGGATAAGAATGTATATACCTCTGCAACTCTTGCCATCAGGGTCTTGAATTGCCAGTTTCACATGAAGTACTAGCAACATATTATGGAACTAATTAAACAAAAAATGGTATTTCCAGATTGTGCAGAAAATAAAGATCTACAAGAGCTAATGCATTCTGCAAACCAAGTTAATAAGCATACTTTGCAGTATGCCTTTGCTGCCACTGAAGCATCTTGTAGGGCTGCAGTCACTGGGTCTGTACTGAGAAGGCATGCTTGGCTGAAGGAACAAACCTTGCCAGATCATGTCAAATCCAAATTACTAGACGCTCCTTTAAGTAAGGACTGTTTGGCACCAAAGCAGAAGAAGGTCTTAAAAAGATGGAAGAAAAAGCTAAATCTATGCAAACTGTGAAAGAATTCTTACAAGTGCAACCACCTAAATTCAGTAGGCATTGGCCTTCTAAAAACTGGTCCTTTCCAGCCCCTTCCAGGCCTTCCCAGGCCAGATCTAGGGGAAACAGGTCACCCAGACTACAGCCTCATGGAATGCAGAGATCTAAACAATGGAGTGCCCCCACCCTAAAAATAGGGAGTGGTAAGTCACCCCCTTATGGAAAAACTTCACAATGACTTTGCAGTTATCCTTCCCAGCCCTGCCCAATTGCTTGTGCCCCTAGGAGGAAAACTTGCCCTTCATGCGAAAAACTGGATTTCCATTACTCAAGACCGCTGGGACCTAAACATTGTATCCCAGGGGTACAAATTCAACTTCCATTCACTGTCAACCCCAAGAGGGTTTCCAGACCTTCCTTCAAACCAGTGGGCAGAGGCTCAAAGGCAAGTACTTTCCCTGCTCAAAATCAGAGCTGTTCAGCCCGTTCCAGTAGAACAAAGGGGTCAGGGTTTCTACTCCAGACTTTTCCTGGTGTCCAGAAAAGAGGGCTCTTGCACCCAATCCTGGATCTTTCAATTCTCAGCACCTTTCTGGTGATCCCAAAATTCAAGATACTTACCCTGCAACAGTTTCCCCCTGTGCTAGGCAAGGATGCCTGGTTAGTCACTCTAGATTTTTACCTGCACATCCCCATAAGGGAGTCATGCAGGAAATATCCACATATTGGGGCAGGCTGTGTGCACCATCAGTTCTCTGCACTTCTCTTTGGCTTATCTACTGCTCCCAGAGTATTCACAAAGTGCCTGGCTCCAGCCAGTGCATACTGCAGGCAAAGAAATATCCAAATTTTCCCATACTTGGATGACTGCCTGATTCAGGTGGACAGTCAGGCATTGTTACTTCAGCACCTGGCATTTGTAAAAAGCCTTCTTGCATCATTGGGGTACATCATCAATGAAAAGAAATAACAACTGGTACCCAGTCAAAAGATTTTATTTCTAGGAGCAAACTTGGACACAACTTCTCAGATGGCATTTCTCACTTCAGAAAAACAGGTCTGTCTGTCTAACTACTTCAAACAAATGGCCACCAGAACCCTGCTTTCTGCAAGAAAGCTACTGCAAACCCTAGGGTTAATGGCCTCATGTATTCTGCTAATTCCATATGCAAGACTGCATATGAGGAAACTTCAGTGGTACTTAGTCTTTGGTGTCAACATTCTCAGGACCTGGAAACAGTCATTCCTATCATATCTTGTCCAAAGACAGAGTTCCTTTGGTGGGCAGAAGCATGCAACCACAACAAGGGACTGCTTTTCACTCAACCCCTCGCCGCCCAAACCCTGACAACAGATTCATCAGACTATGCATGGAGGGCTCACATGGCAGGCATATGTCTTCAGGGCCACTGGAGCCCAGCCCAGATTCACCTGCACATCAATCAAAAAGAGATGCTAGCTATACAGAACGCTCTGACAGCCTTCAAATACCTAATCCTTTCAGGACACCTGCTTATAGAAACAGACACCACCACAGTTATGTGGTACATAAACAAGCAGGGGGAAACCTATTCTTACTCACTCTGCAGGTTAGCCATGGCCCTGTGGAACACAGCCTTGAGCAACCAAGTGTACCTACAAGCTCAGTTCCTGCCAGACAAACAAAATTCACTGGCAGATGACTTGAGCAGAAATCTCCTAGACCAACATGAGTGGAAATTGGAGCCCAACACTTTCAACCTTCTGATCCAGAGGTGGGGACACCGGAGGTGGACCTCTTTGCTTCCCCAGAGAACCACCAGTTGAGCAAATACTGCACCAGGAACCCTCACAGTAGGGCCTGGAAGGTGGATGCTCTGTCCTGTAAATGGGAAACACCTCAGTTTATGCCTTTCCCCCTCTGCTCCTTCTCTCAAGTGCTACTCAAGATAAAACAGGACAGGGCAAGGGCAATTCTTATTGCCCTAGACTGGCCACACCAGCACTGGTACCCATTCCTACGCAGCCTGACAACCGTGCCACCCTGGCACCTTCACCAGACTCGCACCCTGCTGTCTCAACAGGAGGGACAGATTTTGCATCCAAAATTGCAAACCCTAAACCTTGCAGCCTGGCTTATCCCTTGAGTACCCCACCAGCAACCCTCAGCAAACAGGTGCTGGACGTCATTCTTGAAGCCAGAATGCCTAGTACTAGGAAATTCTATAATGAAAAGTGGAAAAGATATTGTTCTTGGAATCTATCTCAAGGGAAGGACACAGCAGTGCCCTCCTTACCTCTAACCATCGTTTACCTAGCAGAGGTACTCCACAGAGGCCTATCCTTCTCCATTAAGATTCATGTCTCTGCCATCTCAGCTCATTATAATACTGAGGCCACCTCTGTTTTCTCACCCTCTCATCAAACAATTCCTGAGAGAGGTTAATAACTTGAGGCCCCTTAGGAGAGCACCCACCCCTGCCTGGGACCTTAACTGTGCATTGGAAAAACTCACGCTTCCCCCTTTTGAACCTGCTGCCTCAGCAGAGTTAAAATTCCTCTCTTGAAAAACAGCATTGCTTTTAGCCATCACTTCAGCAAGAAGAGTGTCTGAGTTACGGGCACTGATGGCTGTGGAACCCTTCATTATTTTCCATGCTGACAGGGTTTCCCTCAGGACTAACCTGTCCTTTATGCCAAAGGTGGTGTTCAGTGTGGCTCTAAACCAAGCCATCTATTTGCCAACCTTCTTCCCTAATCCCCAGAATAAAGGGGAAAGGATCCTGCACTCCTTGGACGTGCACAGACAGCTCAGGTTCTACCTTGACAGGACTAAGCCTTTTAGAAAATCTGACCAGCTGCTAGTCAGCTTTGCTACAGGGGCAGAGGGTAAGGCCATTTTAAAAACAAACCATTTCCATATGGATAGCACACTGCATCCATTTCTGCTACAAGCACCATGGAAAACCTACCCCACAGGGGATCAGACCACATTCCACTAGGGCTACATCCACCTCTGCAGCATTTCTCAGGGGAGTCACTACCAGGGACATTCTGGAAGCTGCAACTTGGAGTTCTGTACCCACCTTCACCAAGCATTACCACTTGCCTATCTTTCCTAAATCCAGGGCTGGATTTGCTACAGCAGTCTTGTAAGGCCTACTTGCCAGCCCTAACACTTCTTGACTGCCTCCACCCTTCCTCAGCTTTGGGAATCAACCCAAGTGTGATGACTGCATCAGTGAAACACGAAGAACATAGTACAGATGTTCTTCGTGTTTCACTGTTGCAGTCATCACACTTCTGCCTGCAAGTAGCCCTCAGTCGGACCGAATACCAGTGTCTTGGGATTTCTGCGTCGGATGCTGTCGCCTCTTCCATGATGTCAGGTCGTCAGGGGTATAAAACATGCAGCCAATGCCATTACATCAGCTTTTCTTGCCGTGCGGGAGCCCGAAGCAGAAATAGTTTGCAAGTGCCGGTCAGCTGCTACCTGAAATTTTCATTTTTCAAGTTTCAAAACCTGAAGTCTTCCAAAGCTAAGTACCCCATTGGGAATCCTTTTTTCTTGCTCCAGAAAAAGTTAACAATTGTCTTGCCTGTGGATAGCAAATACCTCACAGATTTTCATTCATACTGCATCACTTGTTTAGGCCCAGACCACGACATTCCTCGCTGTCATTTTTTTGCCATATTCAACACCCGAACTATTTGTCATGCTATCTTTGTCGCTAAATTCTTTCGTTCTCTTTCTCCTTATTCTGAAATGGCTTTAAGCCATGCAACTACCGATCTTCTGAAAAAATGTAAGGATAAAGACAGAGACAGACCGCATAGGTCCAAAACTGCTGATGACGCTTCTGTTAAGCTAGTCGCCAGTCCACTGGTACTCGGGCACTTTTGCAGCCTCTGATACCCGCTTCTACAGATTCGCAGACCTCTACTGAGACCCATTTGGAGTCCGGTATGCTGAGAGATGCTTTTTCGAGTATGGAACCTGCGGATGTCTCTACCTTGGATGGGTCCAGAGCTGCTGTGCAGGCACTGGCTTCTGAGGGTGTAATCAGACCTTCCGATGTTAGTATTAAACTGACTATTTTGTTTTTGTCTAAAACTACCGAATTTCTCAGGCAGAGTTCGCACTACACCTAGGAAGCCGACGACCAAAGCGCATTCTCAAGCTTCCATGCCTCTCAAACACATTCTTAGAATGGCTGAAGACCTTATTACTTTAATTAGGGGAAGTCAGCCTTCCCGCTCTAAAAGAAAAATAATTGATTTTCCTTCTGATTCTACAGACCATGAGTCCGATGACTGTAACTCCTCTGATTACCAGGACATACCCTTATCCACTTATGTGGATTCGGATGCAGAGAGTTCCATTCCCTCTGCCTCCCCGCCAGAGGACTTTTCTTTCGGTGAAACCTTGGCTACCCTAAGAGAGCATTTCCGCTGGGAATGCCAGGATTGCCCTCAGCCCAAAAAGAGACTCACGGAATTTTTTTTTGGTGTTTTTTGAATTTTTAGACTTGCCTCAGCACAGGCCTCTAGCTATACCTCCTGTCCTGAATATTGTAGATGATGTCTTCATGGAATCATGTCTTACCCCTGATACTTTACCTCCAGCTCCTAGAAAGCCTAACGGGTACTATAGAGTTCCAATCGTTCCAGGTACAGCTCACAGCACAAACACTGAAATTGCTACGGGATGCCAGAATAGTTCCAAAGTAGCGTTGTAAATACGAAAAACACAACCGAACTGGAAATCCACATCAATTTATTATGAAACGATCCACAAACAAACTCCGTGAATGAATGAGTGCTGTTTACCTAGGTTTCATCCGTATTCCACAGACTTCTTCAGAATAATGAATTACAAATCATAACCACTTAAATATCCATTGTAATGATTAATGAACACCACTTTGATAATTAACAGAACTCATTGGTATATCTCCTTTCTTAAAGGTATACACATAATACAACATTATACAATGCGTCAACACTAAAAATGCTAAAAAACTAGGTAATAATACTCTAAAACCAACAATTCAAATACATGTAAATATAAATGTAAATTAATTTAATGTTCTATGTAAAATATATTGTATATATATTTATATTATATTTAGTGTATTTAGTGTAAAAATTGTATGTAAAATATTTGTGTGTATATATTATGCAAGTTAAAGTATATATTCATGTATTTATGTATGCATGAAGCCATATTTAACATGAATAAATATATATATGTATCCATGTAACCAAATAAATATATATATAATATGATTGTCATACCAAAGGATGTTTCATTTAATTACGTAAAAAATGCTATGTATTATGTATGACAATCATATTATATATATATTATATATATATATTATATATATATTTATTTGGTTACATGGATACATATATATATTCATTCATGTTAAATATGGCTTCATGCATACATAAATATATGAATATATACTTTTTTAACTTGCTTAATATATACACACACAAATATTTTACATACAATTTTTACACTAAATACACTAAATATAAATATATATTTACAATATATTTTATATAGAACATTAAATTAATTTACATTTATATTTACATGTATTTGAATTGTTGGTTTTAGAGTATTATTACCTAGTTTTTTAGCATTTTTAGTGTTGACGCATTGTATAATGTTGTATTGTGTATACCTTTAAGAAAGGAGATATACCAATGAGTTCTGTTAATTATCAAAGTGGTGTTCATTAATCATTACAGTGGATATTTAAGTGGTTATGATTTGTAATTCATTATTCTGAAGAAGTCTGTGGAATACGGACGAAACCTAGGTAAACAGCACTCATTCATTCACGGAGTTTGTTTGTGGATCGTTTCATAATAAATTGATGTGGATTTCCAGTTCGGTTGTGTTTTTCGTATTTTCAGCGCTACTTTGGAACTGTTTTGGCATCCCGTAGTAATTTCAGTGTTTGTGCTGTGAACTGTACCTGGAACGATTGGAACTCACATCCATTGAATATCGGTGGTTTCATTATTTGGTTCCTGGTTGGGTACTATAGAGTACCTGACTCTCTCAATTTTCCCTCTAAAAATCCTACTGCAGATCCAGAGACCATTTCCCAGGGACCTAAAGGTATTAAGGCTACTGCAGCCAAAACCCCTACCCCTTTGGACAGGGATTCTAGGGCTTTAGACTGATGGGGTAAGAAGGTTTATACCTCTGCGACTCTTGCCATCAGGGCTTTAAATTGCCAGTTTCACATGTTAAAGTAAAAGCAGCATGTTATGGAACTAATTAAATGAAAAATGTTGATTCCTGACTGTGCAGAAAATAAAGATTTACAAGAGTTAATGCATTCTGCAAATCAAGTTGGTAAACATACTTTGCAGTGTGGTTTTGATGTCTTAGAAGCATCATGCAGGGCTGCTGTCACTGGGTCTGTTCTGAGATGGCACGTTTGGCTGAAGGAACAAGTCTTGCTAGACCATGTCAAAGCAAAATTACTAGATGCTCCATTAAACCAAGAATTTGTGTTTGGCACAAAAGCAGTAGTAGTTCTTAAAAAGATGGAGGAAAAAGCTAAATCTATGAAAACTGTTAAGGATTTCTTACAGGTAAAGCCACCTAGATTCAGTATGCATTGGCCTTCAAAAAACTGGTCCTTTCCAGTCCTCCCAAGGCCTTCTCAGTCCAAACCCAGGGACAACAGACCACAAAGACTACAGTCTCATGGTATGCACAGGTCTAAACAATGGAGTGCTCCCACCACAAAAACAGGGAGTGGTAAGCCACCCCCTTATGGAAAAAGTTCACAATGACTTGTCCTTCATCCTTCCCAGCCATGCTCAACTACTTGCAGAAGAAGGAAAACCCACCCTGTATGCAAAAAACTGGAAATACATTACCCAAGACTGATGGGTCTTAAACATTGTATTCCAGGGATACAGATTCCACTTCCACTCACTGCCATCCCCAAGCAGATTGCCAGACCTTCCTCCAAATCAGTGGGCAGAGGCCCAAAAGCAAGTACTTTCTCTTCTCAGTATCAGGGCTATTCAACCTGTTCCAACAGAGCAAAGGGGACAGGGTTTCTACTCCAGACCGTTTCTGGTGCCCAGAAAAGAGAACTGTTGTTGCCCTATCCTTGGTCTGTCAATTCTCAACACCTTCCTGGTGGCACCAAAGTTCAAAATGCGTACAGTACAACAGCTGCTTCCTGTGCTAGCCAAGGACTCTTGGCTGATCACCCTGGACTTAAAAGAAGCTTATCTGCACATCCCCATAAGGGAATCTTACAGGAAATCTCTCCGTTTCAGAGCAGACTCCATGCAGTATCAGTTCTCTGCACTTCCCTTTGGCTTATCTACTGCTCCCAGGGTATTCACAAAGTTCCTGGCTCCAGCCATTGCATACTGCAGGCAGAGAAACATTCAAACTTAACCATACTTTGACGATTGCTTTATTCAGGTGGACAGTCAGGAATGGCTACTTCAGCACCTGGCATTTGTTAGGAGACTCCTAACTTCTCTAGGGTATAACATCAGCGAAAAGAAATCACATCTGATACCCAGCCAACAAACTGTATTCCTGGGAGCAAGCTTGAACACAACTTCCCAGATGGCATTCCTCACTCCAGAAAAGCAGGTTTATTTGACAAATTACTTCAAACTATTGGCCACCCAAACCCAGCTATCTGCAAGGAAAATACTGCTAGCCCTAGGGTTCATGGCCTCTTGAATTCTCCTAATTCTGTATGCAAGACTGCATATGAGGAAACGTCAGTTTCAAAGTCTCTGGTGTCAACATTCTCAGGACCTGGAAACCGGGATTCCTATCATTCCTTGCCTAAGGACCGAGTTCCTTTGGTAGGCAAAGGCCTGCAGCCACAACAAGGGACTCCCTTTTACTCACCCCCCCCCCTCCCTGCCGCCCAAACCCTGACAACAGACGCATCAGACTATGCATGGGGGGGGGCTCACATGGCAGGTAAATGCATTCAAGGCAAATGGAGCTCAGGACAAATGCACCTGCATATCAATCAAAAAGAAATGTTAGCTGTACAGAATGCAATGATAGCCTTCAAATACCTTATCCTTCCAAGACAACTCTTGATAAACAGACAACACCACAGTCATGTGGTACATAAACAAGCAGGGGAAACTCATTCCTACCCACTCTGCAGGTTAGCCATGGCTCGGTGGAACACAGCCTTGAGCAACCAAGTGCACCTGCAAGCTCATTTCCTGCCAGCCAAACAAAATTCACTGGCAGATGACTTAAGCAGAAATCTAATGGACCCACACAAGTGGAAACTGGAACCCAACTCATTCAAGCTTCTAATCCACAGGTGGGGGGGACACACCAGAGGTGGACCTCTTAGCTTCCCCCCAAATCATCAATTGAGCAAATTTTGCACCAGAACTCCCCACAGCCAAGCTTGGAAAGTGGATGCCATATCCTTTTCATGGGAAAACCCCTCAATCTATGCCTTCCCTCTCTGCCCCTCTCCTAGAAAGTACTACTCAAGATCAAACGGGGCAAGCCAAGGACAAGCCTGATTGCACCAGACTGGCCATGCCAGCACTGGTACCCACTTTTGTGCAGTCTGACAGCACTGCCACTCTGGCACCTGCATCAGGCCCCCCTCTCTGCTGTCCCAGCAGGAGGGTCAGATTTTGCATCCTTGGCTGCAAACCCTGAACCTAGCAAGCCTGGCTTATTCCCTGAATACATCACCAGCAACCCTCAGCAAATGGGTGCTGGATGTCATCCTTGAGGACAGGAGGCCTAGTACTAGGAAATCTTGTTCAGAAAAGTGGAAGAGACTGTTCATGGAGCCAGTCACAGGGAAAGGACACAGCCATGCCCACCATACCGCAAATCCTAGATTATCTAGCAGAGCTGCTTCACAAAGGCCTATCCTTCTCATCAGTTAAGATTCATGCCTCTGCCTTCTCAGCTTATTACAACACTGAGCCACCCCTCTTCTCTCACTCTCTGGTCAAACAGTTCCTGAGAGGAGCTAACGATTTAAGACCCCCCCCCCCCCAAGGAGAGCTCCCATTCCTGCCTGGGACCTTAACTTTGTACTAGAGAAGCTCATGCTTCCCCCTTTTGAGCCTGTGACTACAGCAGAGTTAAAATTCCTCTCTCAGAAAACAACCTTACTTCTAGCCATCACTTCAGCAAGAAGAGTGTCTGAGTTACAGGCCCTTATGGCTGTGGACCCCTTCATTATCTTCCATGCGGACAGAGTTTCCCTCAGGACTAACCCATCATTTATGCCACAAGGTGGTATCCAGTGTGGCTTTAAACCAATCCATCCATTTACCAACCTTTTTTTTCAAAATCCTCAAAGGGGAAAGGATCCCTGGACTCATTGGATGTGCACAGACAGCTTAGGTTCTACCTTTACAGGACCAAACCTTTCACAAAATCTGACCAGCTACTAGTCAGCTTTACTACAGGGGCAGAGGGCAAGGCCATTTCAAAACAAACCATCTCCAAATGGATAGCACACTGCATCCATTTCTGCTACAAGCACCATGGAAATTCTACCCCACAGGGGATCAGAACCCATTCCACTAGGGCTACCTCAACCTCTACAGCATTTCTCAGGGGAGTCCCTACCAGGGGCATCCTGGAAGCTGCAACCTGAAGTGCAGTACACACCTTCACCAAACATTACCACTTGCCTATCTTTTTTAAATCCGGAGCTAGTACTTCTTGACTGCCTCCACCCTTCCTCAGCTTTGGGAATCAACCCAAGTGTGATGACTTCAACAGTGAAACACGAAGAACATAGTACAGTTGTATACACTTACCATAAATGTAGATGTTCAAGTGTATTCACTGTTGCAGTCCTGATTACCCCCCTCCAGCCCCCTGACTTTTCTATACTTTTTATCTATCCTCTCTTTTGGCCATATCTTACTTGTATTTACTTTACTGGAGGTGTTCCGCACCATGTAATTGCTTCCTAATTTGGGGGCTTCTGACATCTGGGGCAAGCAAAACTGATGTAATGGCATCGGCTTCATGTTTTATATCCCTGACAACCTGACGTCATGGAAGAGTCGACAGCATCCAACGCAGAAATCCCAAGACTCTGGTATTCGGGCCGACTGAGGGCTACCTGCAGGCAGATAACCCAATGTGATGACTGCAACAGTGAATACACTCTTAACATCTACATTTATGGTAAGTGTACACAACTGTACTTTGTGGTATATCAGCAAACAAGAGGACACAAAATCTTCTCTTTCTGAGACTGGCTCTTCCAGCTTGGTATTTTTTAGTCTGCCATCACTTGGTGGTTTACATCTCTTTAGAGCACAGTCTAGTGTCAGACTCTGAGAAGGTCCAGGACAAATTCTCATGGATGGATGCTTCACAGGGAGGTGTTTCTTGACACAGTACATTGGTGCTGTGCTCCTCAAATAGATATTTTTGTCTCCTCTTTGAACAGACAACTTCCCCAGTTTTATTCAAGTGTACCCAGTCCTCTGGCTTGGAAAGTGGATGCCATTTCCTTCTTGGAAGGGGATATTTCTCTATCCCTCTCTCTCTCCCCTTACCAAAGGTTCTGTACAAGATTGTAGGACAGGTGCAGGATCTTGCTGGTGACTCCCTTTTGGCCCATATAGCACTGGTTCCCCCTTCTATTTCATTTGGCCAAGTAAAGTCATCACAGTTTGCCTCAAAGTTTGAATTTCTCACACAAGATAAGGGATTTCTCATTCATCCCCACTGTTCAGTTGCCCCTTTGGTTGATAGGGTTCTGAGTCCTTTTAAACATTGGTTTTCTGATGGTGTGCTTTGCGTTTTGCAGGAGGCTAGAAAACCTGCTAGAAAATCCTGTGTGACTAAATGGGAGATATTTCTTCTTTGGTGTCTCAAGTATGAACTGGATCCTTTCTGTGGGTTTTCCTATGGTCCTTTGTGTGAGGTTCTCAATTCTGGCTTGGTATATTCATCTGTTAAAGTTAATTTGTTAGCTGTTTACACTTGTCTGCCTTTGCATCCTCTTCTGGCTTCTAGTTTTAAAGTGCAACAACCTCCTGAAAGGCATCCTTTATATTTGGCCTCGAAGAAAGCTTATTCCTCTTCCTTGGGACCTTAATTTTGTTTTTGAAAAACTTACTCTGTTCCCTTTGGAACCTGCAATTTCCTCTTCCCTACAACATTGTACTTGTAAGACACACCATCAGTACAGTCTTCCTTCTGCCAAGAGGGCCTTTGAACTTCAAGCTCTCGTGGCAGTTCCACCTTCCTTGTTCCTTCACAGGGACAGGTTATCTCTTCATACCAGTCCTTTTATGCCCAAGGTGATGATTTTTCCTTTAATCAGTCCATCTTTCTTTTTTCCCTTTTCTACAGAATCCTAGTGAGAGGTTTCTTCACAGTTTGAGTTTACATAGATGACTCGAATGTTGCTTAGGGCAAAATGTATCAGGAAATCTGAACAGCTTTTTGTTTCCTTTCTTGCCAGGAAATTGGGTTTGGTAGTATCTAAGTAAAAACTCCTCCTGAATGTGAGGAAATTTCTTTTTGCAATTCTTTCTATGGCAAGCAGCTTAGTTATTCTGTTGGTGTTTATTCTACCATTTGCCTTTTCTGGTGCTTTTTTCAAGGGTCTGGATACTGGATCCATCTTGGAAGCTGCTGCTTCATCTTCTGTTCACACTTACACCAAGCATAACACATTGGCTGTCATTTCTAGGGCCAGGGTGGATGTTACCAGGGCCATCCTTCATGGGTTTTTGAAGGGCTCTTCTGTGGCTTCCTCCTCCCATACATTGAATTAGTTTTTGAACACTCCCAAGAGTAAAGAATACTGTAACAGTAATGAGGAGGGACATTGTACAGTTGTGTAAAATGGTAACCATAACATGGATGTCTTTGTTACTGTTGCAGTATTCTGTCCCTCCCACCAACCCCAGTTTTATGTTGCTTTCTGTCTGGCCAAGGGGTCTTTCTTGCATGCTTTTCTCCTCCTTCCCTTCCTGGATGTAAATGTTATTGTTTTCCTTTTGGGTTGCACTTGTTCATTTGGGGCACTTCAGTTCTGAGGATTAGGCATGCACACATCACAGGTTCATAGGTTGGTACTGAAAAAATATATTGAGATTTACTTGCTTACTGCTTGCTGCTTCTTGCTGTGGGATGGATTTGCAGTGTTCTTAAGACACTCAGTCTTGCTGGCTGGATTCTGCTAAAATTCAAAGTCTAGTTATATTTGCATTCACAGTCTGTTGCATACAGAAACTTGCAGAATATACACTGATGAGAGAATATACTTTGCAGCATCAACTTTAGAGAGCAGTAACAAATAACTTTTTATAATAAACCAAACGGAAACGCGTTGCAGGCTTAAAGTACTGTTCCAACTTTACTTCTCATATAGTACAGGTGATGTGAGAGATATAACATTTACCTTAGGACTTGTGTCCCTATCATACCTCTAACTAGCTGGATTTATACAGCTCTTTATATACTCTTTTTAGTCATGCATAAACATATTTTGGAGAATTGCTTATCCTGTAGAAACAATACTAAACTTCCTTGTTTAACAGTGTCTTGTAAGAGACCAGCTTTTCTGACAGTGTGAATATCCTGTAACAGTGTCCTGATGTCCATGTAGAAAAACATATTTTTGAGGAAACACATTGTCTGTATTCTATTTGGATCTGTGTATATGAACATATGTTCTTGTACCAATGCTGATAAGCATATCCTGTTTTTTATGAAGAAAAACATATTTTTGAGAAAACACATGGTCAGAGATCAGCTTTTCTGACCGTGTGAACATCCTGTATTTTATTTGGATCTTTGTATAAAAAACATCTGTTCTTGTCATATCCTGTTTTTCCATGCAGAATAACATGTCATTGTTCTTTAAAAGCAGATTTTGCATTTTTGTTCTTGCATACATCCTGTTTTGAGTCTGTAAGGGAAAAATGTCCATTCTTTAAAAGCAGATTTTGTATTTTTGCTCTTGCATACATCCTGTTTTGAGTCTGTAAGAGAAAAATGTCCATTCTTTAAAAGCAGATTTTGTATTTTTGCTCTTGCATACATCCTGTTTTGAGTCTGTAAGGGAAGGATGTCCATTCAGCAGATTCCTTTTCCAATCATTTAGTATGACTGCTGATCACATATTACTTAAACTTTGTTTCTGCATTTAAGCAAGCCTTTTCTTTCAGCATATTTACAACATAATTAATTTCAGATTTATATTCATAAAATCTAACAGGTACTAGGTTTTTAGCCTAGCCATAACAGTTCCCTGGCTATTTCTTACTTCCCTGGACCCCTGCCTAGCAGGACGACTGAGGTAATCCCCAGGGTGCATTTCCTATCTCCCATCCAATCTTCAAGGTTCCTTTTGAAGGGGGCCAAAGAGGCGCTCTACTTGACATGTATGGGCAGTCTATTCCAGAGTCTGGGGAGTCTTTGGGTCAGGAACCTATCCCTCCAGCATGTTTTGTTCATTGTGATGACAAGGTTTAGATCCCTGGAGCGTGTGGCTCTGAGGGATTGGGATTTTTGTGTAGCATGGCCAACAGCTCGGTGTTTGACATGGCCTTGTATGTTAAGCAGAGATTGCCTCTGAGTAGACTATATGCGACAGAGTATCGCTGGAGTTTTTTTAGACAGTCAGCATAGGGCATGTGATTTAGGCCTGTGATTCTTTTAGTGAGGTATTTCTGCAGCCTTTCCAGTTGTTGCAGATCTTCAGAGGTACATACCAAATGGGGCGTTGTATTCTATAATGGGTCTAATGTGGGATGAGTACAGTGGGACAATGACCTCCTTTTTTCTGGATGAAAAGCCCTTAGTGATTAGGTGTGCCACATAGAAGGGTTTCCTGACTTGTGATGTGGTTATCGAAGGTGACCACTGTCCACCTGTGTCTCTAAGTCTCTTATCACACTTTCGGTATTTAGTTTACTGCCACCTATGTGGTAATTCACGGGTACATGTTTTTTTCCCAAAGGGGATAACTGTACATTTCTTGGCACTAAACTTGAGCCCATGGTTCTGGCACCAAGCATCTGTTTCGGTAAGGCCCTTTTGTAGAATATCCATATCAATTGGGGATTCAATAATGGCTCCCAGTTTGCAGTTATCTACAAACTTTGTTAGCAAGAGTCCCTTAGTGTTGGCCTGTACTTCAGAGAAGTAGATGCCAAACAAGAGCGGTCCCAGGACTGAACCCTGAGGTACTCCACTTGTCACTTGTCTGGAGTTGGATTTGGAGTTGGCTACTTTTACAGTGTGGGTTCTGTCAGTAAGCCAGTTGGCAACCCATAGTCATGTAGGGATTAATGCCCAGCTTAATAAGTTTATCTATGATTCCAGAGAGGGAGATGGTGTTGAAGGCCTTGGCGAGGTCCAGATAGGCTGTGTGGGCTGCCTTACCCTCATCCACAGCTCTGGAGACTGATTTGAAGAAGTCAGTCAGTTCAGGAGACCAGATCGGCCCTTCACGAACATAAACTTGGTGGGGTCCAGTATTTGAAAGTTGCTAATGTCTTTGTTTATAAGTTCCATAATCATACGTTCCATGGTCTTGCAGATCAGACTCGTCAGACTGATGGGGCAGTAGTTCCCAGGATCCAAGGTGGATCCCCCCTTTTGGAGTGGGATAACTGTAGTTGTGCGCCACTCAGTGGGCACAAAGCCTGAGGTGAGGCTATGACTAAACATGACTCTTAGGTGAGGTGCCAGTTCATTTAGTAGTTCATAGGTTCATAGGTTCATACTAGGCTATCTGCCCAAGGGCATTTATAAGCCTAGCCCATAGTTATGTGGCTTTCGCCACCCCTTTAGTTTGAATAAAAACTATGCCTATCATTTTGCTGTGCCTCTGTCAGCAGTGACGCTGAAGTAATCCCTGGGGTATATCTGCAATCTCCCATCCATTGGTCAAGATTCCTCTTGAACAAGACCAGAGAGGTGCTCTGCCTCACATGTACCGGGATTTTGTTCCACAGCATAGGGAGTCTCTGGGTGATGAATTTAGTACATGTAGTACACAGCCTGGGATGTTGCCTGGTCCCATGGATGCTGTATTCTTAGCTTTGGAGAGTGCGTTTTTTACCTGTGTGGCCATTATTACCGGAATTTGGCAATCTTTCGGTATTGAGATGGGCCCTTTAGGGGGTGAGAGAGGGGGTTGATGGCACTGAATCGATCTGCCACGATATTTGCAATAACCTTGGGATCAGTATATTTAATGCCATTCTATTGTAGCTCAGAGTAGATCTGAGCATTGCCGTTTAGATTGTTGACATAGCTATAGAATGCCTTGTGGTTGTCTTTTGAATCTTTGGCAATTTTATTTTCGTAACTAGCTTTGGAGGATTTTATGAGCGATCTCAGCTTCTTACTGAGGCTGGTAAGGGAGGTTTTTGCATCCTGGGATTTTCCTCTTTTCTGCAGCAGTTTCTTCCTTTTGTTGTAAAGTTCGTTTATGGCAGGGGACCACCAGATTGGCTTCCTTTTTTGAAGGGGAGCATCTTGGTTCTATTTGGGATGGCACGATTCATGCACGAGTGGATGTGCTCGCAGTGTCTTAGTGTAGGATTCAGCAGTCGAACTTTCAGTTCCCATCTGCATGGGTGTCATGAAGTTGGTCACTTTTGACTTGAGTAGCATGAAGTTGGCTTTGGAGAAGTTTTTTTTACTGAGGTTTCCTTACTGGGGGCTGGGGGAGGGATATGGATGTCAAGGGTGATTAGCTTATGGTCAGACCTGACAACGAGTGGGTGACTATAGGTGTGGAGCATCGATTTCCCATGTTGGTAATGACCAGGTCTAGGATATTGGAGCCCCTGGTGGGACTATGGATTAGTTGATCCAGGGCACTAGAATTTATGAATTCCAAAAACCGTTGGGCAAAAATATTGGTGCATGAGTAGTTTTCCCAGTTAATGGCAGGGTAGTTGAAATCACCCAGTGTTAGGGTGTTTGGCTGTATCTTAATATTTTCCAGTATGTTTAGAAAGGTGTAGTGAGAATCTTGGGGTATGGTGGGGGATCTGTAGCAAGCTACAATTTGGATACCAGTCTTACCTAGTGTTGCACCTGTAGAATTTCAGATGCATTGTGTTTGGCAACTAGCCTGGTGGTGTTAATATCCTTGAATATGGACACTCCTCCATCTTTAGTGTTTCAGTCCTGGTTTGGTGGCTGAAAAGTGTGGTAAGAGGTGTAGCCTGGTATTGCAGGGGTGCTCCCTGGAGCCTTTAACCAGGTCTCAGTTACTACACAGATATTGATGATCTCCATTTTTAGGGGTGCCTCGAGAGAGTGCATTTTGAGGTTTAGACTTCTAGCATTGAGTAGCATTACCTTCAGATTTTGCATGCTTATACCTGTTACGGTGGTGGTTTTGACCTTTGCCTAAAAAAGGCACTATGGGGTGGCAAGAGCCTTGGCCAGTAACCTGAATCCCAGAGGTGACCGGTGCAGACCATCTCTGGCAAAGCATCATGGTCTCTCGATCCTGTCATCACAGGCAGACCAGATACTGGATCCCCTTTGAATGACACCAGAAGCTTAGCTAATTGTTGAAGTCAGCCATTTTGTCCTTGTACTGTGGTATCATTTTGGGCGAAGGCAGGATGCTACTCAGGGCTAGGGTCATACCTGCCTGGGTCACATGATCCGAGAGCTCTTCTATGTCTCATGTAGTCCAGGGAGGTACATTGCAAGTCATTCACTCCAACATGGAGTGACAGAGTCATATATGTACTTGTGGAGTGACTTGAGCGCATGTAACTTACTCCTTTGCACCATAGGACATGTCTTGCGTACAACACCTGAAAGGTGTAAAGGCTTTGCTATTCTGGCTGGACATTTGCTCCCCTCTGCAGCATATCCCAAGAGTAAAGAATACTGCAACGGTGAGAAACAAGGACATCCACTGTTACGGTAAGACCTTACACAGCTATACTGCGTTGACCTTCGAGACCATGCCTTCATTTGTAGACTGTGGGAACTCTCCCAGAACACACACTGGTGACATGAAAGCACCTGAGAGTCTTCCTGCAGCCTGGAAGAATGGTACCAGAGAGAGAGAACATGGGAAGCTGGAAGCAGTAGGTGGGATGATGAAGGTTGTTGCATGCGTCCTAAAACTAAAAAATCTAGCAGAACAATCAACAAAAATAACTTTGAATTTCAAAAATTCTATGAGTTTTAAAACTCCACAAGGACACGTCATGCGACAGAGCCATAATTTCTAAATAGACTTCATCAGACAGATTGAATTGGTGTATCATACTTTTAAAGCTAGGCATCTAATGATGTGATAAGTACAGTCATTAATTCTCCATTAAAAGGATCCCACTAACGTTATCAGTGATTTCATACAAAAATATTTAAAATTCAATTCTAATACACGAGACACTTAAATATATCACTTTATTTCAGGTATTGCAGTATACAATTTCTTATCAAAAAGTAATTCTAAGTCACCTTCCCCCTTATTTATGTGCAGTTTTTTTTCAGGATAATACTAAGAAACAGCAGGAAGTAAGTGGAAGAAGTTAGCCAGAGATCCAAAGTACTGGGAGCAAATTACCCGGGAGGGGGAGACTAAGAACAGGAATAAGCAAGGAATAGAGAGGAATATGCGAGTGGCCACCCCTGGTGAAATGTTGGGAGCCAGAAACATATGGGGCTGCACAAAAAAGGATAATTAACAGGGCATACAGAATTGCACTTGATTTTAAAAATCAACCTGATGAACTCTGGCAGGGTGGCAGAAAGAGATGGGTGGATAAATTATGAAGGATCAGTGTTAAGGAATGTGCAGGGCTGTGAAATATGATCCTAACTCAAGAAGTTTTAGGATATTTGCATGTTAATGCTTGCGTATCTATTTTATCCCTCAAATAGATTGAAAAGAATCTTCCTTCAGGTTCAAAATAACTATATAGAGGTATTAGATAGGTCAGAAATTCTGTGAAAATTTGTATAAAGCAGTGGAATGGGGAAACCCAAGAATAAGGCAAATTTCCTATAACCAAACGCAACAAAACAAATGCCTTGGAGTGACCACAGCAACCACCTTTATTAGTCCAAAAAACAATTGTTTTTGTGCCTCTTTTTGGGATTTTATCAGAATGCATACAAGTTTCCATTCAGACATTAAACAAATTAAGGAGTTGTATAATGTTAAAAATCCATTGACATGATCGATTAAAATGAGAGTTGTCAAATTAATTTAAAAGCCAAAAGGTGCATTAAAATACTTGTACAAAGTACATGGATATAGGTTTACTATAGGTTTACTATCAATATTCAGAAACAAACTTGTAGGAATAGTGTGACACAAAGTATAGTTTCAAAGTTTTGTAAAATTGAAACCTAACTTACCAACGCTTTAATATCAATTTCTGCACAGCAAATGCAGCTTAACAGGCACATTTTCAAAACTGTGAATATTGAACTCTCTGCTTTAACATGGTTCGAGATTGGGACGGAAAAATTTTTAATTTTTGCCATTTTTCAACGACATGATGAAACTAACAAGTATGTTTCCGAATTTTGATTAGTAAGGCTGGATATATCCATGTCAATAACACAGTTACAAATTTCTCTTTTACATACTATATAATTTAAATTTTAGAATACTACCTATTGAAATGCATTAATTTAACCCTTTGGTACTACCTGCACTTGTCTTTAATTGCCATTAAACTTCACAAGCTTCTAATACTTGTAATGGTTGGGAAGAGGATGGGCATGATTTTACTATGAAAGAGTAGTGTTATTCCATGAGCATCTGTTTCCTGTGACTTTGAACTGCAGTTATTAGATTATTTTGTGGAAGAATTTAGTAGTAGTCTAATAAGCAGTAAATGTCTTTGTGCAACAGACTGGATTGCAATGAATCCCTCAGAGTAAAAGGCCTTGTGTCGCAGTAAAGTAAATGCTGCTTTCTAGAGCTGTTAACTAATGGATATGGCATTTGATATGTTGCTTCATAGCTAATTATAAATGACAATACCTGTACTTGAAAAAATAGTTTGCTAAAGTTGTGTTTGCATGGCAATGGTTTAAGTAGCCTAATGGGACAGGGATAGATATTGGAGTGCAGTGTAGCCCTTGATGGTTTATAGTGGAATATTGACTGCTGAATGAAGGCCTTCAAGTTGACAGCTTGATAAATTCACTGGCTTAGATAGTCGTGAATGGCATACATGCTAAATTGCTTAGTAAATGTCTGAAGCCAGTGAATAAGCAGCAGTATTAGCATATTGAACAATGGGTTAGATTAAGGTTTGTACTGTTTCTCTCTGTTGCGTGGGCTTACCATAAATTTTTTAAACAGTGTCATCTGAAATCAGAAGTTACAAGTTTAAACAGATACATTGTTCTCCGACTGAAAATGTATGTTATTGAGTGCTCTATCAGTAAGGGGATGAGAGCACAGCTACTAATGCCTTATTGGTAAGGGAATGGGTGCAGCAATACTAGTGCTGCATCGGTAAGGAAATGGGAATGGAGGTGCTAGGGCTGCATCGCTAAGGGAGTGGGAGTGGAGATGCTAGGGCTGCATCGCTAAGGGAGTGGAGATGCTAGGGCTGCATCGCTAAGGGAGTGGAGATGCTAGGGCTGCATCGCTAAGGGAGTGGAGATGCTAGGGCTGCATCGCTAAGGGAGTGGAGATGCTAGGGCTGCATCGCTAAGGGAGTGGAGATGCTAGGGCTGCATCGCTAAGGGAGTGTGAGTGGAGATGCTAGGGCTACATCGCTAAGGGAGTGTGAGTGGAGATGCTAGGGCTGCATCGCTAAGGGAGTGGAGATGCTAGGGCTGCTGTGGTAGGGGAGTGAGAACGGAGGTACTTGTGAAAATGTTTTTGGTCATGTGATTCGCTGTTGGAGTAAAAAAAGAGTAGGCACAATTTTTTTCCTTTACGTCTGTAACATTCAAGTTACTGAGCAAATTTCAGGGATTGATATGCCTGTGATTTGGTGGAAGGCATTTCTTTCCTGACTAATTTTTTTTATAATTCTTTCTTATTGGTATTTTGAAAGGAAGACTGGCAAATGCCAGCACTACTTACTTGGGTGATAAATGAGTTTTAGTAGTCCTTTATCAGAAATGCATAGATTCTATGCTTGATGCTCAGTAGATGTGAATTGGTGTATTGTTTGTGGCCTAAATGAGACATAAAGGTTAAAGGACGTGTTCTGTGCCTTAAAGGACTGCTGATTTCCACTGTATGCTGTTAAAGGTGATGAAGTGTGAATTGTAGTGGAAGCTAGCCCAGTATGTGATAAGGGTAGATGAGAACGAAATCTGTTATTAAAGCACTGCAATACCAAGATGAAGTATCAGCTTTGTGATGAATAATTGTCGACTGTAGGATGAATACCAGTGGATCTCTCAAAATTATTTCTGACTTGGTGGAGCTGAAGAAATGTTTAAAGTATTTTCTGCATGTCCTCCCCGCGGTCGAGTGGCCTCCGAAAGACATGCATGAATGGGCGTGTCTTCGCTGAAGGTTGGGCGTCGGGCTGGCAACTTGGCACCATAAAAATCGACTGCCAATCATTAGCAGACCGGAGTTCTGCTGTGGTGACCTCTAACCGGGAAAAGCCGAAAAGACAAACATCGAGATGTAATTTTGTTGTCTAGAGCAAAAGACTGATAAGTGCATTAGAGAAGGAGTTTAATTAGGAAATTTTCTTGAATAACAAGATACATTTCTTTGGGTTGTTGGGTCTTTTCAATTGTGCTGGATATCTGGGTACTACTGTATTACAGATATGTTGAGAAGTTATTTCACCAAAGAAAGAATTTTGTGATACAACGTTGTATACATTTATGCATATATGTCCTTTTGTAAATATATTCTTCGCTTGCTATCCTTGTTCTGATTGATAATAGTTTCAAAATTTTAATTAAAAAAAGCTAGAGATGCTTCTCTATATTGGCTGTGTAGAGGACTTGTACCACTCTGCATTCAACTTTGTAGTACACTGTATAATTTGTGTTGGGTATAAAACACTGAGGTCAGATCACAGCTCTGTCTATGGAGTAGAATTCTGTTATGAACTGCTATACTGAACTGCTCATTGAAGATTAATTTTTTTTTTCATTTTCTTATTAAAGCTTGAAAAACTAGACACATGATATTACTGATTAAAATGTGTACAGTGTTTATTACAACTATATATAATTTTGAATGTGTGCAGCATTTATTACAGATGGTGTATTTTTGACTTTGGCTATGTTGTCTGTCTTCCCACAGGTTTCTTTGGAGAACCTCATGCAGATTTTAAATGGCACTAGTCCTCACTATATCAGGTGCATCAAACCCAACATGGATTGCAAACCAATGACACTAAGGAAGGACGAGGTATGGTGCATAGTTTAGGAGCATTTGCTTCCCAGAATGCACTTGAATGTGTAAAGTCGTGCTTAGTAGATAACTTATGCTACAATGATAATGTCAAAACAGAATTGTTCAGGCTGTATTAGTAAAATCTTTATAATACAGAGAATTTGGACAGCGCAGTGGTAGCATGGTAACCTCACAGCAAGAGGTTCCCCGGTTCGATTCTCGGCTGGAGTGCCTTCTGTGCGGAGTCTGCATGTTCTCCCTGCATTTATGTGGGTTTACTCTGGGTGCTCCGGTTTCCTCCCACGTTTCAAAGATGTGTCTGGAGCACTTGTCCCCAGGCATCCACTGAAAATTGGCTTCTTTCTAAGTTGGACTTTCCCAGTAAACAAATGATAGATAAAAATAAATAAATTCCAGCAATAGTTGAGATTGGTTGGTGGAGCATGTGCATTCTCTACAGTGTCTTTTTGTTTTCCTGAATAATTTACATTTTATATGTAAAATAGTAAAATGTTTCTCAGGATTGGTATTGCCTTTGAATTGTAAAGCAACTTTTTTGTGGGGGGCGGGGGCAGATAACTATACAAAATGGCTGTCCTACCTGTGTGTAATGCTGACTAGACAGATGGTGGCAGCAGATAGTCATGGTATCTACTCTCTGAAAGAATAGCTTGATGACAAATTTCACCACCCAGTAATCCATATATTTTCATGAGACAAAGATTTTAATGTTTCATGACAATAAGAGCCATCAAACTGTACAATAAGTAAATGTTCATGTGGCAAAACCTCTGAAAATGTATTTTCTGACTATGTGCAGACTGTTTTGGCTTCTTTTTCCTGTATTAGGAATAACTGAATCAGATACATGAATGTACTGTAAAACAAATGATAAGCAGTCAGTGGTTTGGTGGGAGGTTGTGCATTTTCAGCAGTGTTCTCACTTGTTTCTAGACCAGGAAAATTATATACTCTGGATATCGGACTGTGTTGCTATAGATATGGAGGTGCTAAATAGGTAGAAATAAGATTGTAATAAAGAATGCATATAGATTTGGCAAGAGACCTAGGAAAAATGTCTGTGTAACGCACTTAATAGAAATCTAAAATGTGCAGCATTAGCAGCCACTGTAGGAAACAAAGCTGGGCTACTGATGTCCTTCATTAAGACATATGATAGTCTAATGAGGTCTGATTTGAGGTTTGTTTGTGGCAAAAAAAGATTGATAAGGAGAAATTTGATGCAACAAAAACTTATTTTGATTGCTTAAAACAGTAGCAAAAACTTTCAAATATAAATCAGTAATGTAAGATGCTGATTATTTGTGTTTGAAACATATGTAGTTGGTTTATTAAAGTTTGATTGAGATATAAATCTTAAATGCCTCTTTTTTTATAAAGGTAATGGAGTTAAGAAGCAGAAGCTTGACTGAGTGTGTGGTAGTATTTTATTTTAGTCCAGTTGTAGTACTAGACTAAGTACAAGTCTTGTGTGCCCTGATGTACAACTTTTTTGCTACACACTAGACTGGCATTGTATTTGATGCTGCTTATTTTTACAGCCTAAGTTACTCACTACTCTGGTCTTTTATGCTGGCCAAAGGAGGCCTTCTCCCTCTCCATCTGACTTGCCTGCTTTTGCAAAATCTGAGGTGAACTAGCTCTGAGGCTAATGAGAGTAACAGGGTTGTAAGTTTTTCTTTCCTGCTGACTCTGTTCTTGATCCTTCATTTGGAAATGCACTTTGGCCAAGTTAATGAAATCTACTTTGGTGTGGTCTCATCACTGTTCTGCTGTACTATAATATCTGAATGAAAGACTGGCGAAAGACAAGCAACCTTGCATTATCATACCTTTAAAATCTATTGGATGACTTTGTGCCACCCAGATGTTTTTTACACCTAAGAGGGCTACCAAATTATGTGTGGAATCTTCTGAATGTTTTACAGTGCAATATTCTGAAGCGGATTCCTTTATTTTCCAAGCCTTTCATAGTTTTTAGAGATCCCATGGCCTGGCTACTTTGCCTTCACACAGTGTGTGCAAGGGCATTTATAGCTTTGGCAAGATTTATTTTTTTGTCACTTTGGTCTTGTTGGTGTTACATTCTCTTTCAAATGCCAGTTTACTGTTATTTATTTTTATTTATTTATTTTACATTTGTTGACCGGGCTAGTCTGGCTGGATAACAAGTCCATTTTCAGCAGAGGCCCGAGGAGAAAAGCTCCACTATCTACTAGTACATTACATAAAAATAGATTACTAAGAAATACAGCTTATAAGGAAAATAACACTGCAAGAGAGATATTCAACAGTAATAAAACAATTTTCCTGAAGAAAAAAGAAGAAATGTACTGTTCTTGAATTCCAACACTTTTGCAGAAAAATATATAATACTTAAAGTTCTAATAGTAGTAGAATCAGAACAGGAGTTGGAGTAGAGAGGAAAGGAGTAGAGGGGTAAAAGAGTAAGAAATAGGATAAATTAGTCAGGTGTACTGCAGGAACAGAGCCAGTGGTTTTGGAAGTACAGTTTAATTTTCTGTTTGAAAAGAGGCAAAGATGTAGTCAGAGTTATGTCACTAGGTAGAAGATTCCAAATTCTACCTACTGTATTAGTGAAGAGACAGTCACCAGCAAAGTTGTTTGACTTAATAGATTTGGCCATCAGTTTGTGAGAAGAGCGCAGGGAGTTGAGATTGTTATAAGGGATTATCCGTTGAGAGAGAATTGGGGTGTTGTCAGGTTGGTGTAGTATACTATGGGCAGTAGAGAGTTGAGGGATTCGCAGGTAGTTTTGGAATTCAAGCCAGCCTAAAAGTTTTAAGTTAAGACAGTGATGGGTTCTGAAGGGGTTACCAGTTGCAAAACGGGCAATATTATTGTAGCAAGTTGCTAATTTAGTTAGTTTGCTTTTCTTAAGGTTGGTATAAATAGGGGAGGCATATAGTAGAGTAGATAAGAGATGGGATTGGGCTATCTTGGTTCTAGTTGATGGGGTTAGAAAAGGTTTAATTCGATAAAGGGATCCTATTTTTCTGTTAACTAATTTGATGGTGTTGTTAATGTGTTGATCGAAGGAGAGATTATTGTCGATGGTTATTTCTAGCAGTTTTGTTGTCAAATCGGGAGAGATGATAGTGTTAGTGTTTGAGGAGATGGAGAAGTTTAATGGGGGGGTCCGAGTGGTGGGGGTAAAAAGGAGAAGTTTAGTCTTTTTGGCATTAAGTAGGAGGAACCGTTCAGAGAACCATGTTTCAACCGTATTAAATATATTTTGGGTAAGTGAGATCAGTTCTGTAGTGGATGGAGCAGAACAAATAAGGGTCGAATCGTCTGCATATTGAATGCAGGTTGCTTGTGGGATAGCAGAATGAAGATCATTAATGAAGAGGGAGAAGAGAAGAGGACCAAGAATGGAGCCCTGAAGGAACTCCGATGGAAATTGGCAAAAGAGAAGAGATATGGTTTTCCCATATGACTGCTTGTTGTCTGTTGCTAAGATATGATCTAAACCATTTAATAGCTAGGTTATCAAATGAAAGAGATTGAAGAATGTTAGTTAAGAGAGAGTGGTTGACCATGTCGAATGCTTTTGAGAGATCAATGAAAAGAGCAGAAGAGAGAAGATTATTGTTGCGATTTTTGTTAATAGTATCTATAAAGGAAAGAAGGGCAGTGGTGGTGCTGTGATGAGGTCTAAAGCCATGCTGACAGTGTGCTATAATGTTGTGTAGAGAGAGATATTGTACTAGTTGCTGGTGAATACATTTCTCCATAATTTTAGCTAAGGGTGAAAGGAGAGCAATTGGTCTAAAGTTGGAGTAGTCAATAGAGTTGCCACCTTTATGTAGTGGAATAATATGGGAGACTTTCCAGATGTCTGGGATGGATCCCTCTTGGATAGTTCTGTTTATGAGTATGGATATAGGGTATGCAATTTTTTTGGCTGCTTTTTGGAGGAAAAGCGAAGGGAGCTTATCAGCTGAAGGTGTACATGGTTTCAGTTTGTGAATGAGTCTGTAGATGTAAGAAGTAGATATAGGTTTTAGAGAGAAGTTGTAAGAAGAGTTAGCTGGGTTGTTTGGGGGGTAGTAGTTGGTGTTCATTTGTCTAGCTAGGGATTGAATAGTTTCAGAAAAAAAAGAGTTAAAAGTATTTGCAGTTAGGAGAGGGGTGTCTGGGTTGGCATTTAGTGGGGAGGGAGTTTTGGCTGTACCTGGGGAGAGGAGTCTATTTACTGATAACCAAAATTGTCTGGAATTGTTAAGATGAGTTTGCTGAAGTTCACAATAGAATTTTTTTTTTTGTCTGAGATTATTGATTTTTTAGCCTGATTTCTAAGCTGGCGGTAGTGAAGAAAATCTGGGCTATTTCTGTGGCTTCTCCATTTGGTCCAAACTTTATTTCTAGCGAGGATGAGTTTCTTAGTGTCTTTGGTAAGCCATGGGGCTGTTTTTGACTTCATTCTAATGGAACGCTCTGGAGCATGTCTATCAAGAATGGATAAGAAAGTAGTATTAAAGAATAAAACTGCATCCTCAAGAGGAAGTGTTTTTAAGGAATTCCAGTTACAAGTGCTGAGTTCAGCTAGAAAAAGGTCTATGTTAAAATGCTTGGTAGAGCGAATTTGTCTAATATTTGGGGTGTTTACACAATCTGACTTTTCTCTAGAAATATAAGTTAGGGAGTGATCACTGACATCGTCTGGCATGGTACCTACTTTATATATTTTGTTGACATTGTTTGTGAGTATCCAGTCTAATATGCTTTCTCTTTTGCTCTGCTTATTGAATCTAGTAGTTGAGGTGATCGTTTGGGAGAAACCGTGAAGGTTAATATGAGAGGAGGGATTTTCAGCATTAATAGTGTTCCAGTCTATGTTAAAGTCGTCTAGGATTATAGTTTCCTGTGGGTAGGTGGTAGAAACCCAACTAAGAAAGTCTTCTAATATTGGAATATTGTTGCCTGGTGGTAGATACATGCATATGATATAAAGGGCTTTTTTAGCATTTAGTTGGAGTTTAGTTGTGATGGCTTCTATTTTGCTATCCTGGTTTGGACAAGTTGGTAGAGTAGTGATGTTAAGTTGATTTTTAAAAAGGATTGCTACCCCGCCACCTTTACGTTTTGTTCGGTCTTGTCTAAGTATATTATAGCCTTGGGGTATTATTTCAGAGTCTTTAGTGCCTGATTTTAGCCAGGTTTCTGAGAGGCATAGAATGTCAAAAGAATAGGTGTCTAGGAGGGCATGAAGGTGGGGTATTTTATTGTTTATACTTTGAATGTTAAGGTGCCCTATGAGGAATTTATTATTGAGATTAGAAGAGTATAATTGAGGGGAGGGGTCAGCTGGGCCTGGGTTGGGGGTGTATGTCACCATCTAGTAAGGTAGGATTACCTAGCTTGGTTATGATGTTACTCTTTAAAAAAGTTAGAAGTTTAGGTTTTTTATCTGAGGGTAGGATATAGGTGAGGTGAGACAGTCTGTGAAATTTAGGAAGAAGATAGTTAGGGGTGGATTTAGCATTGGAGTAGGATGTGAAGGTGTATATGATTGAGGTCTGTTTTTGTGGGAAGTTAGGCAGGATGGTAAGTGAGTTTTCAAAGAAGGTAAGTTGGTTAGTAGAGAATAGGGAGGTTAAGAGTAGGACTGATAGAGTAAGAAGTGTTGGAGAGCAGGGAGTCATTATTTACAGAAATAAAGAAAAGGAGAATAAGAGAGAAAGATATAGGTGGTAAGGTATGTAGGTGGAAGTATGCCTGTTAGGAAGGTGGGGGAGAACTACAGTATACTATAGATTGGGGGAGAACTACAGTATACTATAGATTGGGGGAAGAACTACAGTGTACTATAGTGTATAGAGAGGGGTAAGGCTGGTGAGGAGAGTGGAATGATAAGAGATGTACAGAAAAAGAGGAGAAAGGGTAAAATAGTAGGAAAGGTAGTAGAGAAGACAAAGAGGAAGAGGTAAGAGTATAGGGGGTGTGTGTTGAGGGGTGGGTTAAAGGAGAAGGATTGGATAGTTGGGATAGGGGGTGTGGCTGGGGAGCTATAAGATTAGGACCCCTGGGGGTGGGTGGGAATTGGGGGTAGGGAGGGGAGCGGAGTGAGCCCGCAGGGCAAACGGAGCGGGAAGAAACCACAGAAGAAGAGATGAGAAAGTAGACCATCAGAAATGCAGGTAAGTAAGAAATAGGATAGGTGAAAGTCTAGCAGGAAAGGGTAGGGATAAGACTAGAGAGCACCAGTAAGTTAAACAGTGTTAAATAATATAGAGGTAGTGTAAAGCCTACAGCAGGAGGACAGGAGGACTAAGAGAGGTGAGATTGAGAAAATGCAGGTTACAGATAAGGAGTCAGAATAGATAAGAAGGTGGATAGTTGGGCAAATAGGGTAGAGAGTGGAGGTTACTAAGAAGAAAGGACAGTGATGAGCTTTATAGTCTGAAAAGGGCCAGAAGGAGCCAAAGTAGCAGCAAGGTAGTAGCCGGGAGAGGAGGGTATCTTGCTATATAGTTCAGGTGGAAAGGATAGCGAGAGGGGATAAAGACGGGAAAGGAAAATGAGGAGGCAAAGGGAAAAATTAAGGTAAAAGAGTGGCTGGAAAGAGAAGTGAGTACAAAAAGGGGGGAGGTAAGGAACGAGAGGTAGCTGGCTGTTGGAGGCTAGAAAACTGGCAGCTGTAAACTCTTTTAGGGGACCCAATGGGAGCCAAACACATCAACAATATTGGAGCCCAAACATACTTTCTGTTCCTAGAATGGACAGGGTAGGTTGATGCAGTCCAAGTTACATTCACTGTAGGAAGGCCAAGTTCATCAGACACAAGTTAGGAGTAGCTTAGGGCAGGAGTAGAGCTAGAGCTTAGAGCTTTGGGGAAAAAAGAAGGTAGAAATAAGGAGAAGAAAACAAAAAGAGAGACAGTGTTAGCACAGGTATTCAATTAAATAGCATATCATCAACAAAATGACCAACAGTTGTAATCAAGTACAAGTAATAAACAATCTAATACAGAGAACTAGAGAAGACATTAAAACAAGATAGCATATTTGTCATCTTTCTTGTGATTTAAGAAGCACTACACAGTCATAAGACATATACAACTCCCTTCAGAAAGACAGTAATGGAAGGCAGGTCAGGTACTATATGTATCTAGGGGGGGTATGTACAATACAGACAGCAGATATAGCGCTACTTTAAGTGCCACACTAGGGAAAAAGTAAGGCTATGTTCAGTTAATAAAGCTAGTGGACCAATATCAGGGAAAATGAGTAAAAGAAAGGGACATCCCAGCAATAAAATGTGAGTCGCTAGAAGAGGGAGATATGAGGAGCAGGACACCTGATAACCACTTCCGCGCTAAAGCGCGAAATACAGTAGTCCGCGTTAAACTCTCAGTGGGGAGTTAAACTATGTTAGGAGAACACTGGCAGTTTAGCGTCAGCCAACAACAGAAAAAAGTTAAAAATAGTGGAACAGCAGTGTCTTCAGCAAGACGACTGCTGTAGTAAGTATCTTACCTATGGTGTAGTAATCCTAAAAATACCAGCTATACACTCCTCCAAACTGATACCAACTAAACACGTGGGAGAGCTTAGCATTAGTGGCGCAGTTTAAATGGCGATGGTACTACAGGTACAACACACTGAGTAGAGAAGCCTAAAAGTCTAAATAGAATTACCCAACAGTCAAACAGTGCGTCGCTTATTAAAAGATACCGGGCACTACAGTAAACATAAAGCATTAAGCCAGCTAGCACATTTAAAATAGGTGATGCTTTGCTAAATCACACGAGCAAGGAGGTGTAATCTCGTTTGAATACACCTAGTAATTAGGTAACACCAACACATGTACAAATTGAAGAAAGAAAAAAAAAACGTTCAGTAACTTTATGCATAAAGAGAAATAGCTTGTTTAGACATAAGACGGAGAACAGTAGTTAAATATGTATAGAGAATGTGCGCGTTGGAGCACTAAAGCAATCTGAGCTAAGAAAAATCAGTTGTTCGCATTCACAGTGATTAAATCCTCTAAGTTTAACCAAACGCTAAAGCGTTCAAGTAAAAATATCATAAACTGGAGTAACAGCAGTTAAATATATACAGAGTATGTGCACGTTGGATCACAACAGCAGTCTAAACTAAGAAAACCAGTTGTTTGCATATACAATGATAAAATCCTCAAGTTTAACCAACGCTAAGGCGTTCTTGTAAAAAATACCAAGCACAGTAACCTCAACAAGATACAGCAGTGAAACCCAGGTTATGGGCAGCAATATTACATACATCTTTAATTAGAAATAATGTTATGTTATGGAGCAACTCTTATAATTTCTGCAATCTTCCCAACTCAGAAGAGTTGAGAAGGTTCTTAATACTACAGCTTGTGTAGGTTTCCATGTAGCTTAGTCTGCTTTCAGAGATGTCAGCAGGAAGCACAGCCTTTGGTACTTTCCTGCAAAAAGCAGTAGCATGGATTGGGGGCTCAGCCCTCAACAATGAGCTTCACCAAAATTGATATGGTCTTGAGAGACCACCCAGGACTTGACTGAAGATGTTTAGAAATGGGTTGACTCCTTCAGTCCCTCATGGTCCTGTAGTGTGAAAGATGTTTCCAAGCAGTGAAGCCAGCCCACCAAACTGTAAGTGCTATAGTACCTGGACTGGCTGTGAACCACCTTTTTTATCTTATTAGGGCTGTTTTACTTTAGCACCTCAACAGTACTGTCTGCCATCAAGACGTGCCTATAGTGGGTCAGGTACTTGGGTTACCTTAACCTAAGAAAACACAACCCCAAGTCAAGTAAGTGGGTTCTGAACAGCATATAAAATGTACGCATCCTAGAGCTGCAACACCCCCTCCCCAGACTGATATCTAACAGACCAGTGTCAGAGGAGCTCCTGTCTTACTCCTTTCCCCTCATACAAAGAGGAAGGCATAACAACCATCCCATGTAGAGATTAGGGGAAGATTTTTCTTCCATCTGTTTCTCAGTAGATTAGATTGGTGGTTGAATATGAAGCAGAAAGGGTTATTTTCATATCACCTATGTGAAATGTTGCACCTTCTGCTTTCAAGCTTTAATGATATTGCTCACGTCTTCTGGATTGATGGTGGTGGTCAAAATGATGGATGCCTGTCAATGTAACAGTGTTTGTGAGCATTCTAGTTCTTTGCATTAGTAGACTACGTTTTCAGCACAAATAGTGATGTCTTGTAATCTCTCCTCTACTCCTAAGGCTAAAGTTACTGACTAGTGTGGTAGACGTTAGCAGCAGGGACAGGCTGTTAGTGCTCCTTTATTTAGATGGCTGGTTGCTGGTGTCCTGCATTTTACTGGGGTCATGCTGTCATCTTTGCTCCAGTCTGACTTCTTGTAGTAGAAGCTGCCATTAATTAAATGTACCTTGTGTTCCCAGTGCCACATATCTCATTCATAAGCATTATTCTAGATTTATTTCCACAGCAACATCTTTCTCCTGTTCCAGGATTTCACCAGTTTGGCATTTAGGGTGGAATTGCAAAAAGATATGCTAGCTTGTACATGATTACATTTGTTGTGGCATATGGCAGTCATTTCACTGTCTTTGTAAGGGAACACTTGTGGATTATGCATTTAACTCCGTGCTTGCCAGTAGTTGTATACCCTTCATTTCTTCTCTGATCATCTTGTTCAGACTATCTTCATTGCTTCTTGGATTAGTGGGACATAACCCTTGACATGACAGGCCTCCCTTTTGTACTCTACTTCCCATTGCACTCCATCATACTAAATATTTTTAAAGGAGGAGGTTTCCTTTGTGTTGACGCTATTTAAGTCATTAGAGTTTATTTGCATCTCTACATCAGCCTTCTCAAACTGACTGGCAATCTTTCTCCCTTTCAGGCTTTAGAGGTCTTCTGAAGTCCAATCCTTCCCTAGTGGGATCAAGCAGTTGGCAGTACCTTAAGAAATTAAGGTGAATTCTCCATTAATAGGTTCATAGGTTCATAGATTAGTACTAGGCTAACTGCCATTTTGGGCCATTTGAAGCCTAGCCAGTTACCCCTAATGCAGTCTTCAGTAAGCATAAGAAGTCCTCCATGGTGGGCGCTGTATTCCATTTCCTAGTTATGCATTTACTAGCTATTGCTAGCATTGTCTGTCATAGATATAGGTTAGTTTTATTCCTAAGAGGACTTTCATTTATATTCAATAAAATTACAGCTTTAGTCATGACAAATATTCCAATTTTCTTTAATATCCTTAGTCATAAAAACTAAATGTATTCTAAGCCATTAGTTAATCAAAGTTTTGTCATTGACACCTTGCAATTGGAATCAGTCTGTTCCTGATGATATATATATATATATATATATATATATATATATATATATATATATATATGTATGTATATATATATATATATATATACACATATATGTATGTATTTTATTATCTGTCAGGCAATATGCAAATATTGTATATAGATAACTAACTGATTTGTTATTTAAAATGTAAATGAGTATTCTCTATGTTATATGTTTAAAATAAAAATTATCTGGGAGTAAAAAGAAAAAAAAAAAAGAAACTGGGGTGAAATGTGATTTTTCCCTCTGAACAAAAGTAGTGAAAGTTTGCCAGCCCATATACTATAAGCTCCAAAAAAAGCAGTATTCAGACCATTTTACAGAAGCAGTGTGTTCTGGAGGTCCGCTTGTTTGCTGGCCAGAATTTAATACCATCACTGTTCACTTCTCCCCAGTGTCTGCCTGTTGAAGTCCTATGTGAAGGACCTTACCTCATTCGACTCCAATATGGTGACCAAGAGCCTGATTCCATCTCATTTAAATATAACATTTCCCAATTTTTTTATCCTTTATTTCCTGTATCTGCTGGGCATCAATATATCCCTTCTTGACTCTGTTCAATTCTTCATCACAGGGTTGAGAGCTGCTCATGGAGTAGCAGTCATCTAGGCAACCATGAAGGATTTTCATTTTTTCTGCGCTAACCCCAGCTATGAAGTCTAAAGTGCACATTTGCAGATGTGTGGGTGTACTACTCCTTGTCCTGCATATGCAGTTGCTCCTAGGCACACAAAAATGGCTAGAGTCCATGCACAGTTTGGAAAAGGTGTTTCCTCTGACCCATGGCATACCATGTAGCTCTTTTTCCATTTAGTGCTAGCATTGCAGTGGGACAGATTCCACAAACACCCTCTCCCTTGGTAGGCAAGTTGGCATTATTTGCCAACTAACCAAAAACTGGAAGTGAAGCAAAAGAACCTCTTCCAAAATTGGTTTTAAACGTTTTAATCCACAGTAAGACACAGTAAGCCACGCAAAAAAATACACAATGAACGCCTTCTCACTCAGCGTTTTCGTCACTACTGGACTTCATCAGATGTGTCTCCTCCACTGCCTGACTGAATGCCGTAAATTATTTTATGTCCTTCTTGTTTGTTCATTCATTTGTTTTGCTTTCTACTTTCAAACAATTTTGTGGCTTCACTTCCAGTTCCAGTTTTTGGTTGGTTGGTGATTTGTGGTGGTTGGCAGACACCGGTTTGGCGTATTTTTCTTCTTTCTTCATTATTTGCCAACTCCTTCTCTTGTTGGCAGTTCCAGTTTCTAAATCACTAGCCAATCTAAGGCCATTTGGGAAGCAGTTTTAGCTTTGTGCCTCTATGCTACTGAATTTGTAACATTGCTTTGCCTCAAATGTGTATGTTGTAGTAGGTCTTGTGTGTCAGCTAATCCCCATAGTGTTCTTTGAGTCTATTGGGAAGTCTTTCATTCGAAATGCGTACAAGACCAAGTGGGAAAGACTCCTTCTGGAGTAAGAAATATTCCCTTTGTCTTCAGTTTTTGGATCTTTGTGTTTTCTTGAATTTCAGGAATGTGCTTGATTGTAGCCTTGGTTATATTTTACCAGCGTAATGCAGGTTTCAGCTACATTATGTCAAGGTTTTGACTGGCAAAAGTTTGGCCAAGCATAGGTTGGCTAAACATCTTTGCATTATGTTTGCTTAATGACAAAGGGACAATAAGCCTATCTAGTCTGTATGTTTTGATGTATCTAAATTTTTATTTTCCACAATGCATGCCTTACCCCTTTATCTGTCTAATGCCCTGTTGAATGCCTTTGTGGATTCCCTCACCACCCATTCTGGTAGTCCATTGCATAGATATACAACCACCGCTTTGAAAAAGCATTTGTAGATATCAGGGGAGTAGTTAGACCCTCCACTCTGCTTTGTATTAACTTGCATGATGCAGTGTGCCAGTATGGCATGCCTTTTATCTCTGTAGTCTCAAGTGAGAAGAACTCTAGCTCCTCTTAGCCTTTAGTTTGCATCCTTGTGGTCCTAAAGATGAATCTTTCTGATAACTTGTACATTCCTTCCAGGAGTCTGACATTCTTTTCCTGATGTGTTCTTCAGGACTGCATCTGGTACTTTGGGTGTGGTCTGAGCTTGTTGACAGTAAGCACTACCTCTTTGTTTCTGGACTCTGTTCCCATGTTTCTGGACTCTGTTCCCATGTTAATGAACCCTGACATTGTTTTGATGCTGCTACTGCCCTAAAACTATTCTGGGTGTCCAGTCCAGATATGATCAGCACTCTCAGATCTTTTCCTTCTCTGTTGCCATAATTTCTAGTCCTCACATCTGATACCTCACACTGAGATCATTATGACTTAAGTGCAGTACTTGGTAGTTTTTTGCATTGAATGTTAACTGTCACCTTTCCTTGGCAGTTTTTTTGCATTGAGTATTAACTGTCACCTTTCCTCTTCCCTTTTTAGCCTTTCAAACTCCATTAGTAGTCCCCCTCCCCCACAGTCCTTCCCTGCTGCACCTGTCATTGTGCTACCAGCAATGAGCTTGGTCAGTTCCATTTCCCCTTGGATATGTTTGAGACAGAGAAGTACTTTACTCGACAGAACTCTGGTCTTCTGCTGCCATTTTCTAATTTCTGACACTGTCCTCACTACAGCCCTCCGTGTCCTACCATTCAACCATGAAGCTGTCTTGTTTCCTCAGTCTTGGTCCTACACTGAAGTTGTTCAGTTTTTTTCTATCGCCCTCATGTATGTGACTAAGTGAAAATCCTTGCTGTAGTCCAAGCAGGCTACACCTACTGATACTCTTCAGTCAGATTCATCCGTGACCCAAACAAAAAACAGAGCACTGCTGTAGCTGCCAATTTTCTTTGTTTATTCAATACATTCTGGTACCTCGGCCACACAGGCCTTCAATGGAATACCTTCATAAGATCCAAGCAGCTATTTATATTCCGTCTCAGCATTAATTCATCTTCATTTAATTAAACAATTAAATCAATTAAACAATTATATGCTTTCCTTTGAATATTATGCAGCTTAGAATCTAAATATGTGCCCCCCACATATACACACTTACACATTATATCATAATTAAGTACATTAACCCAACACAGGGTGAAATTCCCAAATAACATTTTTAAATAACATTTATTCTTAATAAAATGATTCACATTCACGTTTTCTCCTATACCTCAATAAACTTACACAATTAAACACATAAAAAATACAATCTGAAGTAGTTAACTTCATTTGGTCTACAACCTGTGGGTATCTGATCCGAGCCGGCAGCTTTCCAAGCTTACAGATCCGAGCTCCAAGCTACTCCCCCCTTACCCATAGTACCCTGCTACCTCCTTGTAACCCTCAGATCTCATTTGCCATGGCTTAAGATAACTTCTCAGAACGAGCTCTGAGTTGGTTTGTGAGTAGTTTAATAATAGAATTATTTTTTTTTCTCACTATATTTTCCTTTGTGTGTGTGTGTGTGTGAACCTCGGGTAATTTATCATAGCGGTTCCTGTTTCTTTAGCTGTAGTTTAATTGTTTAGTCAGCTAGTTTCCCCTCCCCCACTAGAGTGTGTGAAGGCGTGTGCTGCTTCTTTTTTCCTTTACAATGGCCGAAGGCCCTAAGGCCATTTTTTCTAAATGCACCGAGTGTGGTCATAAGCTGTCCCCAGCGGATGGCCACACTCGGTGTGCGTTATGCCTGGGTGTGGAACACCTTTCCACAGGCTGCACTATTTGTGCAGCCTTTAATCCCAGAGCATTAAAAGACAGAAAGGCCAAGCTGATTTTGGCGGGCCTTCTGCCACCAGAATCTTCTTTGGCTTCTGCTGTGGTGCCAGCCGTTGCCACGGCTATCCCACCTGCCACTCTCGATCCCCTGGCCAGGACTCACCCTCACTCTTTGGCCCAGGAGGAAAGGGAGGGCAGAAAAAAGGATAGGAGAGACAAGGAGAGAGAAAGAGAGAAACACCGGAACCATAAAAGACGGTCGGAGTCGACTCCTTCGGCTCCGCCACCTAAAGTTGCTGCTTCTCACTTGAAGGTCTCAGAGTCTACCCCCTCTCGGCTCCACTCCCCTCGTTTCTCCCCGGAGCCAGAGGAGGAGACTGTCATCTTCTAGGTCATCAAGGCGACTTTCCCGGCCGCCTTCGGTGGCCTCTAGTAGGTCTACTAGGAGTTTGTCGGATGCAGACATGGATCGGATGATGCGTCGATTTTTGCAGGCTCACATGCAGTTGGGAGTGCTCTTGCCTCCCCCCCCCCCCTCCGGGGGGGAGCTCGACACCCTTTTTTGCCCCTATTGCTCCTTCTCCGACCCGCTTTTGGGTCTCGGAGCTTTCGAAGCCGGATTGGGGCCGGTGCCAACAGCGTTTGTCTTCGGCACTGACCATGCACTCGGGTCTATCAGATCCAGGATTCTTGTCAGATCCGGAGGGGCTAGTGGAACTTCAGCTCCATCCAGGTCGGGTCACACTACCCTTTCGGATCTGATCGGGTCACCTCCGGCACCGATCCATACGTCGGAGCCGAGGAAACTGCTCTCGGTTCCAAGGGAGAGCAGTTCACCGTCTGCATTTGATGTAGTGGAGAGGGTCCTCTTGAGGGACTCGAGACCCCCGGTCCCCCGGTTCTTGCTCCGGACCAGCCCGTCGCTCCCATGCAGTTGAGCCTATCCTCCATCATCCAACCCCAGGGACAGCCTGCGCTTACGTCCCAGATGGTCCCTTGGAGGAACAGGATATCGTTGGTGAAGCCTCTTCGGACAGCCCCCCCCCCGAGGAGGTGCCTCACAAGCGGAAGTGCAAGAGGAGGCACTTGGACTCACCTGAGTCCCTCACAGAGGACACGGACCTGGAGGAAGGGGAAGGTTCCCCAAGATCATCCCCCGAAGACGTCTCCTTTGGAGACTTCATGGAAGTGTTACGCATCAGAGGAGGGTGGTCTGCCCAAAAGCCTTCCTCTGACGAGTCTGTGTTTCTGGAGGCGTTTGACGCAGGCCCATCTACCTCTTGGGTATCCCCCCCCCTGACCCCCTGGTAGATCTTACTACCAGGGCATGGAAGGAGCTGGACACTGTGGAGCCGATCCCCAAACGTCCCAACAAAATTCTCAGCCCCCCCTTGGACAAGGCATGTTGGAGTAAGGGTCCCCCTGTGGATGCCATGGTGGTGGCGGCGGCCACCAAGAAGGAACAAGCACAGGAGAGTTCCTGGGTGCATCCTTCAGATAAGGATTCTCGGATGATGGACCGTTTGGGAAAGCAGATCTCTTCATCTACCTTCTCGGTAAGGTCTCTTAATTACATGGCACATGTTATTCGACTCCAGTGGGACCTGATTAAGGAGTACGCTGGATCACCCCCAGAGTCCATGTCGGCCGAGGACAAGTGTACGTTCTCAGCCCGAATGGCCACTCTCAAGTCGATCACAAACACATCCATGCGGCTAGCGGAACGGGCGTCGTCTTACGAAGACAGGCCTGGCTCTGTCTTTGCGACTTTGCGGAACCCTTTAAGGCATCCTTCGCAAACGCCCCTTATGACGGTTCAACGCTCTTTGGCAAGACCGTCCACGACACGCTTCTCCAGAGCGAGAAAGACGGGAAGACGTCTGCCATCGGGATTCGCTTATCTGCTCCCCAGAGGTCCTATTCCAGGAACCAAAAGGGACAGAAGATGTAGTTCCGAAAGACTCAACAATCCTGTTGCGCTCCGGAGACCTCGTCCTTCAGAGGCAGAGGAGGACAAGGTGGATGCCAGCCCAGAGGCAGAGGGGGCCCAAAGAACTTTGGATCGAGAGAAACTTTCTCGGACCAACCCGTGCAGCAGTCCTGAGGGATTGCCCGACTGCTCTTCTCTGGAGGCAGTCGGGGGGCACTTCTCGGAACACCTAGCCAAATGGGAGTCCATCACCACAGATCACTGGGTGTTCTGAATTGTATCCAGAGGATATTCAATCCCCTTCTTAACCTACCCTCCTCGATCAAGAGGAATCCCCGATGTCCCACCCGGTCAGAGGGATGCAGCAGCTGTAGAAATTCAAGGGCTGCTAAGAAAAAGAGCAATCCAGCCCGTACCCCCAGAGCAGTCCGGATTAGGGTTTTACTCCAGGTTTTTTTTTGGTGCCAAAAAAGACGGGGGACCTAAGACCCATACTCGACCTATCAACTCTGAACCTGTCAGTAGCCAAAGAGAAATTCTGGATGGTCACTATTCAGTCCATTCTCCCACTGTTACAGGAGAACGACTGGATGTGCTCGATAGACCTCCAAGACGCGTACTACCACATTCTTATGGACAGATGATCCAGGAGGTTTCTCTGCTTTCGGCTAGGAACCAGTCATTACCAGTTCAGGGTCCTACCCTTTGCTCTCACCACAGCCCCCAGGGTGTTTACCAGGGTCATGGCAGTAATAGCAGCCCACCTGAGACTTCAGGGCATACAGGTCTTTCTGTACCTGGACGACTGGCTCCTTACCACCCCCACCAGGCATCAACTTTGCTCAAACAGAGATTACCTGTTACAACTAGCTCACCAACTAGGGATCTCAATCAACCTCAGGAAATCATCTCTGCAACCCACTCAAATTTTGGATTTCATAGGGGCCAGGATAGACACGACACAATCCAGAATTTTCTTGACAACCGACAGGCTACGCAATCTTTGCCTCCAAATCTTGGACCTCTTACAGTCTCCTGCGCCACCTGCCGTATTGGTCCTGAGGGCCCTGGGATCCATGGTGGCTGCCATCACTCTATCCCCGTTTGCCCATCTGAAAATGAGAATCCTTCAATGGACTCCAAGTGCAATGGTCTATTCTTTTTCAACCCCTATCTACCCCTATTCCTCTCAGCAGGGTGTGCAAGGAGTCGCTTCTCTGGTGGCTTCATTTCAAAGACCTTCGGGAAGGACGTCCTTTCGTCCTACCTCCCCCAGAAGTCACGGTGACCACGGACGCATCTCCCCTGGGGGGGGGGGGCATTACAGGGGCATATCCGTCCAAGGCACGTGGACTCCCACAGAGACCTCACTGCATATCAGTATACTGGAGATGAGGGCGGTGCTTTTAGCGTTGCAGGCTCTCCATCACCTTCTTCCTCCGGGTATGATTGCAATTCAATCGGACAACATGTCTGTAGTCTGGTACATAAACAGGGGGGAACCAGATCCTATCCTCTTTGCAGGGAGGCCATGAGAGTGTGGGAATGGGTGATCTCCACCAACTGCTTTCTCATAGCAGCGCATATTCCGGGTCGGTCAAACATCTTGGCAGACAGGTTGAGTTGAACAATTCTCTCACCTTACGAGTGGACTCTGAACCCAACAGTCATGAACCAGATATTCCTCACCTGGGGACAGCCTTGCTGCGATCTCTTCGTCTTGCGTTCAAACACAAAGTGCAGCGAGTTTTTCGCCTGATTCCCACCAGGGGAAGCCCCCAGAGATGCTGTAGTTCATGCTTGGCCATCCGGTCTTCTGTATGCTTATCCCCTCTTCCCTTGATAACAAAAGTTCCTACGGAAAGCTCGTCTGTTGGGGAGCAGAGTAATCCTCGTAGCCCCATTCTGGCCTCGCCAAACCTGGTTCCCTTACTTACGGTCTCATCTAGTACATCCTCCTGGATCCTAGATCCCAGTCTGGATTTGATTTCCCATCCACTGGGGCTCAAGACCCCGACCTGGGTCATCTCAAGCTCAGCTTGTTGATCCAGTTCCCCTAATGGCTAGGACTCCTGGATTATCCTTCTCTGTTAAGGCCATCCTATTGGCCGCGCACAAACCATCCACCAGAAAGATCTACAAGAGTAAATGGAAACTGTTTTCCCTCTGGGCAGAGATGATGAATCTAGATCCTTTCACGGCCCCCATCCCAACAGTCCTTGACTTTCTTTCACATATTTTTCAGCAGGGAGCTAGTGCGTCCACTATTAAAGTCCAACTGGCAGCTATCTCCCACTATCACATGGGTAACAATTCAGGACCCCTGGCTTCATCCAGGATCTGTAAATCATTCATGAAAGGAGCCTTCTTGTTACTGCACCGATCAGAGATACAGTACCTCCATGGGATCTTACCATAGTTCTTCAAGCTTTAACTGGGCCTCCATTTGAACTGGCGGCCACAGTGGAATTAAAGTATGCATCTTGGAAGACAATCTTCTTGATTGCCATTATTTCTGCCAGGAGAATTTCGGAGCTTCATGCTCTGTGCTGTAAACCTCCATACATCATTTTTCACAAGGACAGGGTCTTCCTCAGGACCAATCCCTCCTTCCTGCCCAAAGTATCCTCAGAGGCCAATATCAGTCTATCAATCTACCGGTGGTCTTTCCAAATTTTCAGAATAAAGGAGAGTACAGACTCCATTGTTTAGATGTTCACAGACAACTTTTCTAACTGAACAGAACAGCAGATATCAGAAAATCTGATCAACTTTTTGTCCTTTGCAAAATCACGTTTTGGGAAGCCAGTCACTGAAGTTACATTAGCAGGTGGATCTCCCAATTTGTTCTCCTCGCCTACAAAAGTTCTGGTCGTCCTGAGCCCCTGAGAGCCCACTCTACACTATCTATGGCTACCTCTGCGGCATTTTGGTCAAGGGTCTCGTTAGATGACATTTGTGCAGCAGCAACTTGGGCTTCTTCACATACCTTCATTTCACACTATAAACTGGATCTCGTATCTGAAGTGCTCCGGAATATCCTTCCATAAGGGCCTCCCAAGTTGCTGTTAGCTGGGACTCTGTCCCACAGGTTGTAGACCAAATGAAGTTAACTACTTCAGATAAAGAAGTTATGTACTCACCATAACATTCCATCTGAGTAGGTAACTTCATTTATCTGCAACCGACCCTCCTTCCCCCGGACCTATGGTTTGCTAGTTACGAGCCTGTGTATACCTTTGTTCAGTCATCAACATTGTAAAGTGATAAGGGTTACTAGGTTATAGAAACTTTCTATTTCCTTCTCTGGCAAACTTGATCTGAGGGTTACACCCCTTGGCTTCTCCTCCTGAGGATTTTTCATTTTCAGAGACTCTTCACTCCATGAGGGAGCACTTTAAATGGGAAGGCCAAGATTACTCTGACTCTAGAAAAAGGCTTAGGGAATTCTTGTTTTTGCCTCAGCATAGGCCCTTAGCTATTCCTCCTGTGTTGAATGTGGTGGAGGATGTTTTTGCAGAGGCTTCTCTGAACCCTGACTCCTTGCCTCCTGCTCCTGTTAAGCCTGATAGGTATTATAGGGTGCCCGAAGCTCATAAGTATTTGTTTAAGAGTCCCAGAGCGGACCCAGAAACTGTTTCTCAGGGCCTAAAGGTGTTAAAGCTTCTGTGGTTAAAAATCCTGTACCCTCTGATAAAGAGGCAAGGGCTTTGGATAGGTGGGGTAAGAAAGTATATACTTCTTCCACTTTGGCCATGAGGGCGTTGAATTGTCAGTTTCATATGCTGAAATATCAGAATTATCTCCTTTCACAATTGAAATCTAAGGTGGATGCTTTGGCGGAAGGTATTGAGTGTAAAGAATTGCTGGATTTGGTTCATGTGTCTGAACAAGTGGGTAAGCATTCTTTGCAGTGTGGTTTGATGCTGTTCAGGCCTCCTCGAGGGTGGCTGCTACTAGTTCTGTTCTTCATGACATGCCTGGTTGAAGGATCAGAATTTAGCTGAGCATGTTAAAACAAGGATTTTAGATGCTCCTTTACAGTCTGATGTGTTGTTTGGACCGCCTGTGGAAGCAGTTTTAAAGAAAATGGAGGACAAAGCTAAGTCTATGCAGACTGTTGAAGATTTTGCAGGTACAGCCTCCAGTTTAGTAGAAATTGGCCTGCTAAGGGGTGGACATATCCTGCTTATGGTTCCCAGTCTAGGGTAGGTCTAGGCGTGGTAGGGGCAGGGCTCAAGGTTCGTTTAGGCCTCGATCAGACAGTTCACCTGCTCAGACTTCTGGTGAAGGCAGGGGTCAGTCCTTTCGTAAAGCAGAACCAATGACCTGCCTTTTCAGCTGCCAGTGGACTCGTCTGGCAGCTCCTTTGGGAGGAAGATTGTCTCTTTTCAAAGAAAATTGGGATTTAATCACTCAAGACAGATGGGTGCTGGATATCATTCATCACGGTTACAGATTTTATTTCCACACAATGCCCCTTTCAGAGGCATGCCAGATGTTCCTCCTCCACAAAGAAAAGAGGCTCACATGCAAATTTCTCAGTTACTCCAGATAGGGGCCATTCAGCCAGTCCCTGTATCAGAAAGGGGCTTCGATTTTATTCTCGCCTGTTCCTAGTGCCAAAGAAGGGGAACACGTGGAGACCAATTTTGGATTTATCTATCCTCAACACTTATCTGGACATTCCCAAGTTCAAGATGTTGACGTTACAGCAACTGTTACCTCTGCTGGGCAAAGATCACTGGATGGTAACTTTGGATCTCAAGGAAGCTTACCTTCATGTGCCTATAAGGCTAAGTTGCAGAAAGTATCTGAGGTTTCAACTGGAGATTTTCATTATCAGTTCTCTGCATTGCCCTTTGGCTTATCTACTGCCCAGAGTATTCACAAAGGTTCTGGCTCAGTGATAGCTTACTTCAGGCTTCAAGGCATTCAAATCTATCCTTACTTGGACGACTGCCTGATTCTGGCTCAAGAAAAGGAACACCTTCTACAGCATCTGGAATATGTCATAGCAGTGCTAAGATGCCTAGGTATTCTGTGAGCGAAATAAAGTCCAGTCTAGTACCCTCTCAAGACATGTGCTTTCTGGGTGTGAGACTGAATACAGCAGCCCAGATGGCCTTTTTAACCCCGGACAAACAAAAGAGTCTGTCACTTTACTTCCATCAACTATCTCATCAGTCCGTGCTGACTGCAAGGACAGTCCTTCAAGCATTAGGGTTCATGGCATCTTGTATTCTGGTGCTTCCCAATGCCAAACTGCATATGAGGAAGCTGCAATGGTATCTCAAAAATGTATGGACACAGCACTGCCAAGATTTGGACACTGTCATTCAAATAATACCTTGCCTTCAAAAGGAATTCTTGTGGTGGGCTCAGGAATGTCACCTAAACAAGGGACTCTCTGTGACCCGGCCAGAGGCGAGTCAGATTTTAACGACAGATGCCTCGGACACTGCTTGGGAGCTCATCTAAATGGAAAGTGGATACAAGACAAGTGGCCTGCCAGACTACAGCATCTACATATCAATATGAAGGAGATGTTAGCAGTCCAGTTTGCATTGATGGCGTTCAAGGAGTTACTTCTTCCAGGGCAGGTGTTGATTCTGACAGACAACACAACTGTCATGTGGTACATCAACAAGCAAGGGGAACACATTCTTATCCTCTATGCAGGCAAGCAATGATTTTATGGGAGACTGCGTTAAGCCTGCAACTGACTCTTCAGGCAAGGTTTCTGCCAGGAGCACAGAACTCCCTAGCAGATGTATTAAGCAGACAAATCATGGATCCCCACAGTGGAAACTGGATCTTCATGTATTTCAGAAATTGACAGTGTCCTGGGGAACTCCAGACATAGATCTGTTCGCTTCTCCACTAAACCACCAGCTGCCAAAGTATTGCACAAAAGGGTTTCATTACACAGCTTGGAAAGTGGATGCTCTGTCTTTCAGTTGGAAAAACCTTCATGTCTATGCCTTTCCACCTCTACCTCTTCTTTCAAAGGTATTACTAAAGGTCAGACAAGACAGGCCAAGGATGATTTTGATAGCTCCAGATTGGCCTCGGCAACACTGGTACCCACTTCTAAGGAGTCTTGTAAAGAAGCCTCCATGGCCTTTACCTCTGATTCCTCATCTGTTATCTCAGAAGGACGGTCATCTGCTCAATGTCAAACTTCAATCTCTTCATCTCACAGCTTGGCATATTCTGTGTTGAAGCACGGTAGGTCTCAGCTTCCTCAACAAGTTTTAAATGTGATTATGGAAGCTAGAAGGCCTAGTACTAGGAGAGTGTACAGAAAAATGGAAGAGATTTTTATTTTGGAGTACAGCAAAGAATTTGGAGATTTCAGAGCCTAATTTGAGTGTGGCTCTTCAATATCTTACTGAATTATTGGACAAAGGTTTGTCCTTCTCTTCCATAAAGATTCATGCTGCAGCAATTTCAGCTCACTATGATTGTGACCCACCTTTGTTTTCGCATCCTTTGTTCAAGCAGTTTCTTAGAGGGGCAAAGAATATAAGACCCCCACGTAGAGCTCCTACTCCTGCTTGGGATCTCAATTTTGTGTTGGAAAAACTTACTCTACAACCTTTTGAGCCTGCAGCTACTGCTGAATTGAAATATTTGTCATGGAAGACTGCTTTTCTGTTGGCTATTACTTCTGCAAGAAGGGTGTCTGAGTTGCAGGCCCTTATGGCAGTAGAGCCCTTTTGATTTTCCATAAGGACAGGGTATCATTACGTACTAATCCTTCCTTTATGCCTAAGGTGGTTTCTAGTGTGGCTTTAAACCAAACTATTCATTTGCCTACGTTTTTTGCAGATCCTCAAAATAAAGGGGAAAAGATTTTGCACACTTTAGATGTACACAGGCAATTGCGTTATTATTTGAGCAGGACTAAAGATTTTAGGCAGTCTCAGCAGTTACTTGTTTCTTTTGCTTTGAGTTCACAGGGCAAGCCTGTGTCAAAACAAACTATTTCTAGGTGGATTGGCTTTTGCATTGCATTTTGTTATTCCCATCATGGCAAACAGGTTCCAGCTGGGATTAGGCCTCATTCCACTAGGGCTACTGCCACTTCAACAGCATTTCTAAGGGGGGTGGCAACTAAGGATATTCTGGAAGCAGCTACTTGGAGTTCAGTGCATACTTTCTCTAGGCATTATCACCTGCCTATATACTCTAAGTCTAGAGCTGGTTTTGCCACAGCTGTTTTACAAGGCATGTTGTCAGCTCCTGCTACTTTATAATTTGCCATCCTCCCTTACCTCTGCTTTGGGATTCTACCCAATTGTCAGGACTGCAGCAAGGGAAGACGAAGAACATAGTACAGTTTTGTACCTACCATAAATGTAGATGTTAGAGGATTCCCTTTCTGCAGTCCAATTCCCTCCCTCCTTCCCCTCTGTGTTTCAGGGTGGTTGTGTAGGTGAGTTTACATGCTTATATTTTTGTATATATTACTGTATATATTGTACATGTTTTTGGTGCAGGTTGTTTTTGGGACTTGTCTTTTTGGGTCTTCTGACATCTGGGGCAAGAAAAGACTGAGGAAATGACGTCGGTCATGCGCATTAGTACCCTGACGTACTGACGTCAGTCTAAGGCGCCATGACCGACGTCAGCCTTATACTCTGGTATTCGGGCCGACTGGGACGCGGACTATACCCCAATTGTCAGGACTGCAGCAAGGGAATCCTCGAACATCTACATTTATGGTAGGTACAAAACTGTACTTTTGCCCATCTGAAAATGAGAATCCTTCAATGGACTCCAAGTGCAATGGTCTATTCTTTTTCAACCCCTATCTACCCCTATTCCTCTCAGCAGGGTGTGCAAGGAGTCGCTTCTCTGGTGGCTTCATTTCAAAGACCTTCGGGAAGGACGTCCTTTCGTCCTACCTCCCCCAGAAGTCACGGTGACCACGGACGCATCTCTCCTCGGGTGGGGGGGCATTACAGGGGCATATCCGTCCAAGGCACGTGGACTCCCACAGAGACCTCACTGCATATCAGTATACTGGAGATGAGGGCGGTGCTTTTAGCGTTGCAGGCTCTCCATCACCTTCTTCCTCCGGGTATGATTGCAATTCAATCGGACAACATGTCTGTAGTCTGGTACATAAACAGGGGGGAACCAGATCCTATCCTCTTTGCAGGGAGGCCATGAGAGTGTGGGAATGGGTGATCTCCACCAACTGCTTTCTCATAGCAGCGCACATTCCGGGTCGGTCAAACATCTTGGCAGACAGGTTGAGTCGAACAATTCTCTCACCTTACGAGTGGTCTCTGAACCCAACAGTCATGAACCAGATATTCCTCACCTGGGGACAGCCTTGCTGCGATCTCTTCGCTTTGCCTTCAAACACAAAGTGCAGCGAGTTTTTCGCTCTGATTCCCCCACCAGGGGAAGCCCCCAGAGATGCTGTAGTTCATGCTTGGCCATCCGGTCTTCTGTATGCTTATCCCCCTCTTCCCTTGATAACAAAGTTCCTACGGAAAGCTCGTCTGTTGGGGAGCAGAGTAATCCTCGTAGCCCCATTCTGGCCTCGCCAAACCTGGTTCCCTTACTTACGGTCTCATCTAGTACATCCTCCCTGGATCCTAGATCCCAGTCTGGATTTGATTTCCCATCCACTGGGGCTCAAGACCCCCGACCTGGGTCATCTCAAGCTCTCAGCTTGGTTGATCCAGTTCCCCTAATGGCTAGGACTCCTGGATTATCCTTCTCTGTTAAGGCCATCCTATTGGCCGCGCACAAACCATCCACCAGAAAGATCTACAAGAGTAAATGGAAACTGTTTTCCCTCTGGGCAGAGATGATGAATCTAGATCCTTTCACGGCCCCCATCCCAACAGTCCTTGACTTTCTTTCACATATTTTTCAGCAGGGAGCTAGTGCGTCCACTATTAAAGTCCAACTGGCAGCTATCTCCCACTATCACATGGGTAACAATTCAGGACCCCTGGCTTCATCCAGGATCTGTAAATCATTCATGAAAGGAGCCTTCTTGTTACGACCCCCCGATCAGAGATACAGTACCTCCATGGGATCTTACCATAGTTCTTCAAGCTTTAACTGGGCCTCCATTTGAACTGGCGGCCACAGTGGAATTAAAGTATGCATCTTGGAAGACAATCTTCTTGATTGCCATTATTTCTGCCAGGAGAATTTCGGAGCTTCATGCTCTGTGCTGTAAACCTCCATACATCATTTTTCACAAGGACAGGGTCTTCCTCAGGACCAATCCCTCCTTCCTGCCCAAAGTATCCTCAGAGGCCAATATCAGTCTATCAATCTACCGGTGGTCTTTCCAAATTTTCAGAATAAAGGAGAGTACAGACTCCATTGTTTAGATGTTCACAGACAACTACGTTTCTAACTGAACAGAACAGCAGATATCAGAAAATCTGATCAACTTTTTGTCCTTTGCAAAATCACGTTTTGGGAAGCCAGTCACTGAAGTTACATTAGCGAGGTGGATCTCCCAATTTGTTCTCCTCGCCTACAAAAGTTCTGGTCGTCCTGAGCCCCTACACGTGAGAGCCCACTCTACACTATCTATGGCTACCTCTGCGGCATTTTGGTCAAGGGTCTCGTTAGATGACATTTGTGCAGCAGCAACTTGGGCTTCTTCACATACCTTCATTTCACACTATAAACTGGATCTCGTATCTGAAGTGCTCCGGAATATCCTTCCATAAGGGCCTCCCAAGTTGCTGTTAGCTGGGGACTCTGTCCCACAGGTTGTAGACCAAATGAAGTTAACTACTTCAGATAAAGAAGTTATGTACTCACCATAACATTCCATCTGAGTAGGTAACTTCATTTATCTGCAACCGACCCTCCCTCCTTCCCCCGGACCTATGGTTTGCTAGTTACGAGCCTGTGTATACCTTGTTCAGTCATCAACATTGTAAAGTGATAAGGGTTACTAGGTTATAGAAACTTTCTATTTCCTTCTCTGGCAAACTTGATCTGAGGGTTACAAGGAGGTAGCAGGGTATTATGGGTAAGGGGGAGGAGTTTGGAGCTCAGATCTGTAAGCTTGGAAAGCTGCCGGCTCAGATCCGAATCGGATCCGATACCCACAGGTTGCAGACAAAGTTACCTACTCAGATGGAACGTTATGGCGAGTACATAACTTCTTTTTTCAACCTACCCCCAAGATTTAGTTATAAATATCTATGCATAACATATAAATTCAATGTATTAAATATAAACTTTTTATGTTTTTTATTTTTTTTTCTATTCTTTCATCCTTGCGCTTATTTACTTTTAATATTAAATCAACTTAATTTATTCATCCAAAGATTTTTTAATTCTTTTTTATATATATTTTGTATATTAAACCCAATACATTAGTTCTGAAATGAACTAACCAAAATCCATTAGATTTAACATTTAAATGCCCCAGTCAGTATCCAGATTGAGCCCCCTAGGATATAAAGTGCCTAAATATACTATTAATTTTGTTTCCAATTTAATCAATTTTCTTTTGAACTCCTCACCCCCTATTGTTTGTTCTTCAAAGGGTTTTGCTAACAACTAAAGAACAAACTATCTACACTACCCCCATGTGTGTCACAAAAATGTTGTGCCACTGGGCTATCCATTCTCTTATTTCTTACATCACCCAAGTGCTCCAATATTCTAAGTTTCACCTTTCTTTTTGTTTGCCCCACACACCCATTTACAAGGTGTACATCCACATCCAATTATGTAAACTACACCACATGAATTACAGCTAAATTCATTTTTAACCAAAAGCTTTTTTCCATTTATCCAACCATCAATATTTTTTTAATTTATCACATACTTTGCAGACCCCACATGGAAATACTCCCTTTTTTTCTATTATATCTACCTTATTTCTTGTTAACAACTCTTTTAGATTATTAAATCTACCGTATGAAAAGATAACCCTCTCTGGAAATAGCTTCCCCACTACTTCATCCCTACATACAACTGGCCAAAGATCATTCACTAACCCCCTAAGTACCTCAGAAAGGGGAGATAATTTGTTCACAAAGAAAAGGGGTTCTACACCTACCTTTTCCATTTCATTTTTCCTAATAAACTTTTCATGTTCAGTAAAAAAAAAAAAAAAAAAACACTTTCTTTTATGACTCATATTTCCCTTCAATTTATTTAATGCTTCACTTATATATTCCATGCTATACCCTCGCCTTAGTAACCTCTTCTTAACTAGATCAAATTCCCTCTCCAGCATTTTTTTATCAGAGGTATTAGTCATTATTCTTTTGAACTCCCCATAAGGAAGGGATTTTATCAAATGACCAGGATGAGCACTGCCAGCTATGATATAATGTGTAAGTGTGTATATGTGGGGGGCACATCTTTAGATTCTAAGCTGCATAATATTCAAAGGAAAGCATATAATTGTTTAATTGATTTAATTGTTTAATTAAATGAAGATGAATTAATGCTGAGATGGAATATAAATAGCTGCTTGGATCTTATGAAGGTATTCCATTGAAGGCCTGTGAGGCTGAGGTACCAGAATGTATTGAATAAAAGAAAATTGGCAGCTACAGCAGTGCTTGGTGATTTTTGTTTGAGGAGAATTCCTGTATTCCAGCCTTTTTTGGAACTTGTGTGGTTTGATGTTTTCATCTGTGACCCAGTCACAAAACTGGATCAAGTGTGACTGGTGACTCCTTTTGAACGTGAACCTACTCTGATCATGCTACCAACCTTCCCCACAGGATTCTCTTCATGACCTTTTCTGTCACTGTTAGATTAACACGTCTGTTACACCTTGAATTTTTCTGCTCGCCCCTTTTCCAGGGTTATCATGCAAGATTCTTATCAGAGCTTTGGCACTCCTGAACTAGTTACTGGTTTGTTGATCTCCATCCGGGTCCTGCCAGTAAACTGGCTAGAATTATGAGGATGCTGGAAAGCAGCCCATCTGTTTTTTGTGCTTTATTCCTTTTGAATGGCTTTTCTTTCTGTCAGGGTGTTTGGGGATTATAGTGGGAATACTAGACTATCACTCCCTTGTTTTGCTTTCTTTTGTTAAAACTGAACCAAAATACTCCATTCAGTGCCTCTGCTGTTTTTTTGTCTTCTGTGATGATCTGATCTCTGCTCACCTTGGCCAGTTCTGTTTCTCCCTTTCTGTTGTGTACCTGAAACAGAAATCACTTCTGTTCATTAACCTTATCTGCTAGATCTTTCAACAGTAGCCTTTGCTGTCCATTACTGTCCTTGTATTTATTGACATTTGTTTAGAGAGGATGGCAGTTCAGAAGGAATAATGCACAAGAACCAGATGGGCTGCTTCCTAGTATTTTGCCTCCTCCACCTCCCCCACTGCTTTCCACATCTTTGGCCCTCTGTTTTGCTTTATAGGTTCATAGGTTCATACTAGGCTATCTGCCTTGGGGCAATTATAAGCCTAGCCCGATTCTGTATGGCTTACGCCACCCCTTGATTTGAGTATACTGTGCCCTTTTTAAGGTTTAGTTTACTGTGCCTCTGTCTAATAGTGACACGGGAGTAATCCCTGGGACAAACCTACGATCCCCCATCCACTTGTCGAGATTCTTCTTGAAGAGATTCAGTGAGGTGCTCTGCCTCACATGAACTGGAATTCTATTCCAGAGCGAAGGGAGCCTCTGGGTTATGAACCTGAGCCTCCAGCAAGTTCTATTTATTTCTGTGCTGAGGTTCAAGTCCCTCGAGCGTGTGGCTCTAAGGGATTTAGATTTACTGAGGTGGAGCATGTCCATTAATTCTGGATTTGACATAGCTTTGTATGTCAGGCATAGATCGCCTCGAAGTAGGCGGTATGCAACTGAGTAGAGCTGGAGTTTTTTTAACTGAGCAGCATATGGCATCTGTTTGAGACCCTTGATCCTCTTGGTGAGATACTTTTGGGGCCTTTCTAATTGCTGCAGGTGTCGGGTAAGGTACATCCCAAAAGGGGCATTGTATTCTATGATTGGCCTGATGAGGGATGAATAAAGGGGCACGATTACCTCTCTTGATCTAGATGTGAAACCCTTCGTGATGAGGTAGGCTATGTAGAGGGTCTTTCTAACCACTTTGGCAATGTGGTTTTCAAAGGAGAGATTGCTATCAACTTGGGTCCCCAGGTCCCTAATAACTTTCTCTGTACTTAATGGGTTTCCGCCTATGTGGTAATTTGTGAGCACATTGTTTTTGCCAAAGGGTATGACTATACATTTTTTGCATCTAGCTTTAAACCATGGCGCTGGCACCAGTTATCTGTCTCTGTGAGACCTTTCTGAAGGATGTGTAATTGCCGACACATTAATGTGCCTTTCACTTTCTGCATCTTCCTTGAACCTGTGTCTGTAACCTTGAGTTCTTTATCTCTGACCCATTCAGAAAGGAGAGAAAACTTTCTTCTTACCTGTCCTCTTCAAGCTTTCAGAATCCATAATCACTGAATCTACTGTCTTGCAACGTCTTGTTTACTTTTTCAATGCTACTTCCCCATTACCTGACATCTACAAAATACACATTCCTGTATTGTGCTACTCTACAGCTTATCCTCTGTTCTCCTACTTGTGCCATCTTTCATCCTACCACAACTCAATGTATCGCAACATCTCTCCACCTCTGTCCTAGCCACCTATCTGTACTTCCTCTTTACACTCCCCACATATTGCACCAAACCTATTTAATATTGCCTCTCATCTTTATTCCAAATATAGGCTGATTAATTGCACTTCAGCTCAAACCAAAACAAAATTAGGTGCAAGAATCCACTCCAAAAATCAGGTACGCATAATTCCACAATGTACTAAAATCCTTCAAAGAGGAGATGTACACCTTATTCCTGGCCCCACCTATTACAATGATCACAAAGATAATTCTGTCCCACACACTTCTGTAACCCAGCAACAGCCAATCCCTTACCTTACTGGTCTACTTTTTTGCTGCAATAAATGTTAGAAGTATAAGAAATAAAATTGCAGAACTACATGCCTGGATTACCCAACATAAGCCTGATATTTCTGTAACCAAAACCTGGCTTAAACCCTGCATAAATGACTCAAGAGTTGTACCTTCTGGCTATAATATCATCCATAATGACCATATAAAGAGGAAAGGTTGTGATATTGCTTAAATATTTCCCAATACCTGCTGCATTTCCCCTTACAGCAAACCAATACCAGAATTCAGTTCAGCAAGAGCTTCTTACTGCTTTCCTCAAAATAAACAATTATAAACAAATATTCCAACCACTTTTAGGACAGCAGATAGAGAACGCAAATACCACATATAGCAAACCAGTAATCCAAAACTGTTTTTGTTTAATCAAATCCACAACATTTCTCTAGCGCCTCTGCTAAAAAAGCCTTTAACAGAGTACACTCGCACATAATGCAGTTCATCCTTATATATGCCCTAGATTACTAAATCACGTGATAAAAAACAATCATTCAATTAAAATTCACATAATTTATTTTGAAACAAACTTTTCCATGTGCATTCTTGGTTCAAGCCCCTAGGGCTCATTGTGTCAAACTTGAAGATCAACATAGTCTCTCTCTTTTTTTTTTTCTTAAATTTTTTATTTGTTGGTCAGTCATATATGAATTAATTTCTGTCCTATCTAGTATAGTTGCTTGCAGTCCCTCTGGGTCACTATTATGAAATTCTTTAAAATGAATTGCTACCGGGCTTATTAATTTATATTTCCTAATATCTCTTATATGTTCTTTAAGTCTACATGCAGATTGTCTTTTACTTTCCCCCACATAAAATTTTTGACAGGGACATTTTAAACCATATATAATTTTTCTGTATTACAGCTATATATTCCTTTTGATTGAAAATTTCGTCCATTTATATATCTAAACTCTTTCACTATGAACTTACATATACTGCACTTCCCACATGGAAATGTTCCCACCATACCTAAAGATGCAACTATCCTTGTGGTGGACATACTAAACTTCCCATGGACTAAAATCTTTTATGCTTCTACCTCTCCTGAAGCTTATGTTCTTATTTTGCAAAAGATCAATTTCTCTTTTCAACCCAGTCCACCGATATTTGACTTGTTCTCTCACTGTCTCTGAAAATAGAGTACGTTGACGTGAAGTATATGCATTCTTGTTCACTACTCCTCCTCTTCCCTTGTCCACTACCTCACCCTCTCCAGCCCCTTTTCTACTTCTGTTTTTTGATGTCCCATATTACAGAATTAAAAAAAAGTTTCTTTCATTTCCCCCCTCAGTTTCCATCATGTCATTACATAACCTTTTTACCCTGAGAAATTCTCTGTGTGGAATAGACTTCATAGTGTGGGGAGGATGACAACTAGCCCCATGTAAAACAAAATTTGTTTCTGAAAACTTTCTATATATGCTTGTTTTAAGAAAAGTGCCCTTCGTGCCTTTTATACTTGCATCCAAATAATGAACCTTATTATCCATTTGTAACCCATCAAAACTGACCCCTACTTCATTATCATGTAGTTTATCAATAAATATTCTGACTTGATTTTGTCCCCCTTCACATATAAAAATAGTCAGCTATAAATTTATAATATTTAAGTACATGCCTTTTATAAAATTCACTAGTATAGATGTACTGACTTTCAAAATGTCCCATGAATATATTCGCATAACTGAGGCAAATGCTGCCTCCATAGCTGTCCCTTGTAACTGTCTAAATAGACTGCCATTAAACTCGAATATATTGCTCAAACATATCAAGATCAAATTTGTCACATACTGAATCACTGGAGCTTCCCCAGAAAAAAAATTATAGCTGTAATTCCATCTTGATGTTTAATATTAGTATATAAACTAACTACATCAATTACAACAAAATACATTTTTTCTGTCCATCTAATTTCCTTGATTTTACTCAAGAAATCAAAGACATCTCTTATATAAGATGGCAATTTCTCCACAGTAGGCAACAAAAATTGATGTAGAAAACATGCTATATTATGTAAAAAAAAAAAAATAACCACATGCTGAAACTATGGGTCGGCCTGGGGGGGGTTAGCCATATCTTTGTGTATCTTTGGGACGCAAAAATATTGAGCCATTGTTGCATTTTTAATCCTAAATTTCTGTTGTACATCATCTTGTGAAAAATAATGAAGTCTCATTCCTTTATTTATTAAATCATTGTACTTTCTGTTTTTTTATACTCTTCTATGTCTACCTTTTCATAAACCCTGCTCACCATTCAGGTGTTTATTACACATGGATAAATACTGAATATAATGTAAGATGACCAATTTGCCACCTTTTTTAGCTGGCTTAAATACCAGCTCCTTATTTTGACTCGAGACCTTGAGACTATTCCACTGATTTTTTACTAAGGTTATAATTAACCTTTTTCTTTCTAAAGGACAAATATTCCTTTTTCTAAACAGTGATTTAATAATGTACCAAAGAGTTTTATGCTACTTTTTTGTATCCGTTGAAAGTTCTGTTCTTTATAATAATCTGGTCCATTGCAACTCAGTTTGCGATTCCCCAAGTTTTCATATAGTGAGCATTCCCTGGACGTGGCAAAGCTGGATATATTCCTCAAGGTCTATTTCTCCCTCTGTCATGGATGCTCCACTTTCACCTGAAGTATAGACACACCCAGTTCTGTTTGTAACCTTCCTTCGTTCTTCGAACTGCACCCACTGTCTTGCTTTGGGATTGGTTAAAACCTGTAAGGCCCTTTTGTTATCATAGTCATGTAAATCTCTGAACTTATTTTTCTTCCTTTCAATAACTTCCTTTTCATACCTCATAAGTTCATTAATTTTTGCCAGGAATTGTAGTTCATCACCCACAGTTTTATTCCCCATGTCTGTGCATACTATGATTTCGTCCCTCAATTTCTGTTTTTTTAATGTGTCCTTTTCCACCAAAATTTGACCCCATTCCAGGCTGCACTTGTGTGTGGCTGTTACCCATCTATCATAAAACACGTGTCTTCCGCAGAAGACAAATCAAAAGGGGTGGAAGGGTTTTTCATTGCTCTCAGTCCCCAAGGTGTAACCAAGTTCAACATACCTTTGGAGACTTTGTACATTAAGGAACACTGCCATCTCTTTGAAGAACAGCTTTTCAGCTCGTACATACTGGTCCTGCACCTCCGGTGCCGTTGACATTTCACTTTTCCAGCCAATCCGCGAAAATGGATTCTGTTGCCGTGATCTCCTTTCTTCCTCCCATTTATTAAAAACCACCAAAGTAGACTCCATCACACTAGCATTCTCCTCCCTGTTGCGAGAATTAACAGCTGTACTGGAGCTCCCCATGCCTGCGTTCATTGATGTCAGGAAGTTATCTGTGGATTTCTGTGCCACATCCATTGAATTTCAGCAATGCTGTAAACTAATCACTGGCCACGAAACTATTCCAACCACTTTTAGGACAGCAGATAGAAAACGTAGCAAACCAGTAGTCCAAAACTGTTTTTTGTTTAATAAAATCCACAAAATTTCTCTATTGTCTCTGCTAAAAAAGCCTTTAACAGAGTACACTCGCACCTAATGCAGTTCATCCTTATATACTCCCTAAATTACTAAATCGCATGATAAAACAATCATTCAATTAAAATTCACAATTTTTAATTGTCTATTAATATTTATAGTAATCTAGTAGACTAATAAGAATCAGAAAAAAGGTAGTGGACAAGGAAAGAGGATTAGTAGTGAACAAGAATGCATATACTTCACATCAACGTACTCTATTTTCAGAGACAGTGAGAGAACAAGTCAAATACTGGTGGACTGGGTTGAAAAGAGAAATTGATTTTTTTGCAAAATAAGAACATAAGCTTCTCCTTCAGGAGAGCTAGAAGCATAAAAGATTTTTTAGTCCATGGGAAGTTTAGTATGCCCACCACAAGGATAGTTGCATCTTTAGGTATGGTGGGAACATCTCCATGTGGGACGTGCAGTATATGTAAGTTCATACTGAAAGAGTTTACATATATAAATGGAATAAAAGTTCAATAAAAAGGAATATATAGCTGTAATACAGAAAAATTATATATATGGTTTAAAATGTCCCTGTCAAAAATGTTATGTGGGGGAAAGTAAAAGACAATCTGCATGTAGACTTAAAGAACATATAAGAGATATTAGGAAATATAAATTAACAAGCCCGGTAGCAATTCATTTTAAAGAATTTCAGAATAGTGACCCAGAGGGACTGCAAGCCAACTATACTAGATAGAAGTTCATTCATATATGACTGACCAACAAATAAAAAATTTGTTAAGAAAAAGAGACTATGTTGATCTTAAAGTTTGACACAATGAGCCCTAGGGGCTTGAACCAAAAACGCACATGGAAAAGTTTGCTCTAAAATAACTGTGAATTTTAATTGAATGATTGTTTTTTTATCATGTGATTTAGTAATTTAGGGAGTATATAAGGATGAACTGCATTATGTGTGAGTGTACTCTGTTAAAGACTTTTTTTTTAGCTGAAGAGCTAGAGAAATTTTGTGGATTTTATTAAACAAAAAACAATTTTGGATTACTGGTATGCTACGTATTGCTTATTATAAACAAATATTTATTACTGTCCTTTATATCCCTACTGGTGACGGTACAGCTCTACTGGAAAATATCCTACATTGGATGTCCATAACATTTCCACAAGAAAATTTTTTGCTAGGTGATGTGAATGCCAGTTGGATATAAATTCTAACTTCTCTACATCTAGCATGAACTTGTATGATTTCACACAACTAATTAATAGCTCCACACATTATAGCAAAGCATCATATTCTCTATTGGATATTATTCTTTTATCAGACCCCAGCACATACTCAGCACAGGTACAACGTTAGACTCTCTTGGTGATTTGTACAGCTAGACATCCGTCACATCCATTTAAACAGCATATTTATAAAACAGCACATAATCTTTCCAACTTTAACCCAGAAATGTGCATTACTATACTATCGTCTGTTAACTGGAACTTCCTAAACTTTCTCCCCTTAGACGATGCTGAAATTGAATTCAATACTTTTATAAATATCCTAAATAGCCTTGCACCTCCTAGAAGGAAGATAATTAAAACAAGTAATGCAACTTAGCTATCCAAAAAAGAGTAGAATGTTAATGCAAGATAAAAAAAAAAAGCATGGAAAGAATGGCAGAAATATAAAACCTCTATCTTAACTTCAGAATGCTTGACAGTCGTACTAAAAAGCAAATAAATGAAGACAAAAAATACTATAATAACTTTCAGAATAATACTAAATGCAACCCTAAATTTTTTTTGACTTCTGTTACAGAAATCTTACAAACCTGCCAAAAATTCAACCCAGGCCCCTCTCCTGATAACTCACCACTCAAAACTGCAATACATTTTAACTCATATTTTATAGATAGTATAGCATCTCTAACCAAGGATTCCTCAACTTCTAATCACAACCCTGCCCAACAGCCACATATCACCACATCCACTTTCAAACCTGTGCCCAGATCCTTTATAAAGCTATTAAACTTAAACTGTGCTCTTCAGCTTATGACCTTCCAAGCAAGTATGTAAAAATAGCAGCCAGTAGCATTGCCTGTCCTGTCTCAAGCCTTATAAAAAGGTCAGTCAAGGAATCCCACGTTTCCTCTCTGGAAAAAATCACACATCCTCCCTTTGCACAAAGGAGGAAATGCAGCCGACATTAATAACTAGAGCTGTAGCAGTCTTATCTCCCCTCACCAAAATACTTTAAAAATCTATTCAAAACCAATTTCTAGACCATCTCCATGCAGGAAGAATTTTTATCCCCTACACAACATGGCTACTGTCCTTCCCATAGTCCTAGCACTGCCTTTGTAATCTATATACATACTGTCAAAGCTAGAGATGATGGCAAACTAGTGTCTTATTTCTAAACTTTTCTAAAGCCTTTGGCACTGTTTTTCACAGCAAAATTATGCCTCAAATGTCCTCACTCGGTCTCTGTCAGTCCATCCTTCTTTGATTCAAAAGCTACCTGTCCAGTAGGTATCAGTCAGTAAAATGGCACTCCACACACTCTCTTTGCCTCCCAGTCACAAACATTGTACCACAAAGATCTGTCCTTGGTCCCTCCTCTTTAACATTTTCACCATCATCCTTTATATTTCCACACAATAGGCTAACCTTATACAATACGCAGATGATTACACATTCATTTGCACATCTGACAGCATGGTACACCTCCACAGAATTACTAAGCGAGCTTTAACTTGTACTACAAGCCTGTTTTTTTCCCTCACTTCATATTGCAGTTCCTATTTGTATTAGACTTTGATTTCTCTACAAACTGTCTAAAATTTCTCTAAATATTAAATGATTGGTCAAAATCGATATAAGGTATATAACTTTTTTATATTATATCTAATTTGTTATAGTTATTTAAACGTCAGATGTTTTTTATTTTTGACGATTGTAAAATTATTATTAAACTCATTACAACCAAGTAACGCCTTCAAGTGCTTCTTCACTTACATCCTACTGATGTCTCTAGGCATCAAATATTGTTATACATTGTATATAGCATGGTTTTGGAATTATCAAAGTATTAAAAGATTTTATCTTAAAGCTTACACAATGACAAACACAATTGCATTGATATTTGATCTCTGTCTAGTGCAGTTAGAGATATTAATTGGTTTTTATTTATACTGTTACAAATTTCATGGGTTTTTTCTGCCTTGACAGCCAAGTAGCACAGATAGAACTTCTTAACCTCATGAAAGCTCTTAATTGGAGGTACAAAATACTGCTGACAGTATGTGCAACTTCAGTGGTTGCTGAGATGCAAGTTATTTGCGAAATATTACGAACTGATTAGTTACTAAGTTTACTGTGACTTCTAGATCTCAAAGTAGATTTTATAACTTAAATAATACTATCACTGTAAAAATAATTTGTACTGAAGAGTTTACCATTTGCAATTCTTTAGTAACCCTTATGGTTCCAGAGATATGAACATTTGAAATATGAAAGCATGTTTTGATTCTGTCAAAAAGTTTAAGCTCTGTCCATTGGAAGTTGCATTGCAAACTTCCAGAGCTTCATTGCAGGAAATTAGTTAAAATGTTTTATAACTTAGCGATTTTCTCCCTGGGCCTCCGCTGAAAATGGGCTTCTACCCAGTCAGACTTTCACAGTAATTAAATGTCAATAAATGGTAAAAATATGTTCTGTTTAGTAATGCTGTAATTGGCGAACTGTTTAAGTGCCTCTGTCCTAAAAACTTCAGAATGCTTCACAGTCATACTAAAAAGCAAATAAATGAAGACAAAAAAAATACTGTAATAACTTTCAGACTAATACTAAATACAACCCTTTACTGTGTCTCTTTTGAACCTTGAATGCTTATGCCAAGGTGCTAGTTAATTTTTGTTTTTTACACATTGTTCCTGGTTTCTAATAGTTTGTTTTTGTGCCAAATGATGTTTTTTCTAAATAAATATTTCCTTTCTACTTTAAACCACACTGTGATATGAGCACCATTAACCAACATCCAGAATTCTGTCCGTTCTGATAAGTCCTGCATCACTTAACTGAGCCACTTATGGTCAAGACCACAGTCAACTCCCAATCTCTCTCTGCCCTGGAACTTGGAATCTCCAGCCTCCTCTTAGTAGATTGATCCCCAAAAATATAACCTTCTCTTCCCCACATTCTGCCATTATTTTGTCTTCCAGTTTCTTGCTGTCCTGTTGTCTTGTGCCTGGTGGAACCTACACTGTATCTTGTGTGTGATATGTGGATGATGCACTGTATCAGTCCACCTCCCCACAATTTCCTATACTATAGCTGCCAGTGTACCTAACCTAGCTCCTAAATAACCCTGTCCACACCATTGCCTCCTTCCTGGTTTGGTGGTAGAACTCCTTTTTGACCTCGTATCTAATGTGTTTTTATGTATATTGATATTCCAACCCCACCCTTTCCTTCCTCTGTCATTCCTGAAAAGCATGTATTTGGGTGACTAATGCCCCACACATTGTAGTCACTTACTCGTGTTTCTATGGTACCACCTTTCCCTCCTGCATCATTGTTTGTAGCACCCAAATCTTCCTATCTATACTTGTATTGCATAGTAGGACTACTCACTCAGTCCATTTCACCTTGGAGCCCGTCTCTCTGCTAGGACTCATTCCCCATCATCCCCCACCTCCTAGTCAGTCCCTCTATTAGTTCTAAGCCTTTCTTCCTCAACCACTGCCACAGCCAGTTGCTACAAATTTTCTATGTGCCTGGTACAGGTAGCACTTGTGCTGATACTATCTCCAACTCCCCTTCATGGCATTTCTCTACCAGCTCCTTAGCCCTGATGACAGATCAGTGGTATCTACATGCACAATGTCCCCCCCCCCCCAGATAAAATCTGGTCTTTTCTTTCTTACTTACCTAGCCTCCTAATCCTCTTTGTGACTGACTCTGCAATCACCAAAAACCTTTTCTCCATTCCTACATTGGCTGTTCTTTCCTCTGCTTCAAACCCTTGATCTGAAGTTTTTTTATTTGGTATTCAACCTGTGGCACTTGGATCCAGCACGGATCCGACTCAGCCATATTCTCCAGCACTGGAGCCAAAATCCAAGCTCCTCCACTACCCATAATGCCTCACTCTCCCTCCTCACCATATCTCGTTTGCTGCTTGTTTTGAACAGCAACTCAAACACCCTCCAAAAGGCCTGGGGAAGTAGACTGGGTCAGGCATAAGGAGCGGGATAGGCAGAGGAAGAAGTCTCCTGGCCAGTGTTGCTCTGTCAAATATCCCACCAAGTTTAGGCCTGAACTGGCCCAGGGTTCTCCTCAGCTCTGGTCACCCCATTTCTTCCCGGAGCTGAAGAGTTCCTGGGCTAGGTCTCTGGCCTCTGCCTCCCCTCAGTGCCACTCCAGGTCTGGGTCCATAGCTTTGTCTGTCTGGTCCACTCGCAGCCTGTCTGAAGCTGGGGTGGACAGGATGATGTTTTTTTGGGCCCAGATTCAACTTGGGGTCTTGCCTGCTCCGTTCCCCTCTGGCGCTGTGAGCCCTCAGTCTTGTTTCCTCCCAGTATCTCCTTTTATGATTCGACCTTTGGCTTCAGAGTTCTTGGGTCCGAGGTTTTCTAGTGCTGAGGTGTTGGCGCCAGTGGTCCCTTGTACTTTGACACCGACAGTTACTTTGAGTGGATCTGCTCTGGTGTCTTCGGACTGGACGGACTCTGAGCCGTCACTTCGGCGTCAGCTCTGAGGGGGCTGGTGGCTGTGAGGCTTTTGGAGCTATCCCTTCCACTTGGAGCTTCAGTGCTGGGAAGTTCTGCTCCCATTCCCCCTTTGGCACCAGGGGGTGATTGTCAGGGGGGCTACGATGCCAACATTTTGAGCTCCGGTTGAACTGCCTTCTGGAGTCTGCTTGCCTTTAGCTTTCGAGGTGGTGGAGAGGGTCCTCTCGGCTCTGAGAGCCTTGACACTTTTTCTTCCTCTGATTCTGTCCTGGCTCATTCTCCGGGCCAGAGTAATCCGTCCTGCCTCCTCAGAGACAGCCTGATACCAGACTGCCCCAGGATGTTCCTTTTCAGGAATTCCCCAAAGCTTCCCCCTGAGGAGGTGCCTCCGAAGCATACGTGCAAGAGGGAGGCACTTAGATTCCCCACCAGAATCTCTCCGATGATACAGATTTGGATGAGGGGGAGAGTTCCCCCCTGATCACCCTCTAATGAGGTTTCTTGTGGGGATAGCATGGAGATTGTGTCAGAGAGGTGGGTAGTCTTCCTTCAAATACAACCCAAATGAGTCCGTATTTCTGGAATCATTTGGCACAGGGCCTTCTACATCTTGGGTGTCCCCCTCTGTGGATCTCATCTCTAGGCCCTCCCCTTCAACAAATTAAACTTTAGTTATCTTCCTTTTCATATTTCCAACCCATTACCGTTTCAAGCTTACTTTTAAGATCTCATCTATTTCCTACTAGTGTCATACAAAAAGTAGAAAGACCAAGCTAGGTACAACAAATATATCTAAAGAGAGAAGAACGGGGTAGGTGAGGTATAAAGAATGGGTGGAACTGGACACAATTGAGCCCATTCCTAAGCGCCCAGACAAGGTTATTCCTTCGGACAGGTCCCATTGATCTAAGGGTTCCCCAGTCGATGCCGTGGTGGTTGAGGTGGTCACCAAGAAGGAGCTGACCCAGGAGAGCTCCTCAGTCCATCCTCCAGACAGGGAGTCTAGAGTGATGGACCACTTCAGGAAGGGGGTTTATGCTTCAGCCACCTTTGCTCTGCATGCACTGAACTATTTGGCCCATGTCACCAGACTGCAGAGGGACCTAGTGAATGAAGTCCGAGTCTGCCCCAGGGTCCATGTTGGCAGAGGAGAAGGTCTTTTCTTCCCATCTGGCCCCCAAACTGCCATTTCGAACATGTCCATGAGGCTTTTCTCATGCGATAGAGGGTGCCTCAAGTGGCTAGGATGGGCGTTGACATTAGGCAGCATGCCCAACTCTGGCTTTGTGCTTTTTTGGAACCTTTTAGGGAGTCCTTCACGAATGCCCCCTTTGATGGATCAGCTTTGTTTGGCATAACTGTTCATGACACTCTTAGCCCAGAGATTCTTTCTTGGGCAGAATCTTTCAGCAATCCTGAAAGATTGCGTGACTACTGTACTGTGGAGGTAGTTGGGGGGGCATCTCTCCCTGCACCCAACAGCCTGGGAGTCCATCAGGAATGTTTGTTGGGTGCTTTTAAATCATATCCAGAGGTTATTCCATCCCGTTCCTTCATCCTCCCTCTCCGAAGAGAAACCTCCTAGATGTTCCACTTGGTCAATGAGAGGCTGCAGCTGTAGAAATCACCAGGCTGCTCAAAAAAATACGAGTCATCCAGCCCATCCCCCCCAGACCAGTCTGGATCAGGTATTTATTCCAGGTTCTTTTTGGTGCCAAAGAAAATGGGGGACTTGAGACCAATTGTGGACCTTGCTGCCCTGAACGGGTCTACTTTATGTGCTCGAAGTCCGAGAATATCGAATACGATATTCACAACTAGAGTACACCGAAAGCGCAAAACATTGAAAATGTAAACTGAAATCTCCATAGGTGGAGATGTCCATTTACTTCAATGTAGTGTGATCTTGGAGTTGGTATATTTAAGTAGCGGGGAGTGTGGGGGATGCAGGGGGGGCTTGCCCCCCTGCCTACACTAGTTTAAATTTTTTTTTGTGTATTTTTCTTTTTTTGGACTTCGATTGTTTAATAGTTCGATGTATATGGTTCGATCCGTATGCATTCGAGCTATTAAAGTTTTGAGATCCTAAAGTAGACCCGCCCTGAACCTGTCCATTGCCAAGGCAAAGTTTCAGATGGTCACCCTACAGTCCATTCTGCCTTTTCTGCAGATGAACGACTGGCTGTGCTCTGTGGACCATGATGCGTACTATCATGTGAAAATGAAGTGACTGTCCAGACCGTTCCTTCGCTTCTAGCTGGGAGCCAGTCATTTTCAGTTCAGAGTGCTCCCCTTTGGCCTCACCACTGCTCCCTGGGTGTTTACTAAAGGGATGACAGTAGTGGCGGCTTGCCTGCAGCTGCAGGGGTTTAAAGTCTTCCCTTAACGAAGTTTGGTTCCTTTCCTCCCCCTCCAGGCATCGACTGATTAAAGCCAGGGATTACCTCCTTCTAGCCCCTTCCCTGGGCATTGCAATCAGTCTAGCCAAGTCGAATTTGGAAACCTGTTCAGGTGTTGGACTTTATAGGTGCTTGGTTGGGTATTCTACATGGCAGGGTGTTTCTGCCTCCAGGATAGGTTGTTGTTGCTCCGACAACACGTGAAGTCTGTTCTGCAGACCCGTCTCCCCCAGCAGGTATAGTTCTTCAGGCATTTGTGTCCATGGTGGCCACGATCACACTTCTACTAACCATACACCTTCATGTGAGGATTCTCCAGTGGACCTTAGGGATACAGTCGTCCCTTCTCAAACTTCCTTTATCGTATCCAGTCAGACTGTCCCATGTTTGTCTGGACTCTTGGTGGTGGCTTCAGTCCCCTGACCTCCTCCTGGGCCACCCATTTGTTCTTCCTTTCCTCTCAATCACGGTGAACACGGATGCTTCCCTGCTCGCATTGGGGAATTCCGTGGGATGGATAGTCCAAGTCACATGGTCCTCCTTGGAGACTAATCTGCATGTCAGTGTCCTGGAGATGAGGGCAGTGCTTTTGGTGCTCCAAGCTTTTCTTCCTACCAGGACTATTGCCATCCAGACAGACAAGGCAGTAGTCTGGTACATCAACAAACAGGAGGAACCAGATCTTATCTCTTTACTGCGAGGCAATGAAATTGTGGGAGTGGGTGATCTCTTCCAACAGGTTTCTGGTGGCAATGCACATTCTGGGTAAACCCAGCATCCTTACGGACATGCTCAGCGGAACCATTCTGATGCCTTTGAGTGGTCTCTGAATCCTTTAGTAGCGGACATGATCTTTCAAAAATGGGATAATCCTTGCTGCAGTCTCTTCGCCTCTCCTTCCAGCATGAAATGAGGCAAGTATTTTGCTCTGTCATCCAGACACACCCTGGTCCATGCTTGGCCCTCTGGTCTACTTTGTGCTTAACCTCCTCTTCCTCTGATCCCCAAATTTATTCAGAAAGCACAACGGTTAAAGAACAAAGTCATCCTCATTGCCCCCTTCTGGCCTTGCCAAGTTTGGTGCGCCACTCTTTTGTCTCATCTAGTATTTTCTCCCTGGACTCTGGATCCAGTTCTGGATCTTCTGACACACCCATCAGGGGTTCCTCACCTGGACTTAGTCAGCCTGAAGCTCACTGCTTGGCTGCTCCAGTTTCCCTGATGGCCAAAGCTGTCTTCACCTGTCAAAAAGATCTTGGTTGCTGCTCATAAGGCTTCTGTCAGGAAGATCCATTCCAATAAGTTGAAACATTTGTCTGGGCTTCAGTGCAATCTGGATCCATTTACAGCTCCTGTCCTTGTCATTTTGGATTTTCTAACTCTTATATTTTACAATAGCACTATTTTTTTTTATACAATTAAAGTTCAACTGGCAGCAATGTCAAATGTCCATGTTGGGGAGATTCGGCCTCCCTGGCTTCAACTAAGCTGTGCAAGGGTACTTTTCTTCTGCCTCCTATCAAGGACCCCACACCTCCTTGGGATCTAACTCCTATTGTACAGGTCCAGGTCTATCCGCTATTTGAACCAGCTGTGACTGTCCGTTTACAATTCTGATTGTGGAAGACGGCCTTCTTGGTGGCTATTACCTCGGCCAAGAGAATGTCTGAGCTGCAGGTGTTATCCTCCAAGCTCCCTTATCTGCCCTTCCATAAGGACAGAGTGACACTTCGTACTAACCCATTTTTCGTACCAAAAGTGGCCTCTGAAGCTAATATTAACCAGGTGATTAATTTGCCAGTCGTCTTCCCAAATTACCAAAACAAAGGGGAATGCAAATTACATTTACTTGATGTTCACAGACAGCTGCAATTCTATTTGCATAGAACTAAAAGTTTTCGACAGATTCATTTTTGTATCCTTTTCCAAGCCTGGTCTGGGAAAGCCAATTTCTAAAGTCACTCTTACTCATTGGATTTCCATCTGTATTTCTGTGCCTTATCGTTCCAAAGGTTTGTCTCTCCTGGGTTCCGTCTGGGTGCATTCTGCCAGATCAGTGTGTACTTCTGCAGCTTTTTGGTCCAGGGTCCTGTTGATATCTGTTCAGCAGCTACCTGGTCCTCTTCGCATACTTTTATCTCCTGTTACAAAGTGGATATTCTCTCCAGGAGCAGGCCTTCTTTTGGCTTAGCTGTGGTTTGGAACATCCTTCCATGAGGGCCTCCCAAGGTTATTGTAGCTAGGGACTCTGTCCAATAGGTTAAAGACCAAATGAAAAATGACAACTTCAGATAAAGAAGTTATGTACTTATCATAATGTTCTATCCTGAGTTGTTGCTTTTCATTTGACATCAACCGTCTCTCCCTCCTTCCCTCTTCCTTTTTGGCTGTATAGTGGACTGGGCAAATGTAGGCACAGGCTTCTTCATGGCCTGAGCTGAGTCTGTGTGCCACTGACTTTTTTTGGTTAGGGATAAAGTTTTCTCTTTCTGCTGTACGGGAGAGGTTGGTGCTGTCCTGCAGCAAACTTTATCTGAGGAGAGGTGGGAGAGCGGGACGTTATGGGTAGAGGAGGAGCTTGGATTTCATCTATGTTGCTGGAATATACAGGTGAATTGGGTCCAAGTCCCATAGGTTGAAGATTAATGAAAAGCAATAACTCAGATGGAACATTATGGTAAGTACTTAACTTTTTATTGCCTCTTCATATCTGCATTTTTTTCTATCTCTATTTTCATCTTTCTCAGTCTTTCTCACTGTTTCTGTTGGTTTCCTCCCACCCTGTGGCATATGTAAACTGTATCTCTTCCCTTATGTGCTTTTTCTGCAAGATATTTCCACTTTTGTGTGTCTCTTGCCCTCTGACTCTCCCATCTGACTGTGTCCACTTCCATTCGATTTCTTAAGTGGTGGTTATGGTGATGCTTGCCTGGTCACATCTGGCTCTAGTTTCCCCTTGTCACTACTTCTTGCATCTGTTTTTCCATCTTCCTCATCATCCCTTTCATGGCTGCATCTACCACTTTGTCCTTTACCTTTACTCTATGCTAGACAGATTGCCAGTAATACTGTGCCAAACTTTGGATATGCTCATTTGTCTTCTGCATATCTTACCCTTAACTTTTGCCACCATATGCTGTCTGCAGGCCACCTTCTGTCCAGTCCTACCCTGCCTTTTCATGCCCTACTACCAATTTCACTAATGTCTCTAGCACTCCTATTCTACAGTGAAGCTCCCCCATTCTTTTGCAGACCCCATATACTCTAACAGCTGCCTGAGCCAGATAGCTTCTCCACATCTTGAACACTGCAGTTTTTCCAGTCATGCCTAAGCTTCTTTTATGTCCCATTTTTGGATCCCAAACGTTTCCCTTTATTTTATTCTGTTCATTTGTTAACCAGGTAAGGCCACTAGACAGAAGTGTCCCTTTTCAGGGGGTGACCCAGGAGCAATGTCTGGTTAAGCAACCTGTTCTGTTAGCAAATTGAGACAGAATGACTCATAGGCCTCTATCCAGAACTGCAGGAAGCAGATCATTACCTGCTAAGAGACCTAATTATTTATACTTCACCTACCCCGTTCTTCTCTCTTTAGATATATTTGTTGTACCTAGCTTGGTCTTTCTACTTTTTGTATGACACTACTAGGAAATAGATGAGATCTTAAAAGTAAGCTTGAAACGGTAATGGGTTGGAAATATGAAAAGGAAGGTAACTAAAGTTTAATTTGTTGAAGGGGAGGGCCTTCCCAATATGCTGTTGTGCTGTCTAATATCAGATGAGTTGAGAGGTTTCTTAAATCGAACTTACCCAAGGGGTGGTACTCACTGTGCTGTACTCGAGCACAACATGGATAGAGCAGGACAGGATAGGTAAAGTAGTGAAAATCAAACATACACAGCTGCAAAAATTAAGTCTTTCCCATTTTACTTAAGTAAAAGTGCTTTCTGATCTCCTCACACACAGCAACATATTTAATACCTTCGAACTCGCAGAATGCAGCACAGATGTTTGATAATCAAGAACTTTCAAGATTCCAAGAAAAGCAAATTTAAAGTAAAAGAACATTACAGTAAAACTGATGTAAAATAAGTAAATGGTGGTAGGTTTAAATAAATTAAATCAAGAAGGAAAAATAGTGTAACAATTTATTGCACGTTCTCACAATTAAATGTGACTTTTTTCGTAATTTAAATAAAAAAAAGTACTAACTTGCAGTTCCCCACATAATTCTGAAACAGGTAATAGTGATTAGGAAGTTTCTTCCAGGACTTTTGTAGCCAGTCATTTATTTCTACCGTTTAATGAGTGTTTTTTCTGCTTTGGGCTCTGAATTTCAAGATAATTTTTGTCCATTGTTGAACCAGCTTATTTGGTAGCTCTGGAGTCTATCCCAGAAAAAAAAAGTTAATTAAAGTTATAAACTTACCATAACTATGCATCTGTGTTGCCCATTTTCAATCTTCCCCAATGTATGGGTTTCATATCTGACCTCTGATCCAACAAGGCCACTATAGATTCTTGTATCAGAGACTCGAGCTCCTCCCTTTACCCATAATGCCTCTAACCACTGCATTACCTCTGATCGAGTTTGCTGTTAAAATATATCAATCTAAGATATAAATTATAAGAAAAAAGTATTGTTACAAAATAGGGGCTCAAGCAGAAACTATGGCTCATAACAAAAGAGGTCACTCCCAAAGACGTGGATAAGGGGGAAGGAGATGGGTGGAAGTTGAGAAGGAATGAAAATGGACAGCAGTGATGCATTGTTATGGTGAGTGCATAAGTTTTAAATATGAGGTCATCTTCATTCATTCTTCAACATATGTGATAGTTCCCAGCTGTAATAACCTAGGGTGGCCCTCATGGAAGTTTGTTCCCAAGAACTGCTGAACCAAATGCAGCCCTGTTTCTGGAAATGATATCCAACTTGTAATAAGCAATAAATGTATGGGCATTAGACCAGGTGGCAGCTGCACAAATATCAGTGGAAGTTCTGGCCCAAAATGCAGATGATGTAGCCATAGTGCTAACTGAGTGCACTTTTGGAGGCTTTTACAAGGTTAAACCTCTTAAAGGGTAAACAGAGGAAATACAGTCTGTTATCCATTTGGCTAGGGTAACTTTGGATATTAGTTTTTCCCAATTTATTACTATAAAAAGGAAATACGGTTGGTCAGTTTTAATAAATTCCGTCGTCCTTTGAAGATAAAAATGAAGTTGCTTACGTACATCTAAAAGGTGAAGCATATAGTTTCCTCTGTCAAAATTTAGAAAAAAACACTGGCAAATTGATAACTTGATGTTTGTTTCACAGACAATTTTGGGTAGAAATGAGGGATTAGAGCCTAAGGTAACTATCTTTATAGAAAATCAAATATGGCAGTTTATAAAAAAGCGCTTGGAGTTCAAAATCTTGCCTAGCAGAAGTAATGGCCACAAGAAAGATGGTCTTCTGAGAAAGAAATTTGAGATCTAATTTAGCTGATGGCTCAAAGGGAGATTATACCAAGCTCTGTAACACAATGGTAAGATCCCAAGGTGGAGTTGTTACTTTATTGGAGATCCAAGCAAAGAGGTACCTTTAAGGAAAGCTTTACATAGCTTGGATGAAGCCAGAGGGGAGAAGTGTGATCTCCTGTGTAGTAGTTAGAGATGGCTGCCACCTGAAAGTTTGAAAAACTAGCACCACTTTGGAAAATTGAAACAAGAAAATCCAAAACAGCAGGGACTGGAGCAGTGAAAGGATTCAACTCTGTTGTGCCCAAAAGGAGAATTTCTTCCATTTACTTCTGTAAAATTTTCTCGTAGAAGGTTTTTGGGATGAAAATAAAATCTGATGAACAGGAGAGGAAAGCCTTGAAATGTTTAGCCATCATTGGAATTGGAGAAACTGTGTGGTCAATCTGAGGCCTATAATGTCCAGATGAGTCATCCCTGACGGATGTGACAGTAGATCTGGAATGGTCCAGAGTCCATGGGGGACATAGATGAGACCATAGGAAGGGGAACCATACTTGCTGAGGTTAAAAGGGAGCAATGAGGATTACTTTGCTCTTCAAATGGAATGCTTTCTGAAGAAATTTGGGGATAAGGAGCAAAGGAGGGTAGGCATTTAGGAGATCGAAGGGCCAAGTGTGGAGTAGAGCATCCCTCTGACTTCCCATGAGAGGGAATTGGGGCAAAAAAACCTGCTGCAGTTGGTGAGGGTAGAGCCAGGTCACATCATGGTTGACCCTATTTGTGAAAGATCATTTTTGCCAGTGACTGAGACATCACTCATGAGACATCAGGATGGTCCTGCTGAGTTTGTCTGTTAGAATGCTAGATTTCCCTGGTATGCGCATTGCTACAAGAAAGCGTACATAAAACCAGGTTTGAATGATGTGTGCTCTATAGCCAGTGTTAAAGATGAGAAGTTTACAAAGATGAGTATTTGTTACTTTGCACTTGCACCATTCTCCACCCCCACCCTTCTTCATCTCCCTCTTATTTCTTATCTTTGTGCTGCTTTGTTTCCATTGATAATTTTCATGCTTCAACGTATCAATGATTTATGAATTTCTACTTGGGTAGTTTAGTGAATGTGTATTTAGGATGTATGCTTTAAGTGTTAGTAAGTTTTTAAAGATATAAGTGGCATTTTATTTAATGCTAAATATGTGTGTATGATTTTAAGAATTAATGGATGAGCTTGCCATGTGACCTTTTAGGTGTGATATTTAAACTAATTTGTCTTGCTTCACTTTTGTCTGAAGAAGTTGAGTGGAATAAAACTTGACGAAAGCTCTAACCTTTTATAATTGAAAATCCAGTGTCTGCCTTTTTTGTTTGCTTTTGACTTGTTTAATACCAGAAAATCTCAGGATACCACCGACAGTGGACATCTATGGGCAAATTCACCTACTTATACAATACAAGTTATGCTACTTGCACCACATCAATTAGTAAGACTATAAATAAAAGGCAAAGAATGGAAAAAAAAAAAAGTGCCTCTGTCACCATGTTTAAGTTCACCAGCTGTACTACACAAACACACAAAAATAAGAAGCTGAAATACCAGGGACCATAAGAGCTATTTCATCACATCATAATTTCTGAATGGACAAAATCTAAATACTTGCAATGGCAAATACTGCCCCAGAACTTACGAATATTAGAAAGAAATTACCCACAAATGAACACAGTGTGTAATGCCTTTTAACTAGCTCTCAGTTATTGCTTTTTTGCCAATTTAAACAGAAAAAGCTGAAGGACATTACTATGTCTAATAAATAATTTAGAAGACTATGTCACCATATTTTCCCTTTAACACATTGACAAGACAGTAAAAAAGCCATTATATAACAATTACCATTGGTAGGAAAGGTTGGATAATGGTGAAACTTACTCATGTGTGACCAGAATGATCAGTCTAGCTTCACTCTCATATTCAAATACAGTATGGCAAATCACAAATAAATCCAACCACAATCTGTCACAGATTACTATTTAAACACCTCTCTTAAGCAATATATATTGTATCTTCAAATTGCATTCCTCTGTATCTTCTACAAATATGATAACCTCTTCTAATCTGTGAACTTCCGATTCTCTTGAGGTACTTGAATATTTCTGTCACATTATCCTTCTGTCTCCTTTCCTCAAACTGAACACATTAGTTGGCAGTTCCTTAGTCTCTCTATGACTGTTGATGAGACCATGTATTGTTGCTATCCTCAAATGTCTTGATCCTGTGTATTTCACAGTGACAAGGTATATAGAACTGTTCATAGTACTTAAGGTCTGCTGCTTTCTCATGGAGCCTGCACACTGTTCTTATTTAATATGATTACTTCAAGTCCGGTCTCCTTTTGCTGTAACAACTCCACCCACCCATGTAATTATTTCCTGGATGTCTTTCAAGTGCATTACTCTGTGCCAGACTTAAGCTGCCATGTTTCACATATTTAAAATCAACATGTGTCCTATTTTCAAGCAAAGTAGCTATCAGCTTGACAAAAAAGTGAGCACTGATTACACACAGGAGCAGCAAGGGCGGAGCAGCAGAAACATTAGAAGTAAACCGCTCCAAGCATATCTTGTGTTTCATTACAAGTTTATTAATTGACAGTAGCTGCATCATAAAAGTTTAATTTTAATATGTTTCATGTGATGTCAGGTACTGCACTGATTCCAGTTAAATTAGTTTTATATTTTACATCCAGATCAAGTTAATATTTGAGCAGTGAGCTATAACCTGAAAATGCCGAGTCAGTTGCACTTGAAAAGAAAGCAGGGCAGTGTGCACTTGTGTAACTTGTAAACCTGACAATATATATATTACAATTACAAAACTGTTCAATTCCCATCAAGTCTCGGCTGTCTGTGGATATTATATGATTCTTATGGTGTTTAGTCTAACTGTTCATAGAACAAACACAGAAAAGCATCCAATCATTGGCAGAGTGACTGTAAATCTGATTAGCAATATCCTAAACCTAGAACAGGCATGCAGCATTTAGTACAACAAACTGCACTGTAAAGCTCAAGGAACTGTGAAAAAAGACACTTTAAACTTCATTGTCCTCGGAATTCCCAGCACTCTCATTTTGAATGTGTTTAAATATTCAGTTAGGCTATTTGTTCCACAAGTCTTCTACTTTACTTATAGGGGGAAAAAAGCTTACCTAAATATGCATTTTAATAGCTGCTTTCCCAATCAGAGTGGCTCCAAAGAAGGTCCAAAAAGGGACTAGAAAATGTCCTTTTGGGAAGGAGTTTCAGAAGACCAACCACCTTTTTGGTGTAAGATTTCTGGAATGTCTCTGAAGGAGACTTCTGGTGGTGGTCTTGGGGACCCTTCCCCCCTCATCAAAATCAGTGTCTTTGGTTAAAAATTCCTGAGAAGAATCTAAGTGCCATTCTTGTTCAACTCAACCTTTTTCCTCCTCCTTTCAGGGTGCTAGAGTCCTGAGTAATTCATTGAACTGTTGTGCTCTCTCTCTCTCCAGTCAACTTCCAGGTCTTCAGCCTGGTCTCATTTGACCTTAGAGCCTTCTCTGACCACTGCTTGCAGCTGATTGTGGCAACTAGTGGTTTATGCTGTGGGCCAACTGTTTCACTGGGGATGACTTTGCAATCATGGATTCTACCCCAGTGCCTTTTCCTTACCAGGAGGAAGTCTACCCGAGTTGCACGTTCACTATTGTTATATGTGATCTTGTGACTCTCTTTCTGAACCATGTGTTAGCTACTATCCAGCCATTTGCCAGACAGAAGTCTAGAATGGCTTCTCTTTCTTTATTCCTGTTGCCCCGCCCATGTGGACCCAGGCAGTCCTCATATCCTGTTTTGTCTGCCCCAATATATGCATTCAAGTCACCCATTATCAACAACAATTCATGTTGTCTTACTTTTTCTAGTAGGTCCTGCAACTGCTGTCTGATTGCACTCTTTCCCTCACTATCACATCCCTGCTATGGGGCATAGGCTGAGACTGAGTACTGCCCTGTCATTACACTGGTGTCTAATTGCCATGAGTCTGTCATTAATTTTGATGATATCCCTCACTGCCTTCTGAAGCCTCTCTCGCACCACAATTCTTACACCATTTCCAGCCTGTCCTCCTCCTGAGTAGTAGAGTCTGGATCCCAAGCCAAGTGGCTTTGCTGCACTGCCCTTCCGTCTCGTCTCTTGGATACATAGGATGTCCAGCCTCCTCCATATCATGTCATCCACTTCCAAGCTGTGTCCTGTCATTGAACGTACATTAAACGTAGCAATTCTCAGTTCATTTTTGGCAGGTTGGTTTTACGTCCAGGCTTCACTCAACAGAACTATGCCAGATAACCCAGGCTGGGCATCTAGACACTGACTGGCCAGTAGCTTATTGACCTAGGGCTGCCGGTCTTTAGAATGGGTGCATATACCCCTCCCACTGTTAGCAAGGGTCCCTGGTATAGGTCAGAGTAGGCCGGGTCCTCAACCCACTTATCACCGGTAACTACTGGTGCCCATTTTGGTGACACTGGTCAACATGACCAAATCACCTAGAGCCAGAGCCATATTTTGCACAGTGTGTCTAGCCCTGCCACGGCACACAGTATGTAATCAGTGTTCTATCTTGAGGATACAGCGCACCATAGTAGATGGCCAAAACGGTTAGTGTGTACAACTCTTCGCCCTGTAGGGCACCATGTAGAGTCTGTGCTGCTGCTCACAGTTCCATTCATTGCTGAGTTTGAGATGGAAACACTCGGCATGTTTTTCGGACATGGGAGAAGCTCCATGGAGACACAGGGAGAACGTGCAAACTCCAAACAGGCATTGGTCAGAGGTCAGAATCGAATCTTGTGCGTGGGAGGCGAAGACTTAACCATTATGCCAACTAGTCTCTACCATTATGCCAACAGCACTTAAAAACAGCATGTGTTAGGACTCTAAAAGAGATATGTGGCCAAGCCAGGTATGGAAATAAGGTACATAAGGAAAGCTGGTGGTAGAATGCTGAAGTCCAGGAAGTTGTCAAAAGAAAGGAGTGCAGGAAGAAGTGGGAGATAGAAGACTGACTAGGCTAGGAAGGACTGCTGGTAGGCTAACAAAGAAGCTAAGAAAGAAGTTGCAATAGCAAAGAACAGGGCATCAGAGGCGCACTATCAGCTTCTAGAAAGTGACTCTGTAAGTGGCACAAAGAAACTATATCAGGTTGAAAGGCAAAGACAGAAAACTAAAGAAGATAGTCAGACACCCTCATAAGGGATTCCAGCAACAACCTCCTCACCAGTCCACAGGACATCAAAGGCAGGTAAGAGTATTCCCAGCAGCTTCTGAATGAAGAAAATCCCACAGAAGCTGTACTGCCCCAGAAACAGCCTACGGTGAGAGAAGAGGAGCCCACCCTAGAAGGAAGAACAGCACAGCCCACCCTAGAAGGAAGAACAGCACCAAGGAAAATGAAGTCAGAGAAAGCAGCAGGCTCAGATGAGGTCACAGCAGATGTGATAAAGCTGCTGGGTGAGATAGGGGAGAAATGGCTCCTGAGGGTACTGATACCAGTGTGGAGAGAGAGGTATATCCCAGATGACTGGAGAATAAGCATATTCATGCCAGTGTACAAGAACAAAGGGGATATCCACAACTGTGGGCAGTACAGCGGCATCATATTGCTATCACATTGCATGACAATTCTGAAGAGGGTGATTGATAAACGGATACACAGAGTTGTGGAATGTAAGATGAAAGATGAGCAGTTCAGATTCAGATCAGGATGCAGCACAATTGACCCGATGTTTGCAGTGGGACAGATACTTGAGAAGAAACTAGAGATAAGGAGCATGTCCAACTGGGCATTGCTAGACCTGGAGAAAGCATATGACGAGCTCCCAAGAAAGCTGATCTGGGCAGAACTGCGGTGGTTTGATGTCCCAGAAACATTGGTAGAATTATTGCTGGCTATGTACAAGGACCCAGTGACTCAAGTACGAACAGTGTTTGGCCTCAGAGGGGTTCCCAGTTGGAGTGGGTGTACACAAGGGTTCATCTCAGAACCCCACTGCTCTTCATACTGGTGATGGACTACATTAGCAAACAGAGCAGTGGGAACAGATCAACAAAGCTGCTGTGCGCAGATGATGTGGTATTACAGGCAGACTCTGAACTAGAACTTCAGCAAAGGATAGGGGACTGGAATGCAAAACTGAAGGCACATGGGATGCAACTAAGCACAGATAAAATGGTGGTAATGGCAGCAAATTGGGGAAATCGGTAGAAGCTGAAAATAGAGATAGAAGGGAAGATAGTGGAACAGGTAAACAGCTTCAAGTATCTGGGAGGGGTGTTTGGGGAGAAGGAAAGTCTGAATGAAAAGGTCAGAGCTAGAATCATAGGGGCTGCAGCCAACTGGCATAATGTCAGGTGTAGTCTCTCAGAATAATACCAAAGAAGCTGAAAAGTAATGTGTACAGCATAGTGGTGTGACCAGTACTACTGTATAGTACAGAGACCTGGCCAATAGTCAGAACAGTTGAAGCTAGAGGTGATGGAAATGAAGTGCCTAAGAAGGGTGGTAGGATGCAAACTGTGGGACATGTGAAGAAATAAGGACATAAGAGCAGAAGCTGAAGTAGCTCCAGTTGCAGAAAAGATCAGAGAGAACAAATTACGGTGGTGGACACATGCAAAAAGCAGAAGACAATCTGGTGAGGAAGATTTGGGACAGACAGGAAGAAGGTAAGAGGAAGAGAGGGCATCCAGTAAAGAGGTGGCTGGATTGTGTGAAAGATTTGTGACAGTCGGGCATGAGTGTGGCACTGAATTGAGAGAGTTGGGACAGTTAACACAATACCCCAGCCCCATGGAGAAAACAATGGGAAAAAGGGGACTGCTATTGATGATGAGGGGGATCTAAGTGCCTCCTTTTGCACAAACTGTTCTGAGGGGCCTCTTCAGTGATGTGCTCTGGAGAAGTATCAGAAGTGGGGAGATCCCTAACAGGAACTGCCTGGAAGCTCTTACGAGCTGCCTGTCCCTGTGGAGTAGGATGAAAAGGCTGAGACAGGATCCAAAGGAGGAACATGAATAGGATATGGAGAAGCAAGTGTCAAAATGGGTCCGAGATGGGAGAAAGTTCTCTCCACCACCTTGAAAGCAGAGGGAGCGGTAGAAGCTGAAGCCAAATTGACTGGAGCTGAAACTCTCAGGTCAGATAAGCCCAGGTCCCGTCTGGCCCTCCACTCTGAGGGGGGAGTCAGAGCCAAACTGTCCAGCGCAGAGACTCCAAGAGGAAGTAACTGCTTTGAAAGCTTGAGAGTCTGTCATCCCCCTGGATCCAATGCTGATGTTTAAGCTTCGAGACTTGTCCTGCTCAGTGGGAGTTGGTGCCAAATGGGATAGGGAGATGGTCATAGTCGAAAAAGGCATCTTTGGATCAGATGCTTCGACTCTTGGAGCTCTCTGGTTCAAGGGCTTTGAAACAGCATGTCTGATGGCGAAAGAGAAATGATGGTATGTAGGGAAGACTTGAGGCCGACTACTCTGATGGGGCAACAGAGCCAGTAAGACCCCCATCTGAATCTGTGCTCTGAGAAATTTTCTTATAATCCTATCCACATCTGCTTTGGAAAGACTTCAGGAAGACCTGATCAAAGAGGGAGTGGATGGAGGACTAGGTGGATTTCTTGAGATAGTCCAAGAGGCTTGGACACTGAAGGAGTCTGATCCATAGATGTCTAATCTGAGAGCTTTGGATTTTTTTCTAGTAGCTCTGATGTCCGAGCAGTTTTGAGAAACTGGGCAGGAAAGCGCTTTCCTGTGCTCCATAGACTTAGATTTTCTTGAGGGAGATTGAGCCTCTGAAGTAGAAGCTGAAGACGGATGTGCTGAAGCAGGGAGAAAGCCCTTCAGAACTAGTTTATTATTATGGTTGTCACTAATGAGTGTTGAGTTGAAACCAGCATAAATCGTACATGGAGAGTCTATGGGGCCTAAACAGAAAACGCACTCCTTATGGGCATCAGAGTTTGGTATCTTATGCCCACAGGAAGTGCACTTCTTAAAAGCGGTAGGCTTTTCGGCCATAGCAATGTATTACAATCTTGTATATAAAAGATTTTATATATATATTAAAATATATATATATATTTATATATATATATATATATATATATATATATATATATATATATATATATATATATATATATAAATAAATCTATAAAAGAATATGAACATTTTAAATTATAAAGGAAAGAAAAGTAGTTTTAATAACAATGGTAAAGTGAATACCTTAAGTAAAATAAAGGAAGAAAGGTCATGCCAACTATGGTAACACATACCCACAAAATGGGTAAAGAAAGGATAAAAGAATTTACACTAAGTGGTAAAAAGAGGAAGGGCTATAGAAAAATATGAAGATGAAAATTTAAATTCTAAGGAAATTACAATTTTCAATAAGCTATTTCCCTGAGCTTGAGAGAAGGCAATCCCAACCGAACCATTAGAGTGGCAAAAGAGATCTGAGGTACTGCAGTGGGTAGAGGCATTATGGGTAAAGGGGAAGGAGCTCAATAGTCTGATCCAAGAATTTAGAGAAAAGTGGCTGTCAGATCAGAAACCCATAGGTTGAGGAATGAATGAAAATGACAGCATGAGATTCACTGTTAACATAGTCTTAGCAGATTTCATTGCTGTAGTCTGTTGTGTGCAGAGTATGTCCTTTTTTCTTCTCTTGCTTGTGATTTGTTAATTGTATTCTAAGATCATTAATCTTTTTTCTTTTTGTTTTTCTTCTGGAAGTATCGAACACACATTAGGCATAGCCAATCAGTTAATGGTAGTGGCACAGGAAAATTGATAGATCATGTTCAACTCCTTCCAGAGGTGTTGCCAGTCATGAGCAAGTACTCCTCTTAACAAAAAAAAAAAAAAATCAGAGGTACACAGTTTAGCTTCTTCCATGGTTACCCTGTTTTTAAGAACCCGATCTCTGAAAGAGTTTGCTTAGGCCATTGTAGCACTGGGGCAATGCTTTTTAATTCCTTGCAAATAAAAAAATAATTGAACCTGAACAAATTCATGGATGGGTATATGATTACAACTATAACCTTTGTTTTATCTTCAGTTAATTTTATATATTGAAAAGACTTGAAACCATCTGATGTATTTTCCTGGATTTAACAGACACACAATCTCACCTGCAAATAAAGCCAACTTTTCTTACTGTCGCAGTGACTAAAAGCCAACTTTTTTAACTTACCATACCAGTTATATCCATGCATTTCGGATTCCCTTAGTTTTTGCCAGTGGCTCTAAATGTAAAGCAAATAACAAAGGGGAAAGAGGACAACCCTGCATGGTTCCTCATTTCAAACACAACTTCTTAAGAAAGGAACCCTACCACTTTAATTATTGCCTGCAATCCTTCATATAGCCTCTTTGTATTAGGGAATGCAAATGTCTCCATTGCCTTTTTCATAAAATCCCAGCTATTTACGAGAGCATGATAAGATGAAGTATTTAGGAGTATGGATTAACAAAGGCTTCTGTTATGGCAGCAAGGATATGTAGGAAGACTGAATAAAGATGATATAAAAAACAAGAAAATGGAAGCTCTTGTTTATGGATTTGGATAGTAAAATACAAACCGTAAAAAAAAATTAGTCGTCCTAGTTTTATATATGGATCAGATATATTTTTATCAACCAGAGGAGGAGAAATGGGAATAGAGCTAAAGGAATTTATCTGGGAGGGAACGATGGCAAGAGTTAAGTGGGACAAGCTGATCCTTCTGATAGAACAAGGTGGTTTAGAATTATCTTGTGGGAGCAATACGTGCAAAATAATGTTCAGGAGGAGGAACAGTGAGGTTTAAGGCAAGACAGGATTTCAGCGGTTTATGTAATGGACTGATAGTTAAAAGAAAAAAATAGGTGATTAAGTATGTAAATGGGTAAAAATGTTAATATTGTTTTTCTTTTCTATGTCTTGAGTGATAATTTAATAAAGGTGTTTAAAAAATGAACCTGGCTGCAAAATTTAACTACTTTCAGGCAAGATCTCGTTACAAAAGTAAATATTTCTGGAAAGAGCCAAGGATACTACTTATAGGGCAGTTAAGTAAGGAATGCAGATCTCACTTTACAACCTATTTTGGTAACCCAGTAAACATCACCCGACCTCAGTTGTAGCTGGTGAGTGGCCTGTACAATAAGTTCTAACCTGTTTTGGGTTGCTATCACTTGCCATGAGGGGGACTGGAGCAGACAGTGTACCACTTAGATTCCTAAAGATGGCTGTCTGCCAGATTGGAACCTTTTATGTGGCTATTCCTAACCTCCTCCTAAATTGAAGGTATCTCATTGGTGTGAAAATTGCTCACATCACACTTATCCCTAAAGGGGAAGGGACAAAATCATCTAGTTGGTAACTATCAACCCATCAACTGCTTGAAGAGATTATTTACAAGGTACAGTCTGCTTCTACATACTACTGACTGACTGATTCCTAGTATGGATTCAGGATTAAATATTTGTTATAGACTTCACTGATCTATTTTTCAAACCACGTTTTGACTGTTGTAAATACAGGCCAGTTACAGGTATCCTCTTCATAGGGTCATAGGTATGTACTAGGTTAACAACCTCAGTGGCCCCTGTAAGCCTAACCATGCAACCCAAATGTGACTCTCAAATTTGATTTGTATAGGAAGTGATTTACTGACTGCCTGTGTCTATCAGAGACAGATGTACCAGAACAGGGGTGAATTTCTGATTATCCATCCATTGGTTCAAGTTGCTTTTAAGTAGTGATAGGGAGGAACTCTGCTTCACATGGATGGATGGGGAGCCTGTTCCAAAGAATGGGAATTCTCCGAGAAACTTGTCTCTCTCTCTCCAACATATCCTGTTTCTGTTGCAAGCAAAATTTAGGTTTTTTAATCTAGTAGTTCTGATGCTGTTTGTGGATGTGCAAAAGGTTCATCAGAACAGGGTCCAGGGGATGCCTTTTAGCCAGGCAAAGATCACCAGCATTACATAAACTGCTGAATTCCTGTCTTGCCTTAAACCTCACTGTTCCTCCTCCTGAACATTATTTTGCATGTATTGCTCCCACAAGATAATTCTAAACCACCTTGTTCTATCAGAAGGATCAGCTTGTCCCACTTAACTCTTGCCATCGTTCCCTCCCAGATAAATTCATTTAGCTCTATTATTTCCATTTACCAAGTAAAGAGACATGGCTTTGAGGTGATCAGTGTAGGACATTTACTACCTGTATTTTTAAGTAACTTTTGGGGATGTTCCACTTACTGCACAAGTATGATCAGGTGCATACCAAAGGGGGGCATTATACTATATGATGGGTCTGAGGGCCAAGTATAGTGATATGCTGACCTGTCTGGACCTAGATGCCATGCCCTTGCTTATAAGTTGAGCAACATAGGATTTTTTTACTACCTTGAATACACGTTGGTCGAGGTCTAGGTTACTATCTACATGAGTTCCACCTTCCCTGACTAGTTAATTGATTTTTCAGGGTATTTTTTTGATAACATAGTTACTTGGGATGCATGACTTCCTAACCGGTACCATAGTGCATTATAATGCATTTCTTGGTATTGAGTTTTAAGCCATGGTTTTGGCACCAAGTGTTTGTCAGCGTGTTAGACCTTCCTGAAGGTGGTTGTTTTTTTTTTTGGGGGGGGGGGATTCAATGACTGCTCTGTTTACAATCATCTGCGAACTTGGTTAGCTAGATAATTTTGACATTGGCTTTGACATCCGAGAAGTAGATGTCAAGGAAGAGTGAGCCTAGCACACAGAGCCATGGTGGACTCAACTGGTGAGAAGCCTCTTTGAGGAAGTGACTTTACCAATTCTAACCTCTTGTGTCTTATCAGTGAGCCAACTAGGTGCCCATCATTCTTATAAAGGGGTTCATACCTATTTCCATAAGTTTGTTGACCATGCCAGAGTAGGGCATTTTATCAAATGCTTTAGCCAGATCTAGGTAGGCAGTATGCACAGTTTTCTCCTATGATGAGAGCCCTTGGAAGTGTTTGCTTGCCTTGGGGGCTTAGTGTTTGGGGCTCCACTGAGAGTGACTGTGTTGTGTTAGGTGCTGTTTTTTTTTTTCTAAGTGCCTTTGGGCTTGCTGAGGCATAGCTTTGAAAACAAGTAGCCTAGGCAATCTTGGTTTAGGAATATTGCTTTCAAGTGCTTCAGCTTACTTTGATTTGCATGTGTGTTTGCTATGTGATGTGGGTGTTGTGTGCGTTTTCAGCAACCTGATGTGTGCCTGTATTTGAGAGTTTAGACTCCAGTGTCGCATACTGTGTCTGCTCCTTTAAGGATTAAGTATTTGTCAGTAAACATGAGAGAATTACAGCATTGTCTCAAGATGCCTATATCCACCAAGCTGATTACATGGAAGCTAGGAAATTGCATGTCCGTTTGATTGGTGAGCTACAAGAGGGTGGTGTATTGGTGTTAGAAATCCAAGTGTGTGATGTTGGTGCAAACTACTAAGGGTGTTTCAGTGGGACAGATTATACTAAACAGTACTAAATTCTACTAATTTTAATGTTTATACTATACTGAATTCACCTAAATCTGTAGGTATTGCCTCTCGTCGCCCAACTAGCTGCCCTTCTGAACTTCAGTAGGGCATTTGATACTGTAGCTCATGCACTGCTGCTTGATTGATTAGATTAGCTCATGCAGTCATACGATTCAGCAGCTTCCTAAAAGGGAGGTATTTTATGGTAAGGTTCAGTGACATTCCTCTGTCAGCAGTGTTGTTACATTCCTAGGTTCTAGAACTGTCCGTCTCTTGTTTTTCCTCTTGCAAAATGAGGCGTGCTGATATTGGAATGGATTCCATTGTTCTTCCTGTGGACCATGTGAAGATTGGAGGAAGATTGGCGAAGGCTGCCAGCCTAGTCAAATAGAATTTGATACACAATTCTGTCAATTGTATAAATAAATGTAAAATACAGGCCTGTGTTTTTAAATGAAAGAAAACACTGTAAAATGTGAACTTCAAGATTGTTGCAACATTGCCATCTGCTGTAAGGAAAACCAAGCCAAGCATTTCAAATGTGTCTTTTGAAGTTGAAAAGATCTTCTGAATCTTTGTTTTACAAGTTGGCTCCAGTGAGTCTGGATGAAGGTTTCATGCCCATTGTTGTAAGGTTAAAGTTGAGGGTTAGAATTTACATGTGGAAGGTGCTTTATTGCTCTAGTTTCTGCTAGAGTATATATGTGAAATGCCTTTTATTGTTGTAGTCTCCTGAGCAGGTGTTAGCTTGCTTAAATAATGCAGTTTGTGGCCTGGGAACGCCAGACTAAGTGTCAAAATGATGTAATTTGGGGGGGGGGCTTAGAGAGCTGTTGGTTAGTGTTTAAAAACTGTTGAATGAGAGACTGAGAAGCATTTTGATCTTGGACATCTAACCCAGCACTGCTTATGCTTCATGTATGTAAGTAGGATTATAGCACTGTGATTTCTCTTAGGAATAGTTAAACTTAGAATAAAGTTAGACTAAGTATTTTTCTTTGAAATCAGATCTTTCCTACGATATTGTTTTAAGTTTGTGTGATCTCTGAACTTGAGTAGCATTGTACTGTAGTAGTTTTGTCTTGTTTTAATTATTTATTAAATATTTTAAAACCTTTACCTGTGGCTGGTTTATGTAGAGATAATTTAACCTCTAAAGTACATTACATATATTTTACTGTCCAAGTCACTCCAAATTAAGCCTTGACTGTCTAGTCATACTACCCTTGGATTGTAATATTGCACAGTAAAAATTGGACACCCTTTTAAGGGTGTTTTTAGTAGCTAATAATTAGCTGGGTGGTGGCATGTATTACTACCATATGGTCTGGGTAATAGGGGCACAGCTGGAGAACCTGTGCCAGCCTTTTCCCAGGACCAGGAGGGTCTGTGTGGTTGTATAACCTCTTCTCAAAGTATGTGTGTGTTGTGTCAGCTACTTGGGCAGGGACATGAAGCACTGGCTGGACAGAGAGGGTACTGGAGGTTTTAGCTTGCCCAGCTAGGCTGAGACCTGGACCCTATAGCTGTGCTAGTGGGGAGTCTTATTGGGGACATGGTGAGCAAGGGAGCAACCAGCCCTAGACTGACTGTGATCTCTGTGTGCACTTAAGGGAAAATGTACTTTACTGTGTGTATTAGTTATCATTTCCTCTTCTAGGAGACTATCTCCCCAGTGTTAGTGGTGAGGATTGAGGCTCCTTGATTGCTGGGCCATGGCACGGGCGTCACACATTGGTAGCAGTGGTTGGGATATCCCATCACATATTGGTTTGCTGTGGTGTGATCCACATCACATATTATTAGTTGGCAAACACTAATTGGCTTGTAGTGGTGTGGTTAGAGTGAATTCCTGTAGCTTATGTACAGTGATCCCTAAAAGTGTTTTGTACTCTAAAACAGCCACACAGTGTATACTCAGAGTTCAGATCACAGTTTTTTATTTCTTTTGTTAGCTTAGTGTTAGTCAGGGTGAGCAGGCAGCATGTCAGCAGAGGAGTATGGAAAGCTGACAAGGAACCAGCTGGCTGAGATGTGCCAGGCTAGGGGACTGGTGCATATAAACTTGACTAAGGCAGACCTGATTGCAGCCTTGGTTACAGCTGCATCAGAAAACAGCAGCCTGGAGGACAATCAGACTAACAGTGGAGATACAATATACTCTGAGAATGGACAGCTCAACCTTTCTGCAGTGGACTTAAAAATCCAGCTGGAGCTAAAGAGACTTGAGTTGGAGGCCAGGCATATGGAACTAGAAGCAGCTGAGAAAATGAGGAGTCTACAAGCTGAGGAAAATGAACAGCAGAGGAGGCATGAAAGGGAAATGCTGACTCTTTGGCAGAGTCATGGAGGTAATGGGGAAGGGAGTAACTGGACCCCAGAAGCACAAAAGGTCAGTAAATTTCTTCCACAGTTTAAAGAGGGGGATAATTTTGATAGCTTCATTCATATGTTTGAACGGGTATGTAAACAGTATGAAGTTGACCAAGAGCTCTGGGTAAAGTTCTTGACCCCCTTACTCCATGGTAAAGCTGTAACTTTAGCACAGTGCATGACACTGACCGTTTTGATTATAATGCTGTAAAAAGGCACTTGTTGGAATGTTTTAAGCTGTCACCTGAAATGTATAGGAAAAAGTTTCATGAGCATAGACGGAAGGCAGATGAAAATGTATGTGAATATGTTGCTGAACTGAGCACTTATTTTCATAGCTGGGTGAGTGGATGTCAGGTCACCACTTTTGAAGGGCTGGCAGACCTTTTGGTAAGGGAACAAGCCTTTAGCACTTTGCCTGAGGACATGAGGATCTGGTTAGCTTGATAGACAGTGTGCTACCTCAGAGGAGTTGGAGAAGAAGGGAGACTGTATACCTATCAAGCAGGGAAGCTCTGCACAGGAAAGGGGCCCCCAGTACTGCTCATGGGACTAAAGGAACCCGTGGTGGGCAGCACAGACTGCCCCAACAGAATCCAACAGTAGCAGGGGAAGCCACTAGTCCAGGTACACATCCAGGAGCTAGGGTTAAATGTTTTGAATGCAACCAGTGGGGCCATGTGGCATACAGATGTCCATGGAGGCAAGGTGGGGAACCAAAGGTGAAAGAGCCAGTAAGTGGGAAAGACAAAATGCCAATGGTAGGTTGTCTTGGGGCAACAAGGGTTATCACTACCACCAGAGGTTATATCCTATTGTAGTGAATGGCAAAGAGGCCATTGCTAAGAGAGCGACAGCCTTTGATAAAAACCATTGTAAAGCCTGCACGGGTTACAGAGGAGCTCAGCTTGCCTCAGCAGTCTACTCCAGTCAGGGCTTTAGGAGGGATCCCATTCCAAACACCTTTGGCTAGGGTTCACCTAGACTGGGAGGGTGGAAAAGGAAGCCAGAAAGTAGGTGTTTTTGAGGATATACCTGCAGATGTCTTGATAGGGAATGATTTTGATAGTGCAGTACCCTGCGCTTGTGCAGTTACAAGCAGTCAGGCTTGGAGACGAGCATGTAAGTCTGGTAGGCTGGGGGAGACCCAGACAGACTGCACACTTGCAGCCAGGACTGCTGAGGTGGTTACTTCAAGAGAGGGAGCTGCTCTGTAGCAGTGAGACTGAAGGTGAGCCACAGCTGCTTGTGGGTACTGATTGTCCTTTGGACAGAGTGACTGCAAAGGTGGAGGTGAGTAGTAGTACCCAGGCTGACAGTGAGGCACCACTGTCAGAGGATGCCAGACTTCCAGTGGAAGGGGAGCTGGGAAGGGTTACAAGGAGGGATTTGAGACGGGCTCAGCCCTCAGACCCTACATTGCAAGGCCTGAGGCAGGTAGCTAGGGAGGCACCTGATTCTCAAGGGAAGGGGGAATCTGTATACTGGAACAAAGGGTTACTGTATAGAGAGTGGACCCCTGAGAGAGTACAGCAGTTGGTAGTGCCTAGAGCTTACTGTCTGGTGCTTCTAGCCATAGCCCATGATATTCCCTTTGCAGGTCATATGGGCATAAAATGTACAAAGAGGCGTATTATGCAAAACTTCTATTGGCCTGGAATTTCCAGAGATGCAACAGGGTATTGCAGGACCTTTGAGCAGTGCCAGAAGGTAGGCAAGGCAGGAGACAAGGTGAAGAGCTGCTTTGATGGCTTTGCCTGTGATTGAGGAGCCATTTCAGAGGGTAGCTATGGATATTGTGGGTCCTCTGAGTACCCCAATTTCCACAGGGAAAAAGTATATCCAAGTGATTGTAGATTATGCTACACGATAGCCTGAGGCAGTGGCTTTGTCCTCTATTGAGGCCGAGAAGGTGGCAAATGCTTTGCTAGAGATTTTCAGCAGGGTAGGTTTCCCCAAAGGAAATGCTGTCTGACAGAGGTGCCAATTTTATGTCAGACCTGCTGGCTTGTCTGTGGAAGTCCTGTGGGGTGAAGCACATGAAGGACCACTCCTACCATCCCCAGACTAATGGCCTTGTTGAGATGTTACTCTATAATCAAGTCCATGCTATGGGCATTTGCAGATCAGTTTGAGGGAGTGGGACAAATATTTGCCCCATATGTTTGCTTACAGAGAGGTTCCCCAGGAATCCACAGGTTTTTCACCCTTTGAGTTGCTGTATGGGCATAGGGTGAGGGGGACCTCTAGATTTAATTTGAGATGAGTGGGAAGGTGAGTGTGAATCTCACAAGGAGTCTGTTGTGGCATATGTCCTGAACCTCAAGACAAGGCTCAGGGAAACTCATGGGCCTGGCCCAGGAGAACCTGGCAGAAGCCCAACAATAGAAAAAGGTGTGGTATGACAGGAATGCTTGAGCTAGAGAGTATGCTGTAGGGCAGCAGGTGATGGTTCTCATTCCTGTCGGACACAAGTTGCAAGCAGCTTGGGAGGGACCTTACAAGGTGGTAAGAAAGGATGGTGGAACTGCTAGGCAGAAGGCAGGGGCACAAATTGTACCTTGTTAACATGATGAAAACCTTACCATGATAGGGAGGCCCTTGTGCTGAGCATTTGCAGTGGATTGCAGGAGGAGACAGATCTTGACTGATCTCCTCAGTGAGGCTCGGGCTGACAACTCTGTGGAAGGAGTAGCAATGTCCCAGCAGCTATCTCCTACCCAGGTTTGTGAAATCCGAGCAGTGTTGCAGGAGTTTGGGGGCATGTTCACCAGGAAACCAGGGAGCACCCACCTGGTGCAGCACCAGGTGGATACAGGACCCCAAAGGCCTATCAGGCAGGCCCCTTATAGGGTGTTTGAGAGAGTCAAACAGACTCTGAGGGAAGAGGTACAGGAGATGTTGGTACTAGAGGTGATTCAGGAGTCCAACAGTCCCTGGGTCTCCCCAGTGGTACTGGTGCCACAGAAGGATGGCAGCACCAGGCTCTGTGTGGATTACAGGAAAACAAATAGTCACACAGAGAGAGATGCGTTACCCCATGCCTAGGACAGATGAGGCCCTAGAGCAGCTGGGTGTGGGGCTAAGTATCTTACAACCATTGATCTTACCAAGGGTTACTAGCAGGTGCCTTTGACTCCCAGTGCTAAAGAAAAGTCAGCCTTTGTGACTCCTTTTGGCTTGTATGAGTTCACAAAGATGCCCTTTGGGATGAATGCCCCAGAAACTTTCCAGAGGCTGGTAAATTAGCAGGAGGGTTTGCCCTTGCTTACATGGATGGTACTGCTATCTACAGCCATTCCTGGCAAGAGCACCTTCAGCATGTCAGGGAGGTGCTGGGCAGACTACAGAGGGCAGGGTTGACCATTAAGCCGAGCAAATGTCAGGTGGGTATGACAGAGGTCTCCTAACTAGGACATAGAGTGGGGAGTGGTAAGATAAGGCCAGAATCTGCCAACGTGGAAGCCATTCAGGCATGGCCTGCACCCGTTTCCAAAAAGCAGGTGAGGGCATTCTTAGGGACAGCAGGGTACTACAGAAAGTTCATTCCCAATTATAGTACCATAGCTGCTCCCCTCACAGACCTGACAAGGAAGAACAGGCCAGATAAGGTGGTGTGGACCCCAGCATGTGAGCAGGCATTTCAGAAGCTTGAGGAAGTTTTGGGAGGGACCCCCTGTATTAGCCAGTTCAGACTATAGCAATGAATTTGTTGTGCAGGTGGATGCTTCAAACTATGGGGTGGGGAGCTGTACTTAGCCAGATTTCTTCAGAGGGAGAAGAGCACCCATTGGTTTATCTCAGTCGTAGGCTCCATCTCAGGGAGGAATGCTATGCAGCGGTAGAAAAGGAATGTCTAGCCATAGTGTGGGCACTACAAAGCCTTCAGCCTTATCTGTATGGAAGAAAATTCACTGTGATGACAGATCACAATCCCCTAACATGGTTAAACAGAGCCAGGCAGCAAAATGCCAAGTTGTTAAGATGGAGCTTGGGGTTGCAAGCATATTATATCAGTGCAGCACCGCAGTGGGAGTAGCAATGCTAATGCAGATGGGCTCTCAAGACAGGGAATGGGGTGAGGTACACCCAGATAGACCTGACACACTCAAGCAATGTTTCTCAAGGGTCACTTGAAAAACTTGCTTGAGTTCCCCGGGGGGGGGGGGGATGTGAAGATTGTAGGAAGATGGGTGAAGGCTGCCAGCCTAGTCAAATAGAATTTGATACATAATTCTATTAATTGTGTAAATAAATGTAAAATACAGGCTTGTGTTTTTAAATAAAAGAAAACACTGTAAAATGTGAACTTTAAGATTGTTGCAACATTGCCATCTGCTGTAAGGAAAGCAAAGCCAAGCATTTCAAATGTGTCTTTTGACATTGAAAAGATCTTATGAATCTCTCTGTTTTAAAAGTCGGCTCCAGTGAGTCTGGATGAAGGTTTCATGCCCATTGTTGTAAGGTTAAAGTTAAGGGACAGAATTTACATGTGGAAGGTGCTTTATTGCTCTGGTTTCTGCTAGTGTACATGTGAAATGCCTTTTATTGTTGTAGTCTCCTGAGCAGGTGTTTAGCTTGCTAAATAATGCAGTTTGTGGCCTGGGAACACCAGACTAAGTGTCAAAATGATGTAATTTGAGAGGGCCTTAGAGAGCTGTAGGTTAGTGTTTAAAAACTATTGAGTGAGAGACTGAGAAGCATTTTGATCTTGGACATCTAACCCAGCACTGCTTATGCTTTATGTATGCAAGTAGGATTATAGCACTGTGATTTCTTAGTCTAATTTTCTTCTAAGTTTAACTATTCATAAGTATTTTTCTTTGAAATATCTTTCCTACGATATTGTTTTAAGTTTCTGTGTGATCTCTGAACTTGAGTAACATTGTACTGTAGCAGTTTTGTCTTGTGTTTTAATTTATTAAATATTTTAAAATCTTTACCTGTGGCTGGTTTATGTAGAGATAATTTAATCTTTAAAGTACATTACATATTTACAGATTTTACTGTCACTCCAATTTAAGCCTTGACTGTCTAGTCATACTACCATTGGATTATAGTATTGCACAGTAATAATTGGACACCCTTTTAAGGGTGTTTTAGTAGCTGATAATTATTAGCTGGGTGGTGGCAGGAATTACTACATTATGGTCTGGTTAATAGAGGCACAGCTGGAGAACCTGTGCCAGCCTTTTCCCAGGAGGGTCTGTGTGGTTGTATAACGTCTTCTCAAAGTGTGAGTTGTCAGCTACTTGGGTAGGGACACAAAGCACTGGTTGGACAGAGAGGATATCTGAGGTTTTAGCTTGCCGAACTAGGCTGAGACCTGGACCCTATAGCTGTGCCAGTGGAGAGTCTTACTGGGGACCTGGTGAGCAAGGGAGCAACCAGCCCCAGACTGACTGTGATCTCTGTGTGCACTTAAGGGAAAATGTACTTTACTGTGTGTATTGGTTATCCTTTCCTCTTCTAGGAGACAACCTCCCTGGTGGTGATCTTAGTGTTTCACTGTTGCAGTCATCACATTTGGGTTATCTGCTTGCAGTAGCCCTCATTCGGCCTGATTAAAGTCTTGTGTCCTGCGTCAGTTGCTGTCTCTTGCTCCGTGACATCAGGGGTATGCAGACACCATTACATCAGTCTTTCTTGCTGTGTGGTGCCCGAAGCAGAAACAGTTTGCAAGTGCCGGTCGGCCGACTCCTGAAATTTACGTTTTTGAGTTTCAGGACCGAAGTCTTCAACTAAAAGCTAAGTACCCCATTGGGGAAACTTTTATTTGCTCTTAACCGATGTCAGTAAAAGTAAATAATTGCATTAATTGTAGAAAGCAAATACCAAATAAAGATTTTCATTTATACTGTATTCCTTGCCTAGGCCCTGACCACGACGTACATCGCTGTCGGTTTTGTGCCTTATTTAAACCACAAACTATCCGTTGGTATATTTTCGCTTGTAAATATTTTGGTGCTCGTTTCAATTATCCTGATATGTCTTCGGTAAGCCATCCGACTAGCGACATTCCGAAAAAACACAAAGATAAAGACAGAGACAGGCTGCCTAGGTCCAAAGCTGCCGACGACGCTTCTCCTAAGCCAGTCGCCAGTTCGCCAGTACTCAGTGAGGCGCTTTCACAGCCCCTGATACCGGCTACTTCAGATTTGCAGGCCTCTACTGAGACCCATTTGGAGTACGGTATGCCGCGAGATGCTTCAACTGTGGAACCTGCAGATGTCTCGAACTTGGATGGTTCCGGAGCCGCTATGCAGGCGCACTGGCTTTTGAGGGTATATTCAGGCCTACTGACTTGCATATTAAACTGATGCCATCTTCTTCTTCTTCAAGGCCTAAATCTCGAACCATGCCTAGAAAATTGATGCCCAATCTGCATGGTCAGGCCTCCATGCCTGAAAAACAAATAAAAATGGCTGAAGACCTTATTACTTTAATTGGGGGAAGCCAAACTTCCCTCTGAGACATAGGACTGAGTTTGCTTATGATACTTCTGACCAGGATTCTGAATTTTCTGATTCCTCTGATGACCAGGATTTACCCTTATCTACCTATGAGGATTCTGATGCAGAGGACTCTATTCCCTCTGCTTCTCCCCCAGAGGATTTCTCTTTTGGTGAAACCTTGCATACTTTCAGGGAGCATTTTCGTTGGGAAAGTCAGGATTTCTCTGATTCTAAAAAGAGGCTTAGGGATTTCTTACTCCTGCCCCAGCATAGGCCTTTAGCCATACCTCCTGTACTAGACATGGTTGATGCCTTTTCGAAATCTAGCTTGGCTCCTGACTCTCTACCTCCTGCTCCCTGAAAACCTGATAGATAATACAAGATCCCTGACTGTCTCAAGTTCCTTTTTAAAAATCCTACTGCGGATCCTGAGACCATTTCACAGGGACCCAAGGGCATTAAAGCTACTACTGCCGAAAATCCTAACCCCTCTGATAGCGACGCCGGATAGATTGGGTAAGAAGGTATACACTTCTGCAACTTTGGCCATTAAGGCCTTAAACTGCCAGTTTCATATGTTAAAGTATCAGCAGCATATTATTGGATTGCGTAAACAGAAAATTATATTGATTCCTGATTGTGCTGAAAATAAGGATTCACTGCATTCAGGTGAACAGGTTGGAAAACGTACTTTGCAATATGTTTTTCATTCATTAGAGGCATCTTGCAGGGCTGCTGTAACTGGGTCTGTACTTAGAAGGCATGCTTGGCTTAAGGAGCAATCCTTGCCAGATCATGTTAAAGTGAAATTACTGGATGCTCCCTTAAACCAGGACCGCCTGTTTGGCAACAAGGCAGAAGTTCTTAAAAAGATGGAGGAAAAAGCTAAATCCATGCAAACTGAAGTGCAACCTCCAAGGTTTAGTAGGCATTTCCTTCCAATAATTGGTCCTTTCCTGCCTCTTCCAGACCTTCAGTCCAAACCCAGATTCAGCAGAGCTCCCAGGCTGCAGTCCCAGGGTATGCACAGGACTAAGCAGTGGGGGGGGCCCTCCACTTCCAAATCTGGGAGTAATAAAACACCCCCCATGGTAAACTGTCTCAATGACTTCTTTTTAAAACTTCCAAGTACTTCTCTACTGACTGCCTCTTTGGGGGGGTAGATTGCTCTTCATGCCAAGAACTGGGAACTCATTATCCAGGGCAAATGGGTTTTAAATAGTGTCCCAGGGATACAGATTTTACTTCCACATGTTACCAACACCAAGCGGGTGGCCAGATCTACCCCCAAATCAGTGTGCAGAGGCCCAAAAGCAAGTACTTTCTTAAGCATGGGAGCTATTTAATTGGTACCAGAAGAGGAAAAGGGAAAAGGTTTCTACTCTAGACTTTTCCTGGTACCCAGGAAAGACCATTCATGGCATCCTATCCTGGACCTTCAGTGATTCCAAAATTCAAGATGCTGACTCTTCACAAGTTGCTCCCTATGCTAGGCAAAGACGCCTGGTTGGCAACACTAGTTTTAAAGGAAGCATACCTGCATATCCCAATCAGGGAATCTTATAGAAGATAACCTGCACTTCAAAGCATGGCTACATGCACCATCAGGTCTCTGCACTGTCCTTTGGCTTATCTACTGCACCCAGGGTATTCACAAAGAGCCTAGCTCCAGTCATTGCATTTTGCAGGCAAAGAAATATTCAAATATACCCATACCTGGACGATTGTCTAATTCAGGCAGGAAGCCAGGACATACTTTTGAGTCATCTGGCCTTGTACAAAGGGTACTAACTTGTCTGGGGTACACCATAAATGAAAAGAAGTCACACCTGGTACCCTGTCAAATTATATTCCTGGGAGCAAGCTTGAATACAACTTCCCAGATGGCTTTCCTCACGCCGAAGAAACAAATTCTTTTGACAACCTATTTCGAACAACTGGCCACAAAAACTGCTATCTGCAAGGCAAATACTACAAGCCTTTGGGGTTCATGGCCTCCTGCATTCTTCTAATTCCATATGCAAGACTGCATATGAGGAAACTACAATGGTATCTAAAAAGCCTAGGTGTCAACATTCTCAGGATCTAGAAGCAATGATTCCTAACATACCTTGCCTACGCCTAGAGTTCCTTTGGTGGGCAGAGGCCTGCCACCAAAACAAGAGACTACCATTCACACACTACACCCTGCCACCCAAACCCTAACAGACACATCAGACTATGCGTAGGGGGCTCACCTGGCAGGGAAGTGCATTCAGGGCAAATGGAACGCAAGTCAAATGCACCTGCATATCAATCAAAAAGAACTGTTAGCTGTACAGAATGCTCTGAGGCCTTCATGGGCCACATTCTTCCAGGACAACTAATGGTAAAGACAGACAACATCACTGTTATGTGGTACATAAACAAGTGGGGGGGGGGGTACCCATTCTTACCCTCTCTGCAGACTAGCCATGGCATTGCGGAACACAGCCTTGAGCTACCAAGTGCATTTACAAGCTCAATTCTTGCCAGGAAAACTAAATACACTGGCAAACGGACTAAGCAGAAACCTCATGGACCCACAGGAGTGGAAACTGGAACCAGAGATTTTCAACATGTTGACAAGCAAATGGGGGAGCCCAGATATAGACTTGTTTGCCTCCCCCCAGAAATATCAATTGGACAAATTTTGCACAAGGACTCCCCACAAACAAGCATGGAAAGTGGATTCTCTGTCCTTCAGCTGGGAAAGTTTATGCTTTTCCTCCTCTGCCTCTCCTCTCCAAAGTACTACTAAAGATCAAACAAGACAAACCAAGGACGATTTTGATTGCACCAGACTGGGCACGCTAACACTGGTACCCCATCTAGCACATTGTGTCACTGTTGGCCCCATGGCACCTGCCTCAGACTCCTACCCTGTTGTCTCAGCAGGAGAAACCAGATTCTGCATCCTCAGCTTCAAACTCTGAACCTAGCAACTTGGCTAATTTCCTAATCTCTCCTTTACCATTCCTCAGTAAACCAGTGATGGATATCATTTTATAGGCAAGGAGGCCTAGTACTAGAAAATTTTATGCTGAAAAATAGAAAAGATTCTGTGCCTGGAACCAATCTCAGGGGAAGAGCACAGCAAAACCCACTTTACCTCAGATTTTACAACACTTAACTGAGATGCTTCACAAGGGCCTGTCTTTCCTCCATCAAAATTCACGCCTCAGCCATTTCAGCTCATTATAACACAGAACCTCCCCTCTTCTCTCATCTACTGCTCAAGCATTTCCTCAGAGGGGCTAAAAATTTAAGACCACCCAGGAGAGCTCCAACTCTGGCCTGGGACCTTAACTTTGTATTGGAGAAACTCACTCGCCCTCCTTTTGAGCCAGCTGCTACTGCAGATTTAAAATTTCTTTCTTGGAAAACAGCTTTCCTTTTAGCAATCACTTCAGCTAGAAGGGTTTCTGAATTACAGGCCCTTATGGCAGTGAAACCTTTCATTATCTTTCATGTGGACAGGATGTCCCTTAGAACCAGTCTCTCCTTCATGCCCAAGGTGGTATCTAGTGTGGCTCTTAATTGGTCCATCCATTTGCCAACCTTCTTTCCTAATCCACAGAACAAAGGGGAATGGATACTGCACTCCCTAGATGTGCACAGACAGCTTAGATTCTACTTGGACAGGACTAAACCTCAAAGGAAATCTGAACCACTGTTGGTGGCATTTGCTGCAGGGACAGAGGGGAAGGCTATTTGAAAGCAAACCATTTCTAAATGGATAGGCCGTTGCATTCATTTCTGCTATAAGCACCATGGAAAACCTATCCCACAGGGGATGAGACCCCACTCAACCAGGGCTGCATCTACCTCTACAGCCTTTCTCAGAGGCGTCCCTACCAGGGACGTCCTAGAAGCTGCTACCTGGAGTTCTGTACATACTTTCACCAAGCATTACCATTTACCAATTTTCTCTAGGTCCAGAGCTGGCTTTGCCACTGCAGTCTTGCAGGGCCTTATAGCTGATCCTAATGCTGTCTAAATTCCTCCTCCCATCCTTAGTTTTGGAAATCTACTGAAATGTGATGGCTGCAACAGTGAATCACGAAGAACATAGTACAGTTGTGTGGACTTACAATAAATGTAGATGTTAGAGTGTATTCACTATTGCAGTCCTGGTTACCCTCCCTCCAGCCCCCTGACTTCTTTTGGCTATACCTCTACTCTCCTTTACTATGCTTAAAGGCTTTTTGGTGTATTTGCTTTTTTGTTGGAGGTATAACCTTGTATTTGTATATATTTAATTGCTTCTCATTAGGGGGGGCACCTGACATCTGGGGAAAGAAAAACTGATGTAATGGCATCAGCTGCATGTTTTATACCCCCGACAACCTGACGTCAAGGAAGAAGAGAGACAGCAACTGACGCAGGACCCAAGACTTTGTTAATCAGGCTGACTGAGGGCTACCGCAAGCAGATAACCCAAATGTGATGACTACAACAATGAATACACTCTAACATCTACATTTTATGGTAAGTCTACACAACTGCACTTTAGTGGTGAGGATTCAGGCTCCTTGATTGCTGGGCCTGGACACGGTCTTCACATATTAATGGCAATGTTGCAATAATCTTGAAGTTCACATTTTACAGTGTTTTTTTTCATTTAAAAACACAAGCCTGTATTTTACATTTATTTATACAATTGATAGAATTATGTATCAAATTCTATTTGACAAGGCTGGCAGCCTTCGCACATCTTCCTCCAATCTTCACAGACCATATTACTGTGCTGTTTATTTTTTTACCCTAATCCTACTGTAGCAGCAGTTGCACTGCATCCATCCTCTCACATTAGAAAATGGATCTCAAATGTGTCTGGTTCTGGAGGACCAAAATTGTTATACATGATCTCAACTTTTGCAGTCCTGATGCGTCTCCCCACTTGCTATCATGTCCTTATTTGGTGCTATTTTCTAGCAGATAGTCTTTCAAATGCCTGGGATTTCAAAACCACCTAATTCTGATGTCACTGTACAAATCCTGGTCCAGATCAACAGAAGCCATTCACTCCAAAGAAGGTGTACAAGAACACTTATTGAATTAAAAGTGCTTTTACACCATAGATAGTGTCATCCTCGGAGCAGATCTCCTCTTCTGTGAAAAGACTCATTCAAAGCTCAGACTACAGTATTGCCAGAAGGACTCCTTTATTTCCACTTTATAAAATCCTGCTTAATCTCAGCCATTTGTATAACAAGGTTGTAAAATTCTTTCCTGAAGTTTAATTTCAGTCACTGTGCTGCTTTGTCACAGGTTGACTTGCTAATGTATGTTCCATGCCCTTCTCCAAACAGATATGATGTCTGCTCCATCTGGCTTCATCCTGTTGGACGTTGGATCAGACATGAATCTGCCACTGGCCAATTTAAGTCTTTAGCCCATATTGGCTCAACTTCCCTTACCCATAACTCCCTGCTCCTCCATTAGCTCCCCATATCTAATTTGTCACGATTGATGTCTGCAGCTCAGTCTTTGGCTCCTCTTGACTAGTTACATTTTTTTTCAAAGGGTCAGTGTGGTGTTGGTGAGATGTTTCCATCCTTTACCCTTATAGAGTCGTTGATATTTGTCTGGTGGATTTAGGTAGCGTTTAGGGTTAGGTAGTTAAGTTTGTTCTGCTTTACCCTTTCCGCCCTTTTTCAGTTTTATTGTTGGACCCTTTGCTGTTTTTTTTCCTTAGTGTCAGTGTACTGTAGTCAGGTTGTTTTAATGGAAAACGCTTTTAAGAAATTTTTCCTCTGGGCACAAATTGTGCACCCAGGATGCACACCTTAAATGTATGTATTATCTGGGTCTCTGGCATTTGGATTTTGGATGCTCCATTTGTGAGACCTTTGGCTCTCATGCTTTTAATGAGCGTAAGGTCAAGCTCAATTTGAAAGAGTTTTTACCTTCTGGCTCATCTGTTTCTGTGCTGCTTCTGGGATGGTCCCCCCTCCCCCATCTCCCAAGACTGGGCCTGAAAAGTTTTGGCCACAAGACTCCACACAGACTAAATGAGAGCATAAGTGATATCTTCGGCCTCTACCTTTGGATTGGCTCCCTTAGCTTTTCCAGTTGCAAAAGTCTCTCTATTTTTGGATTCCCCAGCAGCAGCATTGGCTGTGATGTCTTGGAGCCGAACACCTCTGGCACCTAAATTAGACAAGATAGCCTGTCCAGCTCTGAGTATTCCGATCCCCTTCCTGATCAAAGGGGCACCTTCAGGTAGAATGGCTTTCCCCTTTTCCCCTCATACTGCTCCTCATTGGTTGCCAGAGGCATTCCCATCTCCACCCCAATTCAGGGTCTCTCTGGCTTTGATCTGGTATGCTGGGTCTCCTTCCCATAGAACCTCCAAGCCATCCTTAGTGGCTTCATCCGTTTGGTTATTGAGGTTGAGCAGCATCAAAACTACTGATTTGGAGCATCTGATTAGTTCCTGGTCTGACACTGGGATCCTTGGCTCCATCCTTCTGGTTTCCTCCCTTGGTCTCTTTGGATCTGAGGTTCTCTGCGCCAGCTGAGTTTCCACCCTTCGGATCGGATCTGATGGCTTGGCCATCTTCAGCTCCATCCTGTTTCTTGGTAGCCTCAACCCTAATTTGTTTGGGGCCATTAGCACCTCGGAGCTGTGGCATCGAGGCCAGAGGTTCTGGGTTGAGGTCAATGGTCCTTGCTTCAGAATCATCACTCCCTCTTGGAGCTTTGGCTTTAGACAGCTTGGCTTTGATCTCAATATCAGGTTTAGGTGATAGCTTCCTCGTGTCTGGGGCTGTCTTAAGTACCTTTGGGTTCTAGGAGCCCCTAACCCAAGAGGCCCATATCTGCCTCAGTCTGATGTTGAAAGGATGTCCTCTTCTTGAGGGAAGAGTTGGACATCTCCATCCAGCACCCCCTCGCAATTTTTATCTGTTCCTCTGGCCAGTCATCAGTCTGCTCTTGGACAGCCTGTCAGCCAACCTCCTTGGTGGAGCTTCCCTGACTGTTCCTCTTCCTCCCCAGCTTCATCAGAACTGGATGTTTTGGGGAAGAAGTGAAAGAGGAAGCACTTTGATTCTCCAGGGGAGTCCCTCACTGAGGATAGATTTTTCAGTGAATAGGCGTTTTCCCTTCCAGATGCCGTTGTAGACCTGGTATCCCAGAGGGCATGGAAGAAACCCAACACAGTGGAATATGTACTAAAACACCAGACAAAGTTCATGTCACCCCCAAAGACAGACCTCAGAGTAAGGCATCCAGCTGTTGATGCCATTGTGTTGGGGGCAGCCACCATAAAGGAGATCTCCAAGGAATGCTCCTCAGTTCACCCCCCTCCCCAAAACTGGGAGGTGGATTGATTAGGGATGCAATCCTATGCTTCATCCTCCTTTGCTTAGAGGGCACTTTACTTATCTTACTTAACGAGGCTTCAACAGGCCTAGTGTCTGAAGTATCATGTACCCACAAGAGACAGCAGTTTCTGGATACTCAGAAAAAGCTGAAGACTCAATTGTCCACTTTGGTTTCCATCACCAGTGTTTCAGTGAGACTCCTTTCTAATGCGGCCAGTGGAGCATCTAGACTGTCAGCCACTGGTATTGCAAGATGGTGCAATACCTGGATGTGGTTGTGTAACCTTGCGGACTACTTCAATGCATCTTTCATAAATGCCCCTTTTAACAAGTCCTCCTTGTTTGGGCCCAAGGTTAAGGATATTTTGAGGAGTGAATAGGATGTGAAGACTAATCTGCCATCGGAGTATGCTTTTCTACCCTCCAGAGCATTTTCTAGGAATCAGAAAGTTGGTAAGCATCTCTTCTTCAGGAAGGCATAATTCTCTTCCCAGGATGCTCCTCTGGAGAGTTCCTCCTGAAGGTTGGGGGACAGTCATAATGGATGCCACTGATTAGGCAGAGGCGGTCCACAGAATCAGGGTTTCCATGGAGTTTTTCTGGTGGGGACTTTTAGTGATCCTGAAGGGTTGCCTGATTGCTGTTCTCTGGAGGTGGTCGGAGGTCATCAAAGCTGCTCCCCTTTAATGACAACAGCAGAATCATGGAGAGATTAGGTAGAAGGGTATGCTGCTTCCCCAGCCTTTCAGGCTGTAAATCATCAGACCCGCATGGCCAGGTGTGTTTTTGCTCTTCTCTCAGGTTTTTCAGGTTATTTCTGACCTGCCTGACTCTGAAAGGAAGAATTCGGCTTTTTCTTTTTGGATCCACTTCACAAGTAGCTCACAATTCCATTAAATGCAATTATGATCCAGCTGATGCCTCTTCTAAGGCTGCAGCTTTTGGTTCTATATTGAGAAGGCTACATCTTCAGCCTTTGCCTGATGTTAAGGCCAAGCTGATGGATGCTCCCCTAGATAATAAAAAATCTCTTTGGCTGTGCAGCTGCTGACCTTTTTAAGTCTCTTCAGGAGAAGGATAAGGCTATGCAGGAATTGAAATGTATTTGTCTCCCATTCCCAAATGTCAATGGAACTGTCTTAATAAACCTGCCTTTGTTTGTAGGCCATCTTGCCCTCCTCGCAAGGATAAAAAGGGTGGTAGGAGGGCAGCTCCTGCTAAATCTACTCAAACTCCTGCAGCTTGAAGCCTCATTCCTTTCTCTGTCTATTCCAAATTATTTATCTGTCATTCATCAGGGGTATTACATGGTTTAGAACCCCCCCTTTTTTTTGAGTATTCATTAACCTCAGGAACAGCTGTCATTTTTCTAGATATTCTTCTAGATATTCTTCAGAGCCTTTTGTCTTACAATTCAGGCAGTTCCAGCTCCTAAAAAGAGGAAGGGATTTTACTCCAGAATGTTTCTGGTTCCCAGAAAAGAAGGCACATTGAGACCCGTTCTGGATCTCTTTCAGCTCAACACCTTTTTGGAGGTTTCTTATTGTTTCCTCTTTTACTTTCTCAGGCTTTCCTAGTTTATCTACATCTCAAGGATGCCTGTCTCCATATCCCTATTCATCCCCCTTTCAGGAAGTTTTTCTCTGTTGCTTCCTTGCATTTTCAATTCTCTGCTTTGCCCTTTGGCATCTCCATTGCTCCAAGGGTCTTCACCAAATGCCTTGTTCCTTTGATTGCTTTTTGCAGGATTAGGGGAAATATGTCTTTCCTTATCTCTGTAACCTGGTCATTCAGGCTTCTTCTCCAGAGATTTTGCTTCAGCATCTTTGCTATTTTATTAGTCTTCTGCAAAGTCTACAGTTTACAGTGAACTTCTAAAAATCATTCCTAACTCATTCTCAGGGTCATGTTTTTCACTTGTGCAGGTTCCAGACTATCCAGTGCTGGCATCCCTGCTTCCTCCCAAAGATTTAGCACTGATAACTTTCTTTCACTCCCTTCTTCCTGTGGTCCCCATTATAGCCAGGGAGTTTCTCAGGGCTCTGGGGTACATGGCTTCCACCATTCTAGGCTTCCTCTGGCCAAGCTGCATATGAGAGAGGCTCCATTGGTTCCTAAAGTCAGTCTGGGTTCAACATTCTCATCCTTTGGATTTTCCAATTCCCCTTCTCCCATGCCTCAAGATGGAGCTTCAGTGGTGGATTCAGTTATCCCTAAAACCAGGGCTTCCTTTTCAATCTCCAGTCTCCATTCAGGAACTTTGGTCAGATGTGGGATGGGGGCCTCCTTTGGTCCTCTGAAAGTTCAGTGCCTTCAGCCTCTTTATCAGAAGGACCATATCAATATCAGAGATGAGAACTTTTCTCCTGGCCCTTCAGGCCTTTCATTCTTTCTTTCCAGGGCCCCAAAAAATCTTCACACAATACCACAGTGATGTGGGTGTAGTGGGAGTGGGGTTGGGTGACATCAAGGTCTTGTGCAGACTCTCTCTTCAGTGTTTAATATAGCTGGCCATTATCAGGGGACTCTTCAGGTGGCTTATATTCCTTGAAACCATCATATTGCGAGAGATTCTCTCAGCAGGTCCATAACACAAACTCATGAGTGTATGCTTCATAGAGGTGTTTCTGGACATTGTCCACCAGTGGGGTACACAAGTAGATCTTTTTGCCTTCCCTCTGAACAGGCAACTTCCCCTGTTTTGCACCAGATTCCCATGTCCTCTGGCTTGGAAAGTGGTGCCCTTTTTCTTGGAAGAGGATGTTTCTTTATGCCTTCCCTCCTCTTCCTCTCATACTGAGGGTCCTGTTCAAGCTAGAACAGGATGCTCCCGAAATCTTATTAGTGACTCCCTTTTGGCCCAGACAGCATTGGTTCCCCCCTCTGCATTTAGCTAAGGGCAGTCATCGCAAGTTACCTTGCAGGGTGGACCTACTCGCACAAGACCTCCATCCCCACCTGTCTACTCTTCAGCTGACAATGTGGTAATAGGGTTTTGGTCCCTTTTAGGCACCTTTTTTCTGATTATGTGCTTCAGGTTCTGCATGAGGCCAGGAAACCCGCTATCAGGAAATGTTTATCCAATTGAAGAGATTTTTTGTTTGGTGTCGTACTTGTGACCTGGATCCAGTTTCTGTGGATGTTCCTTTGGTTCTTTCTAATTTGTGTGAATTGCTCAGTGCTGGGTTGGCATACTGTTCTGTTAAATCCCACTTGTCAGCTGTTTTTGCTTGCCTGCCTTTGACTCCTAGTTTAAAGGTCAAACATTTCTTTAAAAGTGTCCTTCGTATTAGGCCTCCCAGGAGGTCTATTCCTTCTTCCCGGGACCATAATTTTGTCCTGGAAAAATCGATTCAAACTCCCTTTGAGCCTGCAGCTTCAGCTTCCTTACAACATTGCTCTTGGAAGACTGTTCTTTTGACCCTTGCCTCAGCCAGGCAGCTGTCTGAGCTGCAGGCCCTTAAGCTGTTCCTCCTTTTTTGCTTTTTCATAAGGACAGGGTTTCTCTTTGTACTAATCCAACTTTTATGCCCAAGGAGGTTAATGAGTTGTCTCTTAATCAGTCTGTTCATTTGCCCCCTTTTTCCCTTCTCTGCAGTGTGCTAGTGAAAGGGCTCTTCACACCTTGGATTTGCATAGACAACTCTGATATTATTTGGATAAAACTAAAGCCATGCACAGATCTGAGCAGCTTTTTGTTTCCTTTCATCCTAGATCTTTAAGCTTGGCTGTTTCTAAGCAAACTGTTTCATCTTGGATATCTATGGCCATTTCCTTTTTGGCCTCCTTTCATGGAAAAGCCTTTCTTCTGTTGGAGCTCATTCTGCCAGAGCTGTGGCTTCTGCTGCTGCCTTTTTCAAAGGTTTGGATACCAATTCCATTCTTGAGGCAGCTACTTTGGACCTCTGTGCCTACTTTTACTAAGCAGCATAAGTTGGATGTTGTTTCTAGGGATAGAGCTGGATTTGCCAGAGCTATCCTGCACTGTTTTATTAAGGACTGCTAGGCCTTCCTCCTCCCAACTTTCTTCCTAACCTTTTGTACTCTTCCTACTGTAAAGAATACTGCAGCAGTGAACAGAATGACGTACTGTTATGGTAAGATTTTACAGAACTGTACATTTCCTTGATGGCTTGGAATTACAGGTGGTTGTTTATAATTTGCACTCTTCTCAGAAGCAATCCACTAGAAAAGTATATACCAGTAAATGGAAAAGGTTTGTGGATGGAGGCTTAGGGATTTCTACCCCTTTTTCTGCCCCTTTGGAATTCATCTTGGATTTTCTGACTGAGTTGTGTAGCTTAGGCTCCATTTTTTTAATATAGTACAGTTGGCCATTTCTAACTTTCACATCGGTAGAAATGGTATGCCCTTGGTTTCTCTCAAGATGTCTAAGGCTTTTGTCAAAGGTACTTTTCTATTTCATCCTCCAGTATGAGATCTGGTCCCTCCCTGAGATCTGCCTTTCTACAGGTTCTAGCAGGTCCTCCGTTTGAACTGTCAGCCTCCTCTGACTTGAAGGTATTGTCTTGTAAAATGTTTTTGGTGGCTATTGCCTCCACAAAAAGGGTTTGAGTTGCAAGCACTTGATTTTTTTAACCCCTTATTTGGTGTTCCATAAAGATAGGGCTTCTGCCCATACGAACCTTTCCTTTACTTGAAGTGGCTTCCTAGAGTAATTTTAACAGTTCCATTTGTCTTCCTGTGTTTTTTCCTCAGTTTTTCCAACAAGGCAAATCTTTTGCACTATTTGGATGTTCCTAGGCAATTAAGATTCCGTCTTGACCATGCCAAATCTTTCCGGAAATCTATTCAGTTGTCTTTCTTTTCAAAGTCCACGCTGGGCTTTCCAATATTTAAAGTAACTTTATCCAGGTGGCTGTCCAATTTGTATTTTGTTTGCATTTTCTTTGAAAGGTGAGAGTCTTTTATACATGTCCAAAGGTCATTCAACAAGGTGTGTAGCTACCTCTACAGCTTTTCTTTTTAGAGTACGTATGGATGATTGTGCTGTTGCTACTTGGCTGGGTTACCTCACTTTTGTGTCACATTATAAGCTGGACATTGTCTAGGTCCAGAGCTTTCTTTGGCTCCACTGTGTTGCAGAGTATCCTTTCCTAGTTCTTCCAGAGGAATTTTCATGGCTGGAGACTGTCAAACAGGTTGAATCCAGCTAGAGCAGACAAGACTGGATATGGAAATTGTGCTCACCATAATGATAGATCCATATTGTTTGTCTCCATCTGGTACAGCCTCCCCACCCTCCTGCACCCAGCTTTATTGCTGACATGGCGAATCTTTCCTCCTTTGATCAGACATTGGAGGCTGTTCATTCAATTTTGTTTTTTTTTAGTCTCGCACTTCCCCTAGCTTGTCTCTTTCCAAGTTGTAGGAGATGCATTTTTCAGTTGGATATATATTTTATCATTGTTTTCCTGATGGTGCAAACTCCTATAGGGGGAGTTGGAGGGGTGGGGAGTTGGGGGTAAGGGAGGTGGAGCAAAGATGGGCTAAAGACTGACTTTTGAAATAGCCAGTGTCTGATTCAAGTTGGATCCAAAGTCCCACACCCAACCAATCATATTAAGAAAAACACCAAGTAGGAAATTCAAAATTAAACAATCTGAAGTAGTTAACTTCATTTTATCTGCAACCTGTGAGTATACGGATCCGAGCAGGCAACTTATTTTGTAGCATCTGCTCCTAGCTCCTCCCTTTACCTATAATGCCCTACCATCTCCTATCTTCCTCCAGATCTCTTTTGCCACGCCAGTAATGTGCATCGTGGTCTCGTTTGCTCTGAGCTCAGGGGATAGTAAATGGTATTTTTTCTGGTATCTAGGTGTGCTTCCCTTCCTCTCCTTGTGTAGTGTCTCGCTTGGTCATCGCTGTTTATATATATATATATATATATATATATATATATATATATATATATATATATATATATATATATATATACTACTGGCAAAAGAGATCTGGGGGAAGATAGGAGATGGTAGGGCATTATAGGTAAAGGGAGGAGCTAGGAGCAGATGCTACAAAATAAGTTGCCGGCTCGGATCCGTATACTCACATAATATATATATTTGTAGAGAGTAGTAGTTAGGCCTGCCCTTCCCCTACCTGTGTTTGTTTTTTTGGATAGGTAGTGTTTGTACCTTTGGGTGCAAGACTATGGCTGATCAGCCGAAGCCTGTCTTCAAAAAATGTACAGTGTGGCCATAAGCTCTCCCCGACTGATGGTCACACTCTGTGTGTAATTTGCTTAGGAGTGGCACATTTGTCCACTCAATGTGCTATTTGTTCTGGTTTTAACCCGAGGGCCCTTAAGGATCGAAGGCCAAGCTAGTTGCCAAAGGGCCTTCTCCCTGCTGCCATGCTGGAATCTACTTCGGCCTCTGTCTCTAGTGTTCCACCTCCCTGACAGGGACTCAACCTCCCTCTTCTTCTGGTGATGGGTCTTCTAAAGACAAATAGTCAGTCAGCATGGCTGACAAAGAAAAAGAGAGAGAAAAAGTTAAAGAAAGGTGCAGAAATGAAAGGGAGAAGGACAGATATCGTAAGAGATCCCCAGACAAGGGAGCTCTTTCTCAGTCCCCCTTCTAAGACCATGAGGCTTGTTTCTCCATGGCTCCAGTCTCCACATTTCTCACCAAAGCCGTTGGAACATTCGGACCCGAGGCCTTCCTCCCCATTGCGCAGACCAGCCAGATCTGACTCGGTGGCCACTTTGAGGTAGACTCTTTGCCTATCGGACATGGACAGGATGATGCAGAGATTTATTCAGACCCAAATTCAGATGGGAGTCTTGCCAGGCACCTCTCCCTCTGGAGGGGGGACCTCCATGCCTCTCTTCCACCCCATCTCTCCTTCCCCGATCCGTGCTTCGGGGCTCTTGGATCCAAGGTTTTTCAGAGCTGGTAGCTCTGCGTCAATGGTTCCTCCAACCTCGACTCTGGCTGTTACGACTTGTTCGGATCCGAGTGACTCTCGGAGCCGTGGACAAGGGAGTTGGACCCGGGGGAATGAATTCTTCAGCTCATACCTTTTTGGATCCGATCTGTTCCCTTGGACCTCAGGCTACCCTGGCTTCGGCTATGGTCCATGCTTCGGATCCGGGGAGGGCTTCTCCCTCGGCCTTTGAAATGGTGGAGAGGGTTCTCGCCCAGGGATTGAGACCCCAGCCCATCCCCTCGGATATCACCCAGGCCCCCCTGGATTTGGCGACTACTCCTTTCATCCTGTCTCAGGGACAGCCCATGCCATAAGATCCCCAGGTTAATTTCCCTGAGGAAACACCTGTGGCTCACGCATCCCCTTCTGAAAGTCCCACTGAAGAGGGTCACTGTAGGTGCAAGTGCAAAAGGAGGCACTTGGACTCCCCCGAGTCCCTCACTACAGACCCTGACTTAGATGAAGGAGAAGGTTCCCCCAGGTCACCTCCCGAAGACGTCTCCTTCGGAGATATTATGGAGATCCTCTGCCAGAGGGGAGGTTGGTCAGCCCCAAAACCTTCTGGAGATGAGTCAGTGTTCCTGGAGGCCTTTGGCACGGGCCCATCTACTTCCTGGGTGTCCCCACCAGCGGACCCCTTGATGGACCTCCATCACCACGAGGGCATGGAAGGAGCCTGACACCGTAGACCCCATCCCCAAACACCCTGACAAGGTTTTATCTCCCCCTTCCGACAGGCAACCTTGGTCGAAAGGAGCCCCAGTTGATGCTATGTTGGTTGCAGCAGCCACAAAGAAGGAACTAGCACAGGGGAGTTCCTCAGTCCACCCTCCAGAAAAGGAGTCCAGGTCGGTGAATAGGTTTGGGAAGCTCATCTACTCCTCAGCGACCTTTTCTATTTATCCTCTGAATTATTTGGCACATATGATTCAGCTTCAGCGAGACCTTGCTTCGGAATTCGCTGAGTCGCCCGCAGAGTCTTTATCGCCACAGGACAGACAGTTGTTCTTTGCGAAGATGTCTACTCTGAAGTCAGTCTCAAATATGTCAATGTGACTCCTTTTCCATGCCATGGAAGGAGCAGCTAGGGTGGCTGGGACAGGCATAGCCATGAGGCATCATGCCTGGCTCAGGTTGTCAGTTCACGGACCCTTTCAAGGCATCGTTTATCAATGCTCCCTATGACAATTCTTCCCTTTTTGGGAAGACAGTACGTGACACACTTGTCCAGAGTGAAAAGGATGAGAAGACTTTGTCTGTCGTCAGAGTTTGCTTTTCTAACCCTCAGCGGTCCTTCTCCAGGAATCAGAGGGCAGAGGAAGATGTGGTTATGAAAATCTCAGTTTTCCCAGGATTCTCAGGACAACTATTCCCCCAGAGGCAGAGGGGGACAGGATCAACGCCGACCCAGAGGTAGAGGGGGTCACAGGATTTTCGGGTCTAGGGAACTCTTTTCTGGTAGACCCAGTCAGCAGCCCTGAGGGGTTGCCCGACTGTCCTACTCTGGAGGCAGTCGAGGGACGATTGTCCTTACACCCAGCGACTTGGGAGTCCATTACGACAGATTGCTGGGTTTTACAGATAATATCGAGAGGTTACTCTATCCCATTTGTTGCTCCTCCAAATATTACAAAACACCTCCCGGATGTCCCACCCGCTCACAGGGAGGCCGCAGCTCTAGAGGTTTCAAAGCTGCTTCTCAAATGAGCCATCAAACAAGTTCCCCCGATCAGTCCGGATTAGGCTTCTAGCCAAGGTTCTTTTTGGTGCCAAAAAAGACGGGAGACCTCAAGCCCATTCTAGACCTGTCAACATTAAACCTGTCTGTAGCCAAACAAATTCCGGATGGTCACCCTACAGTCAATTCTACCTTCTCTCTGAGAGTGCGATTGGATGTGCTCGTTAGACCTCCAAGGATGCTTACTACCACATCAAAATACACAGAAGCTCCAGGAGGTTTCTGTGCTTCTGGCTGGGAGCCAGTCATTTTCAGTTCATAGCCCTACCCTTTGGTCTCACTACAGCCCCCAGGGTGTTCACTAAGGTAATGGCAGTTGTAGCGGCTCACCTGAGGCTTCAGGGTATTCAGGTGTTTTCATACCTTGGTGACTGGCTCTTTGCTGCGCCCAACAAGCATCACTTTTGTCTGGCCCGAGATTATTTCATTCAGTTGGCAGATCTACTGGGAATTATAGTCAATGTTCACAAATCCCATTTGCTACCAGTACAAGTTCTAGACTTCATTGGGGGCATGGCTAGATACTTTGCAGATGAAGGTATTCTTAATTCCAGACAGGATCCTACACCTCCGGTACCACATAGCTCAGATAGCGAACTCAGTCTCCAAATGCGAGCGAGGTTCTCTGGGCTCCATGGCTGCCACCATATTGATTCTCCCTTGTGTGTGCCTTCACATGCGGGTTCTTCAATGGACTCTGGCTGTTCAATGGTCTTGGCTAGACCTGCCCATGGAATTTCCGATCAAGATCAGTCACGTCTGCAGGATGTCTCTTCTTTGGTGGTTAGGTTCACCAGCGATATCAAAAGGATGCTTCTTCGTGTCATCTTCAGTCCATGCCACAGTGACCATGGACACCTCCCAACTTGGGTGGGAGGGACACTGTTTGGGAAGGACAATCCAAGGCACATGGTTCCAGTCAGAGACCAAGTTGCACATAAATGTTCTAGAGATGAAGGCAGTGCTTTTAGCATTGGAAGCCTTTCACACAGTCCTCCGTCTCGGATTGATTGCAATTCAGTCAGACAACATGTTGGTTGCCTGGTATATCAACAAGCAGGGGGGAACCAGATCCTACCCCCTTTGTCGCGAGGCCATGAGAGTGTGGGAATGGGCGATTTCCACTGGTCTGTTTCTGATAGCAATGCACATCCTGAGGTGCTCCAGCATTTTAGAGGACAGATTGAGTCGGGCCATTCTGATGCCGTGTGAGTGGTCTCTGAAACTGTAGCGGAGGAGATCTTCCTTTCATGGGGTCAGCCTTGCTGCGATCTCTTTGCATCTCCTTCCAACGCGAAGTGCAGTGAGTTCTTCGCTCTGATTCCCTCACCAGGGGAAGTCCCCAGAGACGTTCTAGTCCATGCTTGGCCCCACAGGCTTCTGTATGCTTATCCACCATTGCCACTCATTCCAAAGTTTCTTCAGAAAACTTGCCGACTACGGTGCAAAGTGATCCTCATTGTCCCATTCTGGCCTCATCAGGTTTGGTTCTCATTCTTTTGGTCTCATCTCTTAGCTCCATGTGGGTTCTGGATCCCTGCCCAGATCTAATCTCCCATCTGTCGGGGGCATGTCTGCCCGATCTGGGCAGCCTCAAGCTGACAGCCTGGTTGCTCCAGTTCCGTTAATTAACTACTTCAGATAAAGAAGTTATGTACTCACCATAAAGTTCCATCTGGGTAGTTATACTTCATTTTTCTGCAACATTCCCTCCCTCCGTCCCCCTTTGCAGGATTGGTTAATTGGGTTGAGTTGCTTATGTTTTTAGTTACAGCAAACTCGATCTGAGGGAAGATAGGAGATGGTAGGGCATTATGGATAAGGGGAGGAGCTCGGAGCAGATGCTAGAAAAAAAGTTGCCGGCTCTGATCCGATACAGATCCGTATACCCACAGGTTGCAGAAAAATGAAGTATGACTACTCAGATGGAACACTATGGTGAGTACATAACTTTTTATTAAACATATTAAAATATCTTTCATATCACCTTCCTTTTGCATTTAGGCATCTATTAAAAAAAAAAAAAATCTTTCCTTGCTGTCGCTGCCCTATCTCTGTGTGTATGCATGTGTGTTTTTTTTGTTTAGGCCACTCTCTTAGTAAGATGTCAGACACCTAAACTAGGCTTCCGCAAGTGCAGACTGTGGCCATAAGCTTTCCCCAGCTGATGGCCACACTCTGTGTTTGCTTAGGGGCTGCCCATCTTGATTCCTCCTGCTCAGTCTGTGCGGGGTTCAATCCCTGTGCATTGATGGGAGAAATAAACATACTCAAGAGCCTTCTCCTTCCACCTACCATGGGGGCCCAGGCTTACCCCTTCTGCCTCTGCTGCTACTTCTGTGTCAGCGTTGGCCTCTGGGACTCATCCTCCCATAAGAGGACCAGGGATGGAGATGAGCACAAGCACAGACACAGGATGAGGAAGCAGTCCCCTGACTGCTCTTCCTCAGCTGAACCACCAGCTAAGCTCTGATCAACTCCTAGCACAGGTTCTCCCTAACTCCGCTCTTCCTGTTTCTCCCCAGAGTCGGAGGTTCCTTGGAGCCGTTCCCTGGCATCGGCATCACCTCATTGGCTCTCTAGCCAGTGTTGTTGGCCTCTTCCTCCAGATCCACCTGCAGCCTTTCTGAAGCTGAGGTGGGCTTGATGTGGAGATTCATATGCACTCAGATAAGGTGGGTGTCTTGCCTGCTCCCACTCCGGGGGGGCATGCAGTCTGCCTCCATCCCAATCACTCCGCCTCCAATCCGACCCCAGGTTTCAGAGTCCTCTGGTCTGAGGACCCTCCCCTTTGAGGGGTTGGTGGCAGTGGTACCTGGTACCTCGATGCCAACTGTTACCTTGAGCAGGTTGGCTCCGATGAGCTCTGAGCCATAGCCTTTGTGTCGGATCCGAGGGGGATGGTTTCGGCTCCAAGTTTTTTGGAGCAGACCCTTCCAGTCGGAGTCTCTGCACCTGGAGGTTCAGCTCCAGCTCCTCTGTTGATCCAGAGGATTATGGACCCAGTTGTAGCCCCGACTTGGGGGGGGGGGGAGGGTTCGTTCTCCTTCTGCCTTTGATGTGGGGAGAGGGTTCTTTCGATCGCATTGAGACCTTTGAAGGTCTCGTCCTTGGAATATGTCGAGGCTCCCTCTGTTTCTGGTCTGGATTCCGTCATCCTACCACCTCAGGGATAGTCTGATGCCTCTCTGCCCTAGGGAACTCTCACACAAGAACAGCTAGATGTTTTCAAGTTCTCCTCCGAGACATCACCCCCCCGAGGATGTTCCTTGAAAACACACATGTAAAAGGAGGCACTTAGACTCCCTGCCAATCTCTCTCACAGAGGACACCAACTTGGAGAAGGGGAGGGTTCCCACCAGTCACCCCCAGAGGATGTCTCATTTAGAGACATCATGGAGATCCTGTGGCAGCGCGGGGGGTGGCTTGTCCAAAAACCCAACCCTGATGAGTCTGTGTCCCTGGAGATATTTGGCACAGGACCTTCTACTTCCTGGGTGTTCCCTCCTGTAGATCTTTTGGTGATCTTATTACATCTTGGGCATGGAAGGAGCATGACACGGTTGACCCTATTCCCAAATGCCCTGATAAGGTCTCCGTACTCCTTCTGACAAACCACACTGGTCAAAGGGACCCCCTGTCAATGCCATGGTGGTGGCGGCGGTGACCAAGGAGGACCTTGCACAGGAGAGCTCCTCGGTCCATCTACTGGACCGCGAGTCTAGGACCTTGGACCATTTTGGGAAGTGGGCCCATGCTTCAGCAATGTTTTCTGTACGTGCACTGAACTACATGGCACAAGTTATTAGGCTTCAGTGAGACTTACTGAAGGAAGATGCTGAGTCTACTCCAGGGTCCATGTTGGCAAAGGATAGGAAGGTTTTCTCTTCTCGAATGGCCACCCTCACCTCCACTGCCAGTACCTCTGTGCGGGTTCTAACTCATGCTACTGAGGGCGCTGCCAGAGCAGGCATCATCAGACATCCCTCCTGGCTCCAACTTTGTACCTTCTTGGAGGCCTTCAACGCATCATTTACAAATGCCTCGTGTGATGGTTCCAGTCTTTAGAAAAATGGTAAGCGATACACTGGTCCAGAGCGAGAAGGATGTGAAGACTCTGCCATCAGAATCTGCTTCTCAACCCCTCAACAATCCTCCTCCAGGAATCAGCAGGGGGCAAAGAAGATAGGGTTCCAGAAGTCTCAGGGTTTTTCCCATGATGCTTGGGACTCTTCTTCCTCTAGAGGCAGATGGGGATTTGACAGATGCTGCCCTCATGGCAGAGGGAGCCCGAGGAACCAATGGTCTCTGGGCCCTTTCTAGGACAGGCCAGCACAGCAGCCCTGAAGAGTTGGGCCTGACTGTGTCTGGAGGCAGCACTGAACAGCCTGGACATCTATCACAGATGATCAATGGGTGTTGTGAATCATATTCAGAGGATATTCAGTTCCCTTCCTTTGAGGGCCAGTTTTGGCCAAATGCCTCCCGGTTTTGGCCAAATGCCTCCCGGGCATTCCACCCACGCAAAGGGAAGCAGCAGCACAGGAGATTTCCAAGCTGCTGGAAAGACTAGTCATCCAGCCCATCCCACCCAGACCAGTCCAGATTAGGCATTTATTCCAGGTTCTTTTTAGTGCCAAAAAAAATGGGGGACTTAAGGCCAATTCTGGATCTCTCTATCCTGAACCTGTCAGTTGCCAAGATGAAATTCTGGATGGTTGTACTCCAGTCCATCCTGCCTTTCCTGCAGGAGGAACAACTGGATGTGCTCAGTGGACCTTCAAGACGTGTGCTATCACATCAAAACGGACAGATGTGCTTGGCTGGCGGCCAATTATTACCACTTCAGAGTGCTACCCTTTGAGCTCATCACAGCCTCCAGGGTGTTCACCAAAGTGAGGGTGGTGGTAGCAGCTCACCTGCGGCTACAGGGCTTCCAAGTCTTCCCCTACCTGGACGATTGGCTCCTTTCTGCCCCCTCCAGGCATAGACACTGCCAAGCCAGGGGTTTCCTTGTCCAAACTGCCCACCAGTTGGGCATCATCCTCAATCTCAACAAATCCATATTGGAACAGGTTCAAGTTTTGGACTTCAGTGGAGCCCGGTTCGACACCATTCAGGCCAAGGTTTTCCTGACACCAGACAGACTTCATTCCCTCAAACTTTCATGTCTTGCACAATCAAGTTCCATCTCCTCCAGCAGAGTTTGTTTTAAGGGTGTTGGGGGGGGGTCCATGGCAGCCACGATCACCCTCATTCCCACAGCTGGGTTTCACAGGAGGGTGCTTCAATGGACGCTGGCAGTCCTGTTGTCATTTCTAGATCTACCACGGTCACATCCTGTTTGTCTACCGTGAGTATGCACAGATTCTGTTCTTTGGTGGATTCAGTTCCTGGATCTTCTTTTCTGTCGCCTGTTTATTCTTACCAGCCCTTTGACCCCGGTGACCACCCATGCCACCCTGCTCGGGTTGGAGGTGCATTGCTTGGGAAGTACAGTTTAAGGCACACATGGTCTTCCCTGGAGACCCAATTGCATATCAAAGTCCTGGAGATGAGGGTGGTGCTATTGGCGTTGCAAGCTGTTCATGCCCATCTTCCCCTAGGGATGATTGCCATCCAGACAATTTATCGGTAGTCTGGTACATCATCAAACGGAGGGAACCTGGTCTTATCCCCTTTGTCACGAAACCATGAGATTTTGGGAGTGGGTGATTTCCACTTGCCGTTTTTGGGTGGCAAGTTGCATTCCGAGGAGATCCAACATTCTAGCGGACAGGCTCAGCAGGTCTATCCTGATGCCTTATGAGTGGTCTCTGAATCCATCAGTAGTGAAACAGATCTTTCTAAAGTGGGGTCAACCTTGCAGCTATCTCTTCGCCTCTCCTTCCAATGCGAAGTACTATAAGTTTTTTGCTCTGATTCCCCCCTCCAGGAGAATCCCCCAGAGACTCTCTGGTTCATGCTTGGCCCTCTGGTCTTCTCTATGCTCATCATGCACTTCCCCTGATTCCAAAGTTCATTCAGAAAGCGCAACGGCTGGGGAGCTCAGTCATCCTCATTGCCCACTTCTGGCCTCGCCAAGTATGATTACCTTCTCTGTGGTCTCATGTAGTGTGCTTCCCTGGACATTGGATCTGGTTCCAGATCCGCTTTCACATCCTACAGGGATTCCACATCCAGATCTCCGCAGTCTAAAACTCACCGCTTGGCTGCTCCAGTTCCCATGATAGTTATGACTCCTGGGCTATCTTCTCCAGTTAAGATTTTGGTAGCGGCTCATAGATCTTGCACGAGGAAGGTTTATTCGAGTATTTGGGCATCTCAATGGGATTTGGATTCCTTCACTGCTATGATTCCTGTTATGGAGTTTCTGGCAGGCATTTTTCAACAGGGTGCTAGTTTCTCTGTGGTTAAAGTTCAGCTGGCGGTTATTTCTAATTCCCACATAGGGGATAATTCAGCTTCTCTAGCCTCTTCTAAGCTGTGCAAAGCTTTTCTCAAGTGTACTTTTCTTCTTAGGGCACTGATCAAGGACCTTATGCCCCCTTGAGACCTTACTTTGGTCTTTCAGGCCTTGGTTTCTTTCCCCTTTGAACCTGCTGCTTCAGTGGATCTGCAGATGTTCTTGTTTCACTGTTGCGGTCATCACCTGTGGGAGGGTTATCCCTGCTGTAGTAGCCTTTGCCCAGCCTGAATACCAGATTCAATGTTTTTTTGCATCAGCTGCAGTTGCCTGTAGTCTGACGTCAGGTTGTCCGTGCTATAAAGCAAGGCAGCCGACGACATTACATCAGTCTTTCTTGCTGTGGAGCCCATAGCAAAAGCAGTTCGCACGAGTGCTGGTCGGTCGCTGCCAGAAGTTGAATTTCAGCTGAAAACATTTAAAGCCAAGTACCCCGTTGGGGATCTTTTTTTCTTGCACTAACCTATGTCCGAAAAAGTTAATTGTTTCGCCTGTGGAAAGCAGATCCCACACAGAGACTTCCATTCTTACTGTGTCACTTGTTTAGGCCCAGACCACGATGCCCCCTGTTGCCAGTTCTGTGCCCTCTTTAATGCGAGAATCATTCATCATAGAGCTCTCTTTGTAGACAGTTATTTTCATGTTCTGTCTTTGCATTCTGATGTGGCATCCGTCAACCAACATATCGCACAAGGATAAGCCTTCTGACTATGCTACTGCTAAGCAGGTCATCAGTTCTCTGGAATTCAGTGAGGCACTTTTGCTGCCCCCTGATGCCCGATTCGACATCTATGCATGCCTCTACCATGACCCTTTCAGATTCCGGCATGCCGCAGAAATCTTCGTCTTCCGAGCCTTTGGCTGTCTCTGCCTCTGTTGGGTCCGGAGCTGCGACACGGGCACTGGCTTCTGAGGAGGCCTTTTGCACTACCGAATCTAGACAAAAAAACATCTTTGCATCCGACTACTGTTTCTGTCTGACCGATGGATTCTCTCAGGCCTAGACGTCAGGCCACTCCTAGGAAATCTGCTTCTAGCCACCATCTTGCTACTGCTCCACCACCCCAAGCACAAATGGTTAAAATAACGGAGGATCTCATCTCCCTTATCCAGGGTAGTCAGGCCACATCTTTTAAAAGGAAAAGGCACCCTTCTCCAGAAATTGACAGAACAGGATTCTGAGGAATCGGGCTATTCAGTTCTTGAAGAACAGCATCCCTCAGCTGCTTATGAGGATTCAGATGCAGTGGAATCCATCCCTTCTGCCTCACCTCCAGAGGACCTTTCCTGTAGGGAAACTGTTCACTCCCTCGGGGAACATTTCCAGTGGGAATCTCAGGACTTCCCACAGTCTAAGAGCTTCTGGACCTGCCAAAGCACAGACCCCTGGCCATCCCCCTATTTTAGAAATGGTGGATGATGTTTTCCCTGAATTCAGCTTAGCCCTTGACGCCCTCTCTCCTACTGCCAGGAAACCAGACAGATGCTACAGAGTACCGGGTTCTCACAAATATCTGTACAGAAGTCGTGCTGCAGACCCCAGAGGTCATTACACAGGGACCTAAAGGAGCTAAGACTAGTTTTACCAAGAATCCTCATCCTTCTGACAGACTGCAGAGCTCTGGACAGATTGGGTAAAAAAAGTATACACCTCTGCAGCCTTGGCCATCAGAGCACTCAATTTTCAGTTCCATATGTTAAAATATTAACAACACACTTTGGAACTAATAAAACAGACAATTGCTACCTTTCCTGACTGCCAGTTCGAGTAAGCAGATTTACTGCACTCTTCTTATCAAGTGGCTAAGCACTCATTACAATGTGGCTGTGAAGCCCTAGAAGCCTCTAGCAGGACAGTAGTGACGGGATCTGTTAGGAGACATGCATGGCTGAAGGAACAACCTCTCCCTGATCATGTCAAGTCTAAACTTACTGATATACCATTGATAGGGAGCGCTTGTTTGCGGAAAAAGCAGAAGAGGTGCTTAAAAAGATAGAAGACAAAGCAAAATCTATGCAAACAGTAAAAGATTTAAGTTCAACCTCCCAGATTCAGAAGGAACCTCACCTGTAAGCACTGCACCTTCCCTGCACTTTGCAGACAGGGCCAAGGTAAGCCCCACAGTGACAGATCATCCAGGTCCCTATCCCAGGGCCAGCAGAGAAGCAAACAATGGGCCACTTCTGTCTTTGACAGGGAGTTCTAAGCCAACCTTCTATGGCAAACACTCACAATGACTCCCCCTCCCCACTCTGCCCTTCCTTCACTCATCAGAAACTAGGAGGAAGGCTCTCCCTCTTCAAAGACAATTGGCTTTCTGTAACAAAGGACCAATGGGTCTTAAAGATAATGTTTCAGGGATACAAATTCTCTTTCAGCAAGCTCCCAATCCCAAGAGTACCCAGACTTGCCTCGAAATCAGTGGGTAGAGGCATTGAAATAGGTCCAAACTCTCATATCCCAGGGGGCAGTAGAACTTGTCCCCTCAGATCAAACAGGCAAAGGCTTTTATTCCAGACTATTCCTTGTTCCCAGAAAAGAGGGCACTTGGTGCCCCATCCTGGATTTATTCATTCTGAACACCTCCCTGATAGTCTCCAGATTCAAAATGCTAACTTTGCAGCAGCTGCTGCCTATGCTAACAAAAAATGCCTGGCTAGTGACCCTAGACCTAAAAGATGCCTACCTCCACATTCCCCATCAGGGAATCGTGTAGGAAATCCCTGTGCTTCAGAGCAGGCTCACAACACTTTCAGTTCTCTGGGCTGCCCTTTGGCTTATCTACTGCTCTGAGTATTCACCAAATGCCTGGCCCCAGCCATAGCATTCTGCAGACAGAGAAATATACAGATTTACCCTTACCTGGACGACTGTCTCATTCAGGCAGAGTGCAAAGGAAAAGTTGCTCCAGGACCTTCTCTTTGTCAAATCACTCCTAACTTCCCTAGGGCTCACCAGCAATGAAAATAAATCAAAGCAAAACCCCACCGGGAAGATCATTTTCTTGGGAGCTGTGCTAGACACACCATCCTGAATTGCCTTCCTATCCCCAGAAAAGCAGCGCTTCCTGCCTCTCTACTTTACCCAGCTGGCTTCCAGAAGGCACTTCACTGCAAGGGAGTTCCTTCAAGCCCTGGGATACATGGCATATTGCATCCTTCTCATTCCTCTGGCCAGGCTTCACATGAAACAACTTCAGTGGTATTTAAAGAACCTTTGGTGCCAGCACACTCGGTCCAAAAGACACCTCACCCTCTGATCCCATGTATAAGGGCTGAGTTTTTCTAGTGGGCAGAGGCCTGTGCCACGAACAAGGGTCTTCCCTTCATCCTCCTCCCTTCTGGCCAAACCATCACTATTGACACCTCAGACATTGCTTGGGGTGCTCACCTAGCAGGCAGGTGCACCAAAGGTCTTTGGGATGCCCAGCAACTACACTTGCTCATCATTCAGAAAGAAATGATGGCAGTACAAATGGCTCTGACATTTTTTAAACCCCATCTCAAGCCAGGGGTTCTCCTTATAAAAACAGACACCATCACAGTAATGTGGTATATCAACAAACAGGGGGGCACCCATTCTTACCCCCTGTGCGCAGGTTAGCCATGAGCCTCTGGCTTACAGCTACCTCCATGGGTCTGCACCTAATTGCCCAATACCTAGCAGGGGTCAACAACACCTTGGAAGACCACCTAAGCAGAAACTTACTGGACCCCCACAAATTGCAGCTCCACAGAGAGATCTTTCTGCAAATCACTCAGGAGTGGGGGACTCTGGAAGTGGATCTGTCTGCCTCACACCTCAACCACCAGCTGCAAAAGTTCTGTATCAGGGAGTATTACCTCCTAGCATGGAAGATGGATGCCTTGACCTTCCCCTGGAATTCCCTCTTTGTGTACACGTTCCCTCCTCTGCCCCCTTATTCCCAAGGTAGTGAACAAAATAAGAGAGGCGAGACCAAAGGCCATCCTCATTGCACCAGATTGACCCAGACATCATTGGTACCCCTTACTGCACAGCCTGATTTTTTAGCCCCCCCCCCCCCCCCCCCAAGCAGCAGCTTCTGATCTCAGACCTCTTGACCTAGATGAGGGAGAAGATACTGCACCCAGACTTACAAACTCTGAATCTTTCAGATTGGCTTATACCTTAAATGCTAACAAGGAGTCCCTGTTAAACAGGTCCTGGGCATCATCACAGAAGCCAGAAGGCCCAGCACCAGAAAATCTTATGCAGGGAAATGGAAATGATTCTGCTCCTAGAACAAGTCCAAAGGGGCCAGTACCTCCCATCCTTCCATTCCTCTTATCTTGGATTACCTAGCCGGGTTGCTCAGTAGTGGCCTTCTCTTTCTTCTCTATTAAAATCCATGCCTCAGCCATTTCCGCCCATTATGATTCAGACCCACCCCTCTTCTCTCATCCTTTGATTAAGCAATTCCTCAGAGGGGCTTCTAATATCAGACCTCCCAGAAGGTCTCCCATACAACTCAGGGACCTGAATTATGTTCTTGAAAAACTAACCTTACCTCCTTTTGAACCTGCTGCTTCTACAGAATTGAAATACCTGTCCTGGAAGACTGCCTTCCTACTAGCTATCACATCAGCCAGAAGGGAATCAGAACTTCAGGCTGTCATGGCTGTTGAGCCCTTCATCATTTTCTATGGAGACAGGGACTCCCTGAGGACTAACCCCTCCTTTATGCCCAAGGCAATATCTGATGTGATCCTCAACCAGGCCATACACCTATCCACCTTCTTCCCCACCCACCCACCCCCCAAAACAAGAGGGAAGGAATTCTACACTTGCTAGATGTGCACAGACAACTCTGATACTGTCTGGACCGTACTAAACAATTCAGAAAAATGGACCAACTACTGGTCAGCTCTTCCCCTGGGGCAGAGGGGAAGGCCATTTCCAAATGGATGTTACACTATCCATTTCTGCTGCAGACTACATGAGACCCCCCCCCCCCCAAGTCTATCCATACCCATTCCACTAGGACAGCCTCCACTTCAACAGCCTTCCTCAGAGAAGTACCCACCAGGGACATCTTGGAAGCTGCCACCTGGACCTCTGTCCATACTTTTACAAAGCATTACCACCTACCTCTTTTTTTCTAAGTCTAGGGCAGGGTTTGCCTCTGCAGTTCTGCAGGGCCTGCTTGACCCATACCTAGGACATTTACATATCCTTCCACCCTTCTTCTCAGCTTTGGGAATCCTGCCACAGGTGATGACTGCAACAGTGAAACACGAAGAACATAGTACAGTTGTGTACACTTACCATAAATGTAGATGGTCGAGTGTATTCACTGTTGCAGTCCTGGTTTCCCTCACTCCATTCCCCCATATAGCATCTTCCCCTAGGGGAACATAAGCTTTCCACAGTGGCTTTTAGCCCCCAGGACCACTTTTCCTTATTTCCTTGTGCTTCTGATGGGTTAGGGCAAGAAAAACTGATGTAATTACGTTGGCTGCCTTGCTTTATAGCACTGGCGACTTGACGTCAGACTAGAGGCGACTGCAGCCAACACAAAAAAAAATTGGCTCTGGTATTTGGGCCGGCTGAGGTCTACCACAGCAGGGATAACCCTCCCACAGGTGATGACTGTAACAGTGAATACACACTAACATCTACATTTATGGTAAGTGTACACAACTGTACTTTCCTGTCTTGGAAGACAGCCTTCCTGATTGCTATTACTTCAGCTAAGTGTGTTGGAGCTTCAGGCCTTATTGATTAAGCCTCCTTACATGATCTTCCATAAAGACAGGGTATCTTTGTGCACTAATCCTTCCTTTCTGCCAAAAGTGGCCTCAGAATCAAACATCAGTCAGGATGTTCATAGTGTTTCACTGTTACAGTCCTTACAAAATGGGTTATCCGGCTCCTAGTAGCCCACAGTCGGCCAGAATACCAAAGTCCTTGGTATATCATGTCGGCTGCCTTCGATTGTAAGCCTGACGTCAGATACAAAGGAAGGTGGCCGATGCCATTTCCTCAGTCTTTCTTGCCGCGGAGCCCAAAGCAGAAGCAATTTGCACGAGTGCCGGCCAATTACCTTCATTTTGTATTCCGACTGCTAAAGTTGAAGACATCCTCAGATAAGTACCCCATTGGAGACGCACTTTTTTTTTAACGAATGTCAGAGAAAGTTAATAACTGTCTTGCCTGTGGAAAACAGATTCCGCACCGTGATTTTCATTCTTACTGTATCAATTGTTTTGGGCCTTGAGCACGACATCCCTAATTGTGATCTCTCTGCTTCTTTCTACCCGCGTACCATACGCCGTAGAGCTAGGATCTTATATAAGCACTTCGGAGTTTGGCCCAAGTTCATGGGTATGGCTTCTTCTGGTCTCCCGACTTCAGATGTTCCTAAGAAGTGCAAGGATAAAGACCGCGACAGTCTTAGTGTCAAATTATCTGACGATGTTCATGTTAAGCTGGTTTGTCAGCCCAGCGGTAGTCAGTGAGGCGCTTTCACTGCCCCTGCAGTCCGCAGACATTCAGCAGCAGGCCTCTACTTAGACCTTTTCTGAGTCCTCCATGCTACAGGCTTCCACTTCGTCTTCTGACCCTGTGCCAGTCGCTGCTTCTGATTGGTCCAGAGCCTCTAAGGCACTAGCTTCTGAGGCCTCACTTCTCCGCCCGGAGACCAGATCCAGACTGACTACCTTGGTTCAGACTACTGCGGTGTCTATGCCTCCTGAGTCCCTCCGGCTTTTTAGCAGGCCTTCCAGTTGCAATTCTACTCAAAAGCAGGCTCCGGCCTACCCACAAATGCCTCAGTCTCAGATGATTAAAATGGCTAGTGATCTCTTGACCCTTATTAGGGGCTCTCAGCCACCTCCTAAGAGAGCTAGGGAGTTGTCCCAAGAAGTTTTGTCTGCCTCAGGCTCTGAGGTTTCCAGCAACTCTGCTGATGAAGAGGGAAACTCTCAACTTTTTTCTGGTTTTGAGGATTCTGATGCAGAAGACTCTATCCGCCTCCACTCCAGAAGATTTTTCTTTTGGAGATGCTCTGAATACTCTTAGGGAGCATTTCAAATGGGAAGGTCAGGACTATCCTCAATCTAAGAAAAGGATTAGGGAATTTTTGGATTTGCCACATCATAAGCATTTGGCTATCCCTCCAGTATTGGAAATTGTTGATGTTTTCATGGAGAATTCTTTGACTCCTAATTCTGTTCCTCCTGCTCCCAGAAAACCTGACCGGCGTTCTAGAGTTCCTGATTCTCATCAGTTCCTTTTGAAGAATCCTACTGCTGATCCGGAGAGTATTTCTAAGGGCCTTAAAGGTGTTAAAGCCACGGTTGCTTAAAAAATCCTGTTCCCACTGACAGAGAATCTAGGGCCTTGGATAGATGAGGTAAAAAGGTGTATACCTCCTCCACCCTTGCGATTAGGTCATTTAATTTCTTTTTCATATGCTTAAGTTTCAGCAGCATACTTTGGAAACTATTAAGGCTAAAACTGCTGGTGTTACTTCCCTGATGGAGAGTAAGGACATGCAAGATTTATTGATATCTGCCACTCTTGTTACTAAACATTCACTACATTGTGGTTCTGACACTTTGGAGGCTTCTTGCAGGGCAGCAGCCACTGGTTCTGTTATTAGAAGACATGCTTGGCTCAGGGAACAGCCCCTTTCTGAACCCGTCAAATCTAAATTACTGGATGTGCCTTTGCACAAGGACAAGCTTTTTGGTAACAAAGCAGAAGAGGTATTGAAAAAGTTGGAGGATAAGGCCAAATCTATGCAAACTGTTAAGGATTTTCAGCAAGTTCAGCCTCCTCACTTTAGTAGACATTGCCCTTCTGAGAATTGGACTTTTCCTGATCCTAGCAAACAGGGTCGCACTAGGCCTAGGGGTTACAGGTCTTCTAGGGGACAGACTTCCACCCCTCTAAAGGCGAAGCACTGGCATGCTTCCTCTTCAAAATCGGAGAGTTCTGAGCAAACCTCCCAAAGCAATCATTCCCAATTACTCTGGCCTTCCCCTGCCTGCCTCTGCGGGCCCAGGGTTTCCTTTGGGGGGGTTTAGCCATTTTTGCAGATGTCTGGTCCACTATCACAGACGACAAATGGGTACTCAAAATAGTATCCCAAGGCTACAAGTTCTCCTTTCACACCTTCCCTGTCCACCAAGGATACCCAGATATCCCCCTAATCAAAGGGCAGAAGCAGAAAAACAAGTTTCTTCTTTGCTAAACCTGAGAGCAATAGAGCCAGTTCCTGCACTACAGACAGGTCAGGGCTTCTACTCAAGACCTTTCCTGGTTCCCAAAAATGGGGGCACCTGGCGCCCTATTCTGGATTTGTCTATTCTAAATACTTTTCTGGTGATTCCCAAGTCAGCAGTTGCTGCCAGTGCTGGCCAAGGATTCCTGGCTGTTGACTTTGGATATCAAAGAAGCTTATCTGCACATCCCAGTAAGGGAAAGCTGCAGGCAGTTCCTTCGCTTCAGGGTGGGAAAGGGACACTTCCAGTTCTCTGCACTGCCCTTTGGCTTATCTACTGCTCCCAGAGTTTTTACGAAATGCTTGGCTCCAGTCTTTGCTTTTTGCAGGCAAAGAAACATTCAAATTTACCCTTACTTGGACGATTGTCTTATTCAAGCATACTCTCCAGAGCAACTTATAAAGGATTTGGACTTTGTAAAGAACCTTCTTACCTCTTTGGGCTACACTATCAATGAAAAGAAGTCAAAATTGGTACCCACCAGAGAGATTGTATTCCTGGGAGTGAGTCTGAGCACAGCCGCCCAGATGGTATTCCTCCCTCAAGAGAAACAAATGGATCTTTTGAATTACTTCAAGAATTTGGCAAGCATGACCCAGCTCTCTGCAAGGCAATTCCTGCAAGCCCTGGGATTCATGGCTTCATGTATTCTGATGATTCCATATGCCAGACTGCATATGAAGAAAGTACAATGGTACCGCAAGAACCTTTGGTGTCAGCACACACGGAATTTAGATTTGATACTTCTTCTGATTCCCTGCCTGCAGACAGTTTCTTTGGTGGGTGATGGCCAGTTCACAGAACAAAGGCCTGCCTTTTTGTCCACCTCCTGCCAGCCAGACTCTCACCACAGATGCCTCCGACTATGCTTGGGGAGCACATCTAGAGGGCAGATGCATTCAGGGGACTTGGAGCTATCAACAGATTCATTTGCACATATATCTGAAGGAATTGATGGCAGTCAAGCAGGCCTTGATGGCTTTCAAGCATCTACTCACTCCTGGTACTCTTCTAGTCAGGGCAGACAACACCACAATCATGTGGTACATCAACAAGCAGGGAGGGACTCACTCTTGCCCCCTGTGCACTCTAAGCATGATACTGTGGTCCAGAGCAGCTTCCATGGGCATTCACCTGATAGCTCAGTTCCTTCCAGGAAGGTGCAATGCCTTGGCAGACCTGTTGAACAGTCAGGTCCTGGATCCTCACGAGTGGCAACTAAACAAGACCATCTTCTATTGCATCATTCAGCGTTGGGGCACACCCCAGGTGGATCTCTTCTAATCTCCGACCAACCACCTTCTTCCATCCTTTTGCACCAGGGAACATCATGACAAAGCTTGGAAAGTGTATGCTCTGTCCTTCCCCTGGACACAGCTCTCAATCTATGCCTTCCCTCCTCTGCCTCTTCCCAGCGTGCTGTTAAAGATAAGGGATGAAAAACCAAAGGCCATTATCATAACTCCAGACTGGCCCAGACAACATTGGTATCCATTACTTTGCAGTCTCTCCCAGTCTCAACCTTGGCATCTTCCCCTGATACCAGATCTCTTGGTTCAGGAAGGAGGAAAAATTCTGCATCCTCTTCTTCAGACTCTGCATTTGGCAGCCTGGCTCATAATTTAAATCTTTCCCAACAGGTGGTTGAGGTTCTTCATGAGGCCAGGAGGCCTAGCACTAGGAAATCTTACGCAGATAAGTGGAAAAGATTCTCCATTTGGATGCAGACTAGAGGGGAAGACCCTTCTCAACCTACTCCTTCCTCTTATTCTTGACTATCTGGCAGGCTTGCTTAGTGGTGGACTTTCTTTTTCTTCAATCAAGATTCATGCTTCAGCTTTTTCTGCTCATTGTTTCTTTGAGCGACCCATTTTCTCTCATCCCTTGATGAAACAGATCCTCAGGAGAGCTAGCAATTTAAAGCCTCCCAGAAGGGCACCTACTCCTGCTTAGGATCTTAATTTTGTACTTGAGAAACTTACTCTGCCTCCTTTTGAACCAGCTGTCTCAGCAGATTTGAAGTTTCTCTCCTGGAAAACTGCCTTTCTCTTGGCTATTACGTCAGCTAGAAGAGTTTCTGAGCTGCAGGCCTTAATGGCAGTAGAGCCTGTTATCATCCATGTGGATCGGGTTTCTCTTCGAACTAATCCCACCTTTATGCCTATGGTGGTTTCTAGCCTGACTCTTAACTAGTCTATCCATCTGCCTACCTTCTTTTCTAATCCTCAGAGTAAAGGGGAAAGGTTACTGCACTCCCTGGATGTGCATAGACAGCTTAGATTTTACCTGGACAGGACTAAACTTTTTCAAAAGTCAGATCAGTTGTTGGTCAGTTTTGCACCCGGAGCTCAGGGCAAAGCTATTTCTAAACAGACCATTTATAAATGGATTGCTCATTGTATTCACTTTTGTTACTTGCAGCATGGCAAGGTTCCTCCACAGATTACTAGGACCCATTCTACTAGAGCAGCCTCTACCTCAACAGCTTTTTTAAGAGGTGTTCCTACTAGGGGCATCCTGGAAGCAGTTACCTGGACTTCTGACCACACTTTCACTAAACATTACAATTTACCCTCGTTTTCGAAGTCGAGTGCTGGTTTTGCCACTGCAGTGTTGCAGGGCATTCTTACCAACCCTTAACCAGTGGGTGTTGCTCCTCCCTTTTGTTTTTGTTTCCTGAGCTTTGGGAATAGACCCATTTTGTAAGGACTGCAACAGTGAAACACTATGAACATAGTACAGTTGTGTACACTTACCATAAATGTCGATGTTAGAGTGTATTCACTGTTGCCGTCCTTGTTCACCCCCCCCCCAATCCCCTTTTTTCCTAGGGCACAGACTGTTTTTTTTCTTTTCCTGGTCTAGCCTTCATGGGGACTCCTGACTGTTAAGGCAAGAAAAACTGAGGAAATGGCATCTGCTACCTTCCTTTGTACATGACGTCAGGCTTACAACCGAAGGCAGCTGATGTCATATACCAAGGACTTTGGTATTCTGGCCGACTGTGGGCTACTGGGAGCCAGATAACCCATTTTGTAAGGACTGCAACAGTGGATACACTCAAACATCTACATTTATGGTAAGTGTACACAACTGTACTTTATCAACCTCCCTGTCTTCTTCCCGAAGTTTCAGAATAAGGGAGAGTATAAATTGCACCTGCTCGATGTTCATTGACAATTACGTTTTTACTAATATAGGACAAAGGCCTTTCACAAGTCCGATCAACTCCTCATTTCGTACCCTAAGCCCAAACCTGCATCAAAGGTCACAATTACTCGTTGGATTTCTCAGTGTATACTCTTGGCATATTCAACCAATGGATAGTCTCCACCAGGTCAACTTAAGGCACATTCTACTAGGTCTATGGCTACTTCAGCTCCCTTTTGGTCCAGAGTTTCCTTGGATGACATTTGCTCTGTGGCTACCTGGGCATCTTAACATACTTTCATCTCCCATTACAAGTTGGATCTTCTTTCCAGAAGTAGGGCATCCTTTGGCTCCGCTGTGTTATGGAATATCCTTCCATGAGGGCCTCCCAGGTGTTTGGTAGCTGGGGACACTCCCACAGGTTGAAGAGCAAATGAAGGCAGCAACTTCAGATAAAAAGTTATGTACTCACTATGACATTCCATCTGAGTTGTTGCTCTTCATTTGTCTTCATCCATCCCTCCTTCCCCCAGTCTTATATGGCCTGTGTAGTGGTTTGGCTGGATTAGATGTGAACCTTTCTTTGGCATACATGGTCATTCCTTATGTTACTGTCTGGGTTGTTGTACCAAGGGATAAGACATTGTGTCAGGTGTGGTTGCTATGCTGGGCAGCAAACTCTTGTCTGAAGGGATGAAGGAGACAGGGGCATTATGGGTAGGGGAGGAGCTTAGATCTCGGATCCGACGCTGGAGAAATGCAGCAATATATATATATATATATATATATATATATATATATATATATATATATATATATATATATAAAATGTGTGTGTGTACAGAAAGCTATTCTTTAATATCTGGTACCTGCATTACATTTCTCAAGAGCTGTCAGTATAGTTCTCTGCATTCCAAACAATCTTCCCAGCAACCCCCTTAGTCATTTTCATCCACTTTTTTCAGTATAAAAAATACAAACCTTTTGAAAAAGTTTCACACATTTTGGTGTGTGGGGAGTGGTGGGAATTTCACATAAATGTTGTTGGCATAGGAGCCACAGGATAAAGGAACCTTCTATTCCATCTGCTAGAGGTACATCTGAAGAACAAACTGATATGATGAATCCTCTTGTATTTGTTATGTACCCAAGTGTCTCATCACTGCAGGGGAGATGATGTACATGCCCTTGCACTGCTTCCGTAAAAGATAGCAGGTTGGGCCAGGGGAGTTCAGCTGCAGAGGTGCTGTTGGGAGTAAAATATATTTACAATATTTATTGCCATTTGTTTAGTGGGATAACTTGTGCTGAAATAGCCCCTTTTCAGCAGGGGTCTGAGTAGAAACGTTCCACACTTTTTCAACAAGAATAATGTATAGGTTACACAGCATATTAGAATACCAAATATTTTATATAAATTGTATAACTTGTTACAAATGATGCATACTTTGTATAAGTGAGTATATGAATGACTGATTAGACATTATTTTGATTTAAATGAATTAGCATTGAGCTAATTGATGAGTTTGAGTTAAGGTGAAGCTTGTAAGGGTAAAATACCTATTGTAAGCAGTGAAGTTTAATATGAGTAGTGAATATTAATATAGAGCATTTAGCACACAGTATTTTAAAGAAGTTATCTGTTTATTTGCAGGTTCTCAGGCAGTTGGAAGCTTGTGGCATTGTAGAAACTATCCACATCAGTGCAGCTGGATTCCCTATCAGGTAACATTTTTACTACAAAAAAGAACAGAGAATAACATAACACCCTCTGAGCAGCATGCTGAAAATGAAGTTCACTAAACTTTGCAGAGAGATGCCACAGCACCTTGTATCATAAGAGTCAGTCAAATGAGAAGTACACACACCCACAAACCCAAATCAGTCTACAGGTCAGGGGCTCATTCTTAAAAGGCACCTTCTGGCTAGAAAATGTTTGCAAAAGTATGCTAAGAAGTGACCATAATAATTGACTAGCACTTTGTGCCTGCTCATATTGTATGTATGTATGATAGTGTGTATATACGACATTACCTATTTGTTCTAATAGTGCCTGCTTTAAAAGTTAATGTGGTTTCTTGTTCTGGTAGCTGGTATCGATTTGGCAGATTTTCAGTATTTATATAAATTTTATAACAATTAATTATACTAGCCAGTAAAGTACAGATGTGTGTTCAGCTTTTGTCAGAAAGTTTTTGTTCTGCCTACCTTTTGATTTGCAGAAATATAATTTTTTCATTTGTATAATATTTTTTTTTAAGAAAACTTTCAAAGTTTTTAGAAAGGTAGCTTAGCTGCAGTGTAAACCAAGCCCTTTCAGTGTGTTTCAGTATTCTGCACCATCACACATCACATTTTGATGGCGCATTTGTATTGTGAAGTCTTTGTTGAGTTGAGTGCTCATTGTGCAGATTACTTAGTACAGCTTAAGAGCATTTAATAAAGTACTGCTGTACTTCTGTACTTTATCATTAAATAAATCATGCAAAATAACCCCTCTAATCTCTTTTTTGATCCCTGCCACTGTACAGTCTCTTCCTCCCTCCTCAAATCATACTTTATTTTTTTTTGTAAGCTCACCTCCTGATTTTATTCTAGCTGTGATGTCCTGTTAATTATACCAGCACTGATTTTTTGTCCTTCCTGTGTTTAGCTGCAATGTAATTTTGGTGCAAGTTCTAATCTTAAAAAAAAAAAAAAAAAACTCTGAAATTCATAAATTACAGGTAAAGCCTTGCCCTATAATAAATATAGCAGTAAAGACTTGAAGGTGCATTTTTATATTTGAACCATAATTTTAATTAACAGTCTAAACAGAATCCCGTTTGCAGTAGAAACATAAAATTATAATTGAAGACTGAATACATAACAATTTTAACCTATTCGTCCAGTTTACTTTACAGCCAAGAAAGAACGTATTTGGAACTTAGGAAATGTGGTTTATTTTATGCATTTTAAAATGGTGACTGCACTGCTACAGTTAACTGCATACTTGGAGATGTTTTGGCAATAGATGGTTCTGAATTACTAAAACTCAAGTTAAAACTGAAAACCAAGGATGTTGGAAGGTTACTGATCACTCAAGGCTGTAATGTCTATAGTAATAACAGAGGTGTGCTCAATAGGCCATACTGGTTGCAGGATGGACCTAAGACCTATTAGTTTAAAATTAAAAGTATCCATTCTTATTCAAAAATATTTCATTGCAACACAGGTGCATAAACTACTGAAACGTTGTTCTCAATTCACTTAGTAAGTATTGAGGAGAGCAACTTTATCGTTTCATTAGGGTACAAGCAAAATTAAGCCTATTACAGAAGGTTCCAGCTTTTGGAATCTTTGAAGGGGCCCCACTCTTGCCCAATATTGCAGAGGCTGTCTCAAGCTCAGGACAACAGTATCCAAGAAAATAAGTCCTTACCGTGGAACTTAGTAATTCTGCTGGCTATATAATCAGTAAATGACCAGTGATGATGATTTGAGAGCAAGGCTTTCCTTTTAGGTTAAGCAAGTTATCTGAGCAAGAAGGAAGCACTTGTAGACATTATTTCTGAGGTACTGTACCTATGTTACTGCTTTGAAATGTTTTAGGGACTTTGCTAAGGGCTGATGCACTTCAGCAGTGGAGAGCATTATTTATATTGTATGAGTGCCTGTCACTATTGAATCTCAAGTCTCTGTTAAAGTGGACTAGTATTTCTTCAGGAAAGCAGACTGATGTCTTAATGTATCTCCTCTACTTTGATTACTCAACTGTTTCATATATTCTCTTCAGGTAAGGATGACACTGTATCTGCAGCAATGCTCCTAAAAGCACTGAACCTTATTTCACCATCAAGCGAACTCTCTTAATGTTAACGTTTCAACAGTTGCCATTCCCAGACACAGATCTGGTATAACTACTGCATATGTTCATAGAGTCCCAGTGCAGTTACATACCAGGGCTGACTCTCAGATGCTGGCGGCAGTTCATCTTCCAGCTCCTCAACTCTACATACATGAGCATGTCCAAAGGTCAGTCAATGGTTTCCTCTCCAGTCCAGCTGGTGAATCTGGGAATTTTGAGGCAATGTTACAACTGTCTCATGTACACGGACAACCCTCTCCTCCTCCAAACAGGTTCAAATATATATGAGAGATGCAACTATTTAGCCAAACTGGAGGCTGAGCTCTCTCATCTCAAAACTGGTGTAACCAGTCAGGAGGAGAAGGTAACCTCACACAACACAATTCCAGTATCACATAGTCCCACCACATCAGCGAACCAAACACATAAATAGACAAAACATACTCGGAGGCTCTAAATAAAAATCTACCTAAGCAACAGAGACCTCCAAAGCAGACATCCAAGCAAATGCTACCTCAAAACAAAACACGCACAACACATAGCCCACAAAGTCAGTGTGCCAAGCAGCCACAGCCCTTAAGGCTGAATAACACACCTGATACTCTTGTAATAGGTGACTCTATTGTCAGACACACTGACGTCCCGCTCACCAGGCTGAATAAAGAGAAGGTCACGGTGAGCTGCCTGTCAGGTGCTAGGATCCGCCACATAACGCAAGCACTCAGGTCACTCCAAAGCAAATACAAATATGACTCAGTCATTGTACATGCTGGTATGAATGACCTGAGACATACCTCCCTGGACTACATGAAAAGAGACATAGAGGAGCTCTCTGATCATGTAGCCCAGGCTGGTATGACCCTGACCTTGAGCAGCATCTTACCCTCACCTAGAATGATGCCACAGTACAAAGACAAAATGATCAATTTTAACAATTGGCTAAACTTTTGGTGTCATTCAAAGGGGATCCAGTGTCTGTCAGCCTGGGATGACATGCTCGACAAGCCACGTTGCTTCGCTAGGGACGGCTTGCACCTGTCACCACTGGGCTTTCGGATATTGGCAAAGGCTCTTGCCACCCCCATAGTGCCTTTTTTAGGCAAGGCTCAAAAGTCAAACCCACCCTCATAGACAGCACAAGGAACAATAAACTAAGGGTACTGCTGCTAAACGCCAGAAGTCTTAACCTCAAGATGCACGCACTCAAAGCTCTCCTCAGTGTGGAGAACATCGATATCTGTGCAGTGACAGAAACCTGGCTCAAAACTCCAGAGAGCACCCCAGCACTACCAGGCTATACCTCATATCATGCTTTTCGGCCCCAAAACCCGGACCGAACCACAAAAGGAGGGGGAGTTTCCATATTTATCAAGGATATACACACCTCCAGGTTAGTGGCATTGCACGAAGTATCTGAGACCATCCATGTGCAACTAACAGTGGGCAAGACTGCTTTTCAGTTTATAGCATCCTACAGACCACCCTCTCAAAGTCAGGAATCACACTCTGCTTTCCTGAAAACATTGGAGAACATGAAGATCTCTCCGAACACCATTATATTGGGCGACTTCAACTACCCAAACATTGACTGGGAGCACTACTCAAGCCCCAGCACTTTAGCCCAAAGGTTCCTGGAAATTATAAACTCAAATGCTATGGAACAACTAGTCACCACTCCCACAAGAGGGGACAACATACTAGACCTGATCATTACCAACATGGGGACTCTATGCTCCACACCAGAAGTATATCCCTCATTGGTAAAATCAGACCATAAATTAATTTCACTGGATGTCCACATCCCGACCCCACCCCCAGCCCAGAAAACCACAGTGAAAAACTTTTCAAAAGCGAACTTCTCACTTCTCAAAACTGAAGTGGAATCCTTCAAGGCCCCAGGGCCAGTAGAAACTACGGCCCAAACTGCAGAATCCTATATAAACGCATTCTACGGACGTCTCCAGGAATGCATGGATCATGCTATCCCAAACAAAACCAAGACCCAATCATCCAAAGGCAGGCATCCAGTCTGGTGGACCCCTGCCATAAATAAACTGTACAACAGAAGGAGGAAGCTACTACATGATGGAGCAAAATCCCTAATAGGGAAGGCAACTCTGATCAGTACTAGCAAAAAATTACGATCCCTCATAAAACCCTCCAAGGCCAGCTTAGAGAGAAAAATTGCACAGGACACCAAAGACAATCATAAGGCTTTTTTCAGTTATGTTAGAAACCTGGGATGCAACTCCCAGACTTGTTCTGAGTTGATTCTAAACGACAAAAAATACAATGAACCCACAGACATCGCCAATATCCTGGCAGACAGGTTCAGTGCAAACAACCCCCCCCCCCAAAAGAGCAAGTATCTATCCCAGCAGAGGGCTGCCTCCCAAACATCTCTGATGCTCAGGTGAAGGTTGCCCTCTCCAAAGCAAAAAACACTGCTTCCATGGGACCAGATGGCGTCCCAGTTTGCGTCCTACATAAACTCCAAGAGGAACTAATCCCTCAAATAAAACAGCTGTACAATCTCAGCATCACTACAGGATATGTGCCCACAGAATGGCGTACAACAACAGTGGTCCCACTCCACAAAGGTGGAGCCTCTACGGACCCTGGAAACTATCGCCCCATAAGCCTGACTAGCTTAGTCTGCAAGGCTATGGAGAGGATCATCATGGAGCTCATAAACAAAGACATTGGGGACCTACAGACACTAGATCCTACCCAGTTCGGCTTTGTCAAGGGCAGATCCTGCCTTTTGAACCTGGTTGACTTCTTCGAAACAGTCACCAAAGCCATAGATGAAGTGAAGGTAGTCCACACAGCCTATCTGGACCTTGCAAAGGCATTTGACACAATACCCCACTCGGGCATCATAGATAAGCTATCCAGCTTAAATATAAACCCCTATGTCACAAGATGGGTCTCAAACTGGCTCAAAGGCAGAACCCACAGAGTGAGAGTTGCTGGAGCCATGTCAGACTCGAATCCAGTCACAAGTGGGTGTCCCACAGGGTTCTGTCCTGGGACCACTCTTGTTCGGTATATACTTTTCCGAGGTACAGGCAAACGTGGGAGAACTATGGCTCACCAAGTTCGCAGACGACTGCAAACTGGGCACCATAATCAACTCTCCAGCTGACACAAACATCCTTCAGAAAGGTCTCACAGAGACAGATAACTGGTGCCAGTGCCATGGTTTAAAGCTAAATGCCAAAAAATGTATAGTCATACCCTTTGGCAAAAACAATGTGCCCACAAATTACCACATAGGCGGAAACCCATTAAGTACAGAGAAAGTTATTAGGGACCTGGGGACCCAAGTTGATAGCAATCTCTCCTTTGAAAACCACATTGCCAAAGTGGTTAGAAAGACCTTCTACATAGCCCACCTCATCACGAAGGTTTCACATCTAGATCAAGAGAGGTAATCGTGCCTCTTTATTCATCCCTCATCGGGCCCATCATAGAATACAATGCCCCTTTTGGGATGTACCTTACCCGACACCTGCAGCAATTAGAAAGACCCCAAAAGTATCTCACCAAGTGGATCAAGGGTCTCAAACAGATGCCATATGCTGCTCGGTTAAAAAAACTCCAGCTGTACTCAGTTGCATATCGCCTACTTCGAGAGGCGATCTATGCCTGACATACAAAGCTATGTCAAATCCAGAATTAATGGACATGCTCCACCTCAATAAATCTAAATCCCTTAGAGCCACACGCTCGGGACTTGAACCTCAGCACAGAAATAAATAGAACTTGCTGGAGGGACAGGTTCATAACCCAGGGGCTCCCCTCGCTCTGGAATAGAATTCCAGTTCATGTGAGGCAGAGCACCTCACTGAATCTCTTCAAGAAGAATCTCGATAGATGGAGGTTTGTCCCAGAGATTACTCCCGTGTCACTATTAGACAGAGACACAGTAAACTAAACCTTAAAAAGGGCACAGTATACTCAAATCAAGGGGTGGCGTAAGCCATACAGAATCGGGCTAGGCTTATAATTGCCTCAGGGCAGATAGCCTAGTATGAACCTATAATAAGTTTCTTGCAGTTAAGTCAACACTAGGTTAAAGTTTTCTCCCCTAGGGTATTTGCTTACTGTTTGTGCAGTGTAGAATTTGTATAACTAGTTTTTTTATGCCACTCTGTCGTGGTTTATAAATGTTTTCTTTTGATTCTTGTTTTAATTGTATCTGCCACAAAAACTTCTATAAACATGAAGTCTGATTTGTCACATACTCTGGGATTCAGAAGAAGCCTTTCCGCTTACAGAAATTGCCTATCACAAGTAGATCAGTTAACACAGTGGTGAGAAAATGTGAGAGGTGGCTGCAGTCACAGTAAGAGACCTCAACATGGGCTCATTAATATGTCTGAATTGCACTTCAGATAGCACAAGCACTGTCAGACCTGGTGGCAGTAGTGTTCTCTCTACCGACCACTCCTCATTATGAAGGGGAGCACCCTTTACTCACTCCTAGACATCCATCCATGAACAAAGAAGTTCCCATCCCCTACAATCAGTCACACTCATGGAAACACTCATTCACCCACACACACTCCAGTACAGGCAAGTGCACAGGTACATATCCCATCCAGACTCTCTTCCCTACCTAATCCCTATTTCCACTCGGGCAGAGGTGCAGCATCATTCATGCAGTTAGACAGATGTCCTCACATCTATATACAGTAACACTCCCCCAAACACACACTCACAACACTCTCTCTCAACTTACTGAAACACGGCTGCTTACATCAGAGTGAATGGGTGGACGCTGTCTTTTGCAAGTAAAAAAAAATCATACAACATTTGGCAACATAACTTTGGAGCTGCTGGCATATCCGGGGGAGAAAGCTTGGCTAATTAACATGAATCACCTCCCTGGATTGCCCCATTAGTATGCAGCTCTCCCAGCAAGACTGCCTCCATGCTAAAGCACCTGTTAGTGAGAAATCTCAGTGGTAGTGCAGTGTACGAATCCGACTCACCCATGAGGGGGATAATTAAGGCTTCTACCTCATGTTAAGCCTTTCTGAGTCCTTGCCACTGTTTTGTATCTGCCTTGTGGACTTTCTCACAGCTGAAAAGGCTCTTTGGACCTATTTATTTACCTGTTTAAACTGAAATAAATAAATCTACCTCCCATGAGCTGTCTCCTTCGTCTATGATTAAAGCCTTAATGACTTAAGATGTTGAATGTCATATTAATGGTTTTTCTCATGTTTACCCGAGTCTCTGTTTTTGTTTTTACTTTCTTCCCCTTCTAACGTTTCATTTTCTAAGATGTAAAACTCTGATTCTAGTGTTTTAATTCATTTTCTCTGTCTTTGATCTCCATCACCATTTTAATTGTGAAAGCTAGTTTTGCCTATATACCTTACTTAGGAGGCTTTTAATTCTGTGATAACAGAACTTCTCTGAATGAATATTAATGTTTTGTAACCAGTGGCACTCTTATGCATGTGCCTTAAGCAGCTGTTCATACACAGTGAAGAAAATATATTTTTGCAGTATGCAAGATACTGTGATTTGGATTTGGGGAGGTCCGTGTATAAACTACAGGAAAGAACTACCAGTAATCTTAAAGTATGCTAATTAAATTGTGAGATCTCAGAAGGGTCACTGATTTACAGACTGTATGTAGGGCTGTAACATGTTGGATTAATACTGCATTAAAACCTGTATTGCTGAGTGTACATCACATTACAGTTAAGAATGGAGACTTATTTAGCAGACGTAAATTATGTTAACAGAATGTCATGATTTACAACTAAAACTTAGTGACTTTGCACTGCCTGTAAAAAGTCAGGATAAATAAAGAAATGGATAATAGCGAGTGTGACTGCACTGCTAATAACCAGTCAGGTTAGTAATAACTCTACTGCACATTGAAGCAGACCTATGCAGACTATGCACTACACCAAATAAAGTGGTGGTACAGTGGTGGTATGTAGGTGGTATGCAAGGACAAGCTGCACCAAATATGGTGGTGGCACATAGAACAAGCTGCACCAAATACGATGATACACAGGGACACTGCACAAAATACAGTGGTAGCACGTAAGGACACCCTGCACCAAATACGGTGGTGGCAGATGGGGGACACATTGCACCAAATATGGTGACACATAGAGACACAATCTACCATATGTGGTGGTGGCACATGAGGCAAAATAGCAAAAGCAATCTTCTGTTGATGCACATATGTTTTTGGCGAGTGATTTGAATATATAGATAATGTTCCACTTAAATCTGACTCTGTCATGAGAGACTTGGGTGCCTTTGACAAGTCTCTCCTTTGACCACCATACATGTCTGTAGTGGTTAGAAGATCCTTTTGCATTACGCAGCATATCCTTCATGGTATCTCTGCAAGGTTCAGAGAAGTTGTAATCCCACTTATTTTTCCCTTATTAGGTCCATCATTGTAGACAATGTCCCCTTTGCCATTTAGTTGGAGCACCTAAATCAACTTTAATTCCTGAACATTTTCCCAGCAAAAAGATATCCAGTCTGTATCCTTACTTGTTCTGATAGGTTAAAAGCCCTATGCCTGTACTCAATGTCATATAGACTCTTCAGGGGTGATCTTTAAATAGCCTTCTGTGCTATGAATAATCCAGTAGTCTTTGAAGACCTTTATCTTAACAGAAGCAGAGTTGAAACACACCCACTTTTGAGCCTAGACATCAGCTAATGGCATGACAGATACCTGTCCTCATTTATGGAATAGACTGCCCTCACATATCAAGTAGAGTACTTCCCTTGTAACCTTTAAAACCAGACTGGATGGGTGATCCCATATTTTCACTTAAGACATGCGAGGACTGCCTACTTATGGGGACATTGGTAGCTTCCATCAGTACTGGCTGATATCACTGAGCTTTACCATGGTCTCCTCTGCCATAAGCTTGGTAAGAACCCGTGAACCAGATGGACCAGTTTTTAGCAATAACTCAGGAATCCTACAAAAATGACAAATGATTATCTTCGTGTTTCACTGTTGCAGTCCTCACACTTGGTTATCCTGCCAGGGTAGCCCTCAGTCAGCCCGAATACCAGAGGCGTAGTATTTCTGTGTCTGTTGTTGTCGCTCCAGGACTGACATCTGGTCGTCAGTGTTATAAAATCAGACAGCCGATGCCATTACATCAGTCTTACTTGCCAAGGAGCCCGAAGCAGAAGCAGTTTGCACGAGTGCCGGTCGGCCGCTACCTGAGTTTTTGTTTCCGAATTGAAGTTGAAGTCTTCTAAAGCCAAGTACCCTGTTGGGGATCCTTTTTTCTTGTTCTAACCGAGATCAGAAAAAGTTAACAATTGTCTCGCCTGTGGAAAGCACATACCACACTGAGACTTCCATTCTTACTGCGTAACCTGTTTAGGCCCAGACCACGATGTCCCTCGCTGTCGCTTTTGTGCTTTGTTCAACGCCAGAACTATATGTTGTTGGGCCCTTATTGTAGCTAAATATTTTCACTCTCAGTCCTCGTTTTCTGATGTGGCTTTGGTAAGCCATCCAACTACTGATCTTCTGAAAAAACGTAAGGATAAAGACAGACTGAACAGGTCCAAAACTGCCGACGATGCTTCTATTAAGCTAGTAGTCAGTTCTCCGGTCCTCAGTGAGGTGCTTTTGCAGCCCCTGATGCCTGCTTTTGTGGATTTGCAGGCCGCTACTGAGACCCGTTCGGAGTCCGGCATGCTGCAAGACTCTAATTCGACTAAGGATCCTGCGGATGTCTCTACCTTGGATGGGTGCAGAACTGCTGAGCAGGCACCTGCTTCCGGGGAAGTTCTTTACACTACCGTTACTCTACACAAACTGACTTCTTTCACGTCTTCAGTTCTTTCTAAAACTCTACTGAGTTTCTAAGGTCCAGGGTGCGAACTACACCTAAAAAAATGACGACCCAAGCTCGGGCACCTGCCTCCATGCCTCAATCTCAAATGCTTAAAATGGCAGAAGACCTTATGTTTATTAGGGGAAGCCAGGCTACCCCTTCCAAAAGAAAGAGACTTGTCCTCAGTAGTTTTATCTGAACAGGAGTCAGATGACTCTGAGGTTTCTGAATATAAAGAAATGCAACCCCTCTCTGCTTATGAGGATTCGGATGCAGTGGAATCCATTCCTTCTGCTCCTCCAGAGGATTTTTCATTTGGTGAAACTCTACATACTTTATGGGAGCATTTCCAATGGGAATGTCAGGACTGTCCTCAGTCAATAAAGAGACTCGAGGAATTCTTAGATTTACCACAGCACAGACCTTTAGCCATTCCTCCTGCCTTGGATGTTGTGGATGATGTTTTTATGGAATCCAGTTTGACTCCTGACCCCCTTCCTCATGCTGCCAGGAAACCTGACAGGTACTACAGAGTCCCCGACTCTCTCAAATTCCTTTTCAAAAATCCTACTGCTGACCCAGAGGTCATGCGCTTCCCTTTGGCTTATCCACTGCTCCCAGAGTTTTCACAAAATGCCTGGCTCTAGCCATTGCTTTTTTAGACAAATATTCAAATTTACCCCTACTTGGATGATTGCCTGATTCAGGCAGACAGGAAAAGCTGTTACAGCACCTGACCTTTGTAAAGGACATACTGTCCTCCCTGGGTTATACTGTCAGTGAAAATAAATCAAAACTAGTCCCCACACAAAAAATTGTATTCCTGGGAGCAAGCCTGGACACAGCATCCCAGATGGCATTCCTTACTCCAGAAAAACAAGCCTACCTGACAGGCTGCTTCTCTCAACTAGCCACCAGAACCTAGTTATCCACATGGAAAATCCTGCAAGCTCTAGGGTTCATGGCCTCCTGCATTCTACTCATTCCATATGCCAGATTTCATATGAGGAAACTACAATGGTACCTAAAAAGCATTTGGTGTCAACAGTCAAGATCTGGAAACTATCATACTTATGATACCCTGTCTAAGGAAAGATTTTCTTTTGTGGGCAGCAACATGCAACCACAGCAAGGGACTTCCCTTCTCACAACCCCATGCCACCCAGGCCCTCACCACAGATGCATCAGACTATGCCTGGGGTGCACACCTGGACGGCAGGTGCATTCAGGGCCATTGGAGCCCAAATCAAATACATCTGCACATAAACCAAAAAGAGATGCTAGCTGTTCAGCACGCCCCAACAGCTTTCAGACCCCCTACTCTCCCCAGGGCCTCTAGTGATCAAAACAGACAACAACACAGTGAAGTGGTATATCAACAAGCAGGGAGGGACTCACTCTTACCCTCTCTGCAGGCTCGCCATGACCCTTTGGCACATGGCCTCAGCCATGCAAATACACCTGCCAGCACACTTCCTGCCAGGCTCCCTAAACTCTCTGGCAGACAACTTAAGCAGGAACCTGATAAACCCACATGAGTGGCAGCTAGACCACAGCACCTTCAACCTTGTAACCCAGAAATGGGACACCCTGAAGGTGGACCTCTTTGCCTCCCACTCCAATCAGCTCAGCAAATTATGCAACAGGGAACCTCGCAGCAAGGCCTGGAAATTGGATGCTGTATCCTTCCAATGGTAAACCTCTCAATTTATGCATTCCCCCCTCTACCACTCATTTCAAGGGTACTGCTCAAAATAAGGGAGGAAAAACCAAGGGCAAGATTGCCCCAGACTGGCCATGCCAGCACTGGTACATACTGCTGCGCAGCCTGTCACCCTTGCCATCGTGGCACCTACCTCAGATCCCAACACTTCTGACCCAGAAGAATGGAGAATTCATGCATCCCCAATTGCAGACCCTGAACCTGGCAGCCTGGCTTATTCCCTGACCTCTCCTCAAGCTGCCAGCATAAGCAAACAAGTCCTGGATGTTATACGTGAGGCTAGACACTCCAGCACTAGAAAGTCCTTTGCTGAGAAGTGGTAAAGGGTTTTGCACCTGGATCCAGGACTAAGGGAGCTGAAACAGCGCAGCCCTCCCTTCCTTTCATCCTGGATTACCTAGCAGACCTACTACACAGGGGTCTATCCTGCTCTTCTATTTAAATTCATGCCTCTGCCATCTCTGCTCATTACAGCACCGAGCCACCTCTCTTCCCACACCCTCTTATCAGACAATTCCTAAGAGGGGTTAACAACTTCAGGCCACCCAAAAGATCTCCTACCCCAGTTTGGGACCTTAACATTGTGTTGGAAAAGCTCACCCTACCCCCTTTTGAGCCTGTAGATTCAGAAGAGTTAAAATTCCTCTCTTGGAAAACAGCCTTGCTTCTGGCCATCACTTCAGCTAGAAGAGTTTCGGAGCAACAAGCACTCGTGGTTGTAGAGCCCTTCATCATTTTCCATGCTGACAGGGTCTCCCTCAGGACTAACCCATCCTTCATTCCTAAAGTGGTGTCCAGTGTGGCTCTCAACCAATCCATTCATTTGCCCACCTTTTTCCCTAACCCACAAAACAAGGGGGGAAGGATTCTACAATCTCTAGATGTGCACAGACAGCTCAGATTCTATCTGGATAGGACTAAATCTTTTAGAAAAACTGACCAATTGCTAGTCAGCTTCGCAGCAGGGGCTGAGGGCAAGGCCATATCCAAACAATCAATCTCCAAATGGATAGCACACTACATCCATTTCTGCTGTTGCATGGGAAACCACCCCCAAAGGTGATCAGGATGCATTCCACCAGGGCAACCTCCACCTCTGCAGCTTTTTCAGAGGGGTCCCAACCAGAAACATCCTGGAGGCTGCAACATGGACTTCTGTTCATACCTTCACCAAGCATTACCACCTGCCTATCTTCTCCAAATCCAGGGCAGGCTTTGCCACCGCAGACTTGCAAGGCATCCTAGCCAGGCCCCAGTCTTCTTGACTGCCTGCACTCTTTTCTTCAGCTTTGGGAATCAACCCAAGTGTGATTACTGCAACAGTGAAATACAAAGAACATAGTACAGTTGTGTACACGTACCATAAATGTAGATGTTCGAGTGTATTCACTGTTGCCGTCCTGGTTTCCCACCCTCCATCCCCCTTGTCTCTCTCTCTCTCCTTACAGGAAATTTTTGGTATTTACTTTCTACTGGTGGTGTTCCACCATAACCTAGCTCCTTATATGGGGGCTCCTGACAGCTGGCGCAAGAAAAACTGATGTAATAACATCGGCTGACTGATTTTATACCACTGATGACCTGATGTCAGTCCTGGAGCGACAGCAACTGACACAGGAATACTAAGCCTCTGGTATTCGGGCTGACTGAGGGCTACCCCTGGCAGGTTAACCCAAGTGTGATGACTGCAACAAGTGAATACACTTGAATATCTACATTTGTGGTAAGTGTACACAACTGTACTTTCCAAATACAATTAATGAGTTAACTGAGATGATTCTGCAGAAATAGTATTAATAGTAGCTTTGCAGTCACAGTTCGCCTGATGGAATCATTATGTACAGTTTGCACTGAGAAGCTAGGATGTACTCATTTCATCTCTGTTAATTTAGCGAAACTTACTTAGTGCAAAGACTTTAAAATGCACCATATAGCAGGCATAAGAATAAGAAAGTGAATATAAATAATCAAAACCACTGACTCGAATTTAAAGCAGGAGCTTAAAATGATATGCATAGCAACATTTATTTTTTTAAAAGATGCATCTTAATGGACCACTTAAAACAATTTGTAGTCGGTTTTTGTTTCAAAAGGCAACGTGAATGGCAAAGGTCAGGAACCTGAAATGAAAAGGAACCAAGGACTAAATATTCCAAACTTAATCTGTGACTAGTTTTTACAGTCTCATACCTACGGAACTGTAGTGATCAAGAGGTCTAACAGGGGAACACCATATCATTAGTAAAAGAGAGACGAAGACCTTACAGAACTTGGTACACTAACCTCCGGGACTTTATACTGATTTTGTTTTGCTAGCATTTTCTGAAAAAGGCATTGATGGATATAATATATATTTAAATGCACACACCCACACCCCTAGCCTGGAAGTGGAAAATGTGCCCATACATGTATTAACATAATCCTAGAAATGGCATTGAACCTGTACATATCCAGTTTGTGTAGAACTTTCTAAATTAATACATGGGCATCCTTCTGTCAATGGCATTAGTTCGCAGAGTTTGCTGTAAGAGCTGGAGGTCATTTGATTGCAGTATGTGGATAGATCTATACAAACAAAAAGAACCATTGAATCATTTGGTGCCATACTGGTTGGATAGTAAAACCCTTTACCAAGAGATTTGAGTTTTCCACCTGTAAGCTATGTGTAGTGTAATAAAATTAAATAATACTTCATTGTGAAATAAAATGACAACAGACTTCAAATTAAAAAATAATGAAAGGCTTGCTGCCGAATTAACAGGAAAATTTGGTAGTTTGTTGCATTTTGTCATGCATAGCCTAATCCGTGCTCATAACAACCAGACTCTTCTGGATTTGGAAAATATAACCCGTGGGGTGGTCCAGAATAAACCAGCCCCTTCCATCAGTTGGGGATGTTTGCATCTATTGCCTCAGAATCTATTATACTTCCTCTGATCAAGACCCCATGTACTGTTGCACAGCCCCAAAGTGCATATTTGTCAGCTTTCTGAGTTTCACAACCATCAGTTTGCCGAGTCCTTGTATCACAACTTAAAATGTAAGCTGTAGTCAAAATAATTGGTTTTAGTAGCAAATGATGTGCTGTAAGTTATGGTGTGGCACTTGGAAAGTTGAACATATTAAAGGACGCCAATTGGGTTTGTACCTTATGAGAAAACTCTTACAAAACTGCGAATGCTATTCAACATGGTTTGAATATGCTGCTGTATTGCAGCAGGGAAGCATAATGCATTAAATATGGTGGGGTTGCTCTGAGATAATTGGCACTCAATTCTTGCATCAGAGGAAGGGTCCCTTTGCAGTGGTCTGAAACTACAAATGAATAGCTGTATCTCTGGGCAGAAGATCTCTCCAGAAATCGGCCCTCAACTTGTATGAACTCAGTGTCCAGAGAAAGGAAGCCAGTTCATACTTTCCGTCAACCACTAGGTTTGCGTGTGTAGAGCACGAGCATCTTTCATCTGAGGTACAGCTTGAGACATCAGGGTATATGTGCAGAGGCACATGCAGTTCTCCTTCCTGCAGGATAATTCAGAAGGGACGTCAAGAAAGATGCAGTTCTTATGCTGCAGTTTTTAAGTGTAAATGTACTGGTACTTGTTCTTTCTCATTGGCTTTAGGATGTTCTGGATATTGGGAGTAAAGCGTAATTGTAATTTCAGCAGGCGTGATGATAAGCAAAATGAGCAAGTGCAGTGGTATAGCATACATGTTATTTTTGCTGAGATAAGTGCCATGCACGGCTGTGATCACTCCCAGCTCTGCGAAAGATGAGAGATGCAGTGTTGCAAAATATGGAAATACACTGAAAAAGTTCATTCTAAACTGCAGCTCAACTATCATTTAAACTTTAAACTTTCTTCAAAAATTAATTTTAATGTGCAGCTTGAGTGAGTTAAAAAAGTAAACTGAATGAAATGCATCACTTCCTGATGGAAGCTGAAAAACAAAAATCTTTTGCACTTGATTTTTAAGTTTTGTACATCTTTAGGAATATGGAGGAGAGGAAAAATGCAGTCTTGTCCATTAACAGCTCGAGTGTTTGTTTGTGTCTTTCGGCTGTTCCCGGTTAGGGGTCGCCACAGTGGAACTCCAGTCCGCTAATGATTGGCAGTAGAGTTTTACATGCTGGCTTGCCGGGCCTAACGCACAACCTTCAACGAAGGAACACCATTCACGCATGTCGCCACACAGAAGACGCTCTGAGAATCGAAAGGGCAACGTCTGTGAGGCGACAACGCTACCGCAGCACCACAAGTGTATAAAGTGAAAATTAAGGAATTCGTTTTTTTTTTTTTTTTGTTAGATGCGCATGATCAGAATTACTCCTGTCATTTTTAATTTCTCCAAGTGTTTTGGGTTTCTAATACCATGACGGGAATGGGACCCCATTCCTAAGTCAAAGTATGATTAAAGTTCATGAACTTAGTATGGTTTCACTCTTTGATGTTAGCCAAAAGTGCTCTTCGCAGCACCCACAATGTGCCCAGTAATGACACCTCTTGCAATTCATACAGTGTTACATGAATTGGTAACCTATCTAAATACAATTGTAAATTCTTTTTTATAAGACCATTTGCTCCTACTACTAATGGAACTGTCTGAGTATCTTTCTTCCACATGGCTCTCGTTTCTGCCTGCAGATCGAGGTATTTTATGACTTTGTGTCTCTCTGTACGCAAGACACTGTAGTCAATAGGTGTGGCGATTTCAATGATCAATGCTACTTTTGTCTTCTTTTCTTGGACCACTATATCTGGTTTTCTAGCATCTCTCTTTTGGACTGTTGGTATTGGGTGATCCCATGTGATGTAAACTTCATAATTTTCTATGATTCTCTGTGGCTCATGTTTCCAGTGTTTTTCAGCCACTTCGATGCCATTATGTTTTCACAATCTCCAATGTAACAATCTCACCACATTATTATGCCTTTCAGTATACAGTCCCTCTGCCATTAGAGAGTCGCAACCAGCAATAAGGTGTGGAACTGTTTCCAATTCGGTTCCACAAAACCTACATATGTCTGTTTCTCCCACATGTTCAATGGACTTAATAAACCAGCATGTACATAGCCCACTATCTTGGTCTGCCAATATTAACTTTCATTTCTTGATGTAAATTCACCTCTCCTTAACCATTCCTGCATTCATTCTTGATCAACATGAGGCTCTTTCAGAAGATGCTCATCGTGTTTCACTGTTGCAGTCATTACGCTTGGGTTATCCTGCTGGCAGGCTACCCGCAGTCAGCCTGAATTCCAAAGTCCTGGTCCGGCGTCTGCTGCTGTCACCTCTTCCCTGACGTCAGTGCGCCAGGGGTATATAAGATGCAGCCGACGCCATTTTCTCCAGTCTTTCATGCCACGCGGTGCCCGAAGCAAAAGCAGTTTGCAAGTGCTGGTCGGCCGACTCCTGAGATTTTTGAATTCGAATTTCAGATCCAAAGTCTTCATTAAAGCTAAGTACCCCGTTGGGGAAACTTTTTTCTTGCTCCAGACCGATGTCAGAAAAAGTTAACAATTGTATTTCTTGTGGGAAGCAAATACCTCGTAAGGATTTTCACTCTCACTGTATTCCTTGCCTAGGCCCTGACCACGACATTGCTTGTTGTCGGTTTTGGGCTAGATTTAACTAACGCACTATTAAGCATCGGTACGATTTTGCCTTTCATTACTTTGGCCGCAGGTTCAATTATACAATGCCGGCAGAACAGCCGATGACTGGGGTCTATAAAGAAAACGCAAGGATAAAGACGAGGACAGGCATCCGCGGTCCAAAACCGACAATGAGGCTTCCTCTAAGCTAGTCGTCGGTTGTCCGGTTCTCAGTGAGGCGCTTTCGCAGCCCCTGACACCCGCTACCTCAGAGCCAGAGGCCGCTTCCGACTCCCATGTGGAGCCGACTGGGCCTCTGGAAACTCAAGGTATTGGATCCTCGGAAACTATACTCTCAGATGGGTCCAGAGCCGCTGTGCAGGCATCGGCTTCTGAGGGTGTTTTCAGACCTACACAGTTACATGTAAAGCCATCTTCAGCTTCAAAGACTAAAGCAGCTCTAAAGACAAAGAAACAAGTACAGCATTCTTCAGGACAGACTTCATGCCTAAAAAACAGATGCTGAAAATGGCCGAAGACCTTATTACTTTGATCAGGGGGTTCCCATCACCCTCCTGATAAGAGGCCTAGGCAAGAGACAGACTGAATCTTCAGATCAGGTTTCCATTTCCTTTGATTCCTCCTCTGATCAGGAATACTCTCTTCCTCCCTATGTGGATTCCGATGCTGAAGAATCTATTCCTTTAGCTTCTCCTCCTGAGGATTATTCTTTTGGGGGGAAACCCTGCATACTATGAGGGAGCACTTTCATTGGGAGAGCCAGGATTATTCAGAATCCAAGAAAAGGCTCAGAGATTTTCTTTTACCTCCTCAGCACAGGCCCCTTGCTATTCCTCCTGTTATGGTCATTGTAGATGTTTTTTCAGAGTCTGGCCTGTCTCCAGACTCTCTACCCCCCCCAGCACCCGTTAAGCCAGACAGGTACTACAGGTTCCAGACACTCATATTTCTATATAAAAACCCTGCTGCTGACCCAGAAACTATATCTCGGAGTCTCAGAGGGGTCAAGGCTTCCACTGCAAAAAACCCTGTTTCCTCTGATTGGGATTCTAGAGCACTGGACAGATGGGGGAAAACAGTTTACACTTCTGCTACCTTGGCTGTAAGGGCTTTAAATTGTCAGTTTCATATGCTTAAATATCAGCAATACTTAATGTCAGAAAATGTTAACTAATTCTGAATGTGCTGAAAACAAGGAAATGTAGGAATTATTGCATGCAGCTGAACAGGTGGGAAAACATACTATGCAATGTGGTTTTGATTCTTTGGAGGCCTCTTGTAGGGCCGCTGTAACGGGTTCTGTTAGGAGACATGCTTGGTTAAAGGAACAGAATCTGCCTGATCATGTTGAAGCAAAATTATACAGCACGATACTTTGGTGTTAAGGCAGAAGAGGTGTTGAAGAAAATGGGGACTAAAGCGAAATCTATGCAGACAGTTAAGGATTTCTTACAGGTACAGCCACCCAGATTTAGCAGGAACTGGCCTTCAAAAAATTGGTCCTTTCCAGTGTCAGATAGGCCACAAAGAGGCAGATACAGGCTCCCTAGAGGCAGATGCCAGCCCCAAGGCTCATACAGGCCTAAACAATGGGGTGCTTCTAGCTCCAAAAGCAGAAAAGACAAGTCTCAACCTTAGAGGAAACATTCCCAATGACTTTCCTCTACCAGTACCAAGCACTTATCTTTTGGACGCTCCTTTAGGGGGAAAACTAGTACTTTTTTCACAAAACTGGCACATGATCACCCAGGACAAATGGGTCTTGAATAATAGTGTCCAATGGGCAGAGGCACAAAAGCAAGTTTCATCCCTCATGGACATGAGGGCCATTCAGCGAGTACCACTACAGGAGCAAAGACAAGGATTTTACTCACGTCTTTTCTTGGTACCCAGAAAGGACAAAACCTGGAGACCAGTACTGGACCTGTCTATTCTAAACACTTTTCTGGACGTTCCAAAATTCAAAATGTTGACTCTGCAGCAGCTTCTGCCCATGCTGGGCAAGAAGGCTTGGCTTGTCACCTTGGACTTAGAGGCATACCTGCATGTCCCAATCAGGCAAATCTTACAGCAGATACCTCAGATTCATAGCTGGCTCAATGCACTACCAATTCTCTGCACTGCCTTTTGCCTTTTGGGTCTTCACAAAATGCCTGGCACCAGTAATTACTTTTTGCAGACAAAGAGGAATTCAAATACATCCCTACTTGGACGACTGCCTTATTCAAGCAGAGAACAAGGACATTCTACTAAAGCATCTGGCATTTGTAAAAAGATTGCTAGGGTACACAGTAAACGAAAATAAATCAAAACTAGTACCCTCTCAAGAGATAATATTCCTGGGTGCAAGCTTAAATTTAACTGCCCAGATGGCCTATCTCATGCCAGACAAATAAAGGCAACTAACTTCTTACTTCGAAATATTGGCAACAAAAACCCAGTTATCTGCAAGAAAAATTTTGCAGGCTTTGGGCTTCATGGCATCCTGCATTCTGTTAATTCCATATGCAAGACTGCATATGAGGAAGCTTCAATGGTATCTAAAAAGTGTTTGGACTCAACATTGCCACAGCCTGGAAAAACTTGTTACCCTCATTCCCTGCCTGTAACAAGAGTTTCGATGGTGGGCACAGGCCTGTCACCACAACAAGGGACAGCTTTTCACTTTACCCACTGCCAGGCATTCAATAACAACAGATGCATCAGATTATGCCTGGGGGCCCACATGGCAGGAAAATGTATTTAGGGCACATGGCCCACGAGCCAAATGCATCTTCATATCAATCTAAAAGAAATGCTGGCTGTCCAGAATTCCCTGACAGCTTTCAAGGATCTACTTCATCCAGGACAACTACTGATAAAGACTGACAATACTACAGTCATGTGGTACATAAGCAGGGAGGCACGTATTCCTACCCCCTCTGCAGACAAGCCATGAATTTGTGGAACACTGCATTGACTTATCAAGTACACCTGCAAGCACAATTCCTGCCAGGAAAGACAAATACTCTGGCAGACGAACTAAGCAGAAACCTCATGGATCCTCACGAGTGGAAACTAGATCCACAAATCTTCCACATAATAACAAGGAAATGGGGATGCCCAGACATAGATCTATTTGCCTCCCCACAACTGCCAACTACAGAGATTCTGTACAAGGACTTCACAAGCTAGCATGGAAAGTGGATGCTCTATCATTCAGCTGGAAAAACCTTGCAGTATATGCCTTTCCTCCACTACCTCTCCTTCCCAAGGTACTCCTAAAGGTCAGACGAGAAGCCAAAAATGATCCTGATTGCCCCAGACAGGCCACGCCAGCACTGGTACCCAATCCTAAAGAGCTTGTCTCAAGGCCCAGCCTGGACATTACCTCAAATTCCTCATTTACTGACCCAACAAATCAATCAGATACTGCACAGCCAACTCAGAACCCTAAATCTGGCTGCATGACGGATAATGTAACCATTCAGGACACACCTCTCTCTAAAGCAGTTATGGATATTATTCTGGAGGCCCAGCACCAGAAAATCATATGCAGAAAAGTGGAAGGGATTCTGTGCTTGGAACCAGGCACAAGGAATTGACATGCTTGTACCAAATACTCCTCAGATTTTGCAATACCTAACTGAGATGCTGGACAAAGGCCTATCCTTTTCCTCAATTAAGATCCATGCCTCTGCCATTTCAGCTCATTACAATACGGACCCACCTATTTTTTCACATCCATTACTAAGGCAGTACCTCAGAGGGGCCAAAAACATTAGACCCCCAAGAAGAGCACCAATACCTGCATGGGACCTCAACCTTGTCTTGGAAAAGATCACACTGCCTCCTTTTGAGCCAGCCACTACAGCCAAGGTAAAATTCTTGTCATGGAAAACAGCTCTGCTCCTAGCAATAACTTCAGCAAGAAGAGTCTCAGAGTTACAGGCATTAATGGCTGTGGAACCTTTTATCATTTTCTATCCGGACAGGGTTTCTCTAAGGATAAACCCAACATTTATGCCTAAGGTACTATCCAGTGTGGCTCTTAATCAAACCATTCATTTGCCTACATTTTATCCAAATCCCCAGAGTAAAGGGAGGAGACTTCTGCATTCTTTGGACATACACAGACAACCATGCTTCTACTTGGACAAAATTAAAGCTTTCAGAAAGACAGCAACTTTTAGTGGCATATGCTGCAGGATCACAAGGAAAGTCGATCTCAAAGCAGACTATTTCATAATGGATAGGACACTGCATTCGTTTCTGCTATTCACAACATGGCAAATCAGTGCCTAAGGGCATTAGACCACATTCGACCAGGGCAGCAGCCACCTCAGCAGCCTTCCTCAGAGGAGTACCAGCTAAGGATATTTTGGAGGCTGCAACTTGGACTTCAGTGCACACTTTTACAAAGCACTACCACTTGCCTCTTTACTCTAAATCCAGAGCAGGCTTTGCCACTGCAGTTCTGCAGGCCCTTATAGCCACTCCTAATTCTATTTAGACCCAGCCACCCAACCTTAGCTTTGGGATTCAACCCAAGTCTAATGACTGCAACAGTGAAACACTAACACAGTACAGTTGTGTACCTACCATAAATGTAGATGTTCGAGTGTATTCACTGTTGCAGTCCAGGTTACCCACTCACCATCCCCCTTTCTTTGCTGGGACTTATCTGTACTTCTGTATTCTATACAACCTATGTGGTGTATTTGCTTGTAGATGAAGGTAATGTTTTTTTTAGTGCATACTATTTATAAACAATGTTTTTAGCCTACCCTTTTGGGGGCACCTGACATCTGGGGCAAGAAAAACTGAAGAAAATGGCGTCTGCTGCATCTTATATACCCCTGGCGCACTGACGTCAGGGAAGAGGCAACAGCAACCGACGCCGGACCAGGACTTTGGAATTCAGGCCGACTGCGGGTAGCCTGCCAGCAGGATTACCCAAGTGTAATGACTGCAACAGTGAATACACTCAAACATCTACATTTATGGTAGGTACACAACTGTACTTTTTCTATACTTGCAACTATATTTGTTTTTTTCACATTTCTTGCCTTCTCATCTGGTCCTTCACCTTATATTCTTTCTTTTGTTTTTTTTAGCACATTCAGTTGCTGCCTGTTTTTTATCCACTTTTGGTTTGATTTCCATTCTTGCTTGACATTGATATGCTGCTAAATTAAGCAGAGATGTCATCTTCGATTAATTCTCCTCTTGTTTCAAAACTTTCACCACATTTGGATCTTGTGAGGTCAGTAGATGTGTGGAGTCCGATTGCAGATCTGTACATGTAATCAAGGAGGCCCATCCCTCCTTCAGAACGGGGAATATATTATCTTGGTATACACTGGTTTTTATAAATCATTTGATGAGCATGACGCATCCTTCTTGTTTTAATATCCAATCTATCCAACACTTTTTGAGGACAGTCGATCACTCCAAAGCTATAAGTTAGGACAGGAAGAGCAAATTGATTTATAGTTTGGATCTTGTTCCTAGGTGTCATTGCTGTTTTCAGGATTAATTTAAGTCTTCTAAAGTACTAAGCTTTATTCGCATTTGTTCATATTTTATTGCTGATCCTTCATCAATTCCCAAGTATTTATAGACCCCGTGTTGCTCAAGTTCTTTTATATTACATTCTTGTCCCAAACTGATGTTTTCCTGGTGCTGCAATTTTCCTTTTTTTAAAGGTTGCTTTTGCACATTTGTCAAGACCAAATGACATTCCAATATCATCTGAAAAAGTTTTGACAATCTGCAGCTGTGCTTTCAGTTCCTCATTTGATGAGCTATACAATTTTAAATCATTGACAAAGAGAAGATAAGTCAGTAGACTTTGTTGTTTTCTAACAGCCAAATTATAGCCATGACCTAAGCTGTTAAGTAAACAGCTTAATAGATTGGCAAGGCAAAATAGCAACGGTGACAGGGAGTCACCCTGGAATATCACCCTTTGGATTTTTATCCCTGGGATAATCTGTCCTTTATCATGGCTTGATAGCAAAGTGGTCTGCCACTGTTTCATGGTTACTGTAATGTAATCAATCAGTGTAGGATGTACCTTATACATTTTTAAGCACTCTTTTATCCATGAATGTGGGATACTATCAAATGCTTTTTTATAGTCAATCCATGCCATACTTAGTTTCTTCCCTTTCTTACAGTTCTCTACTATACCTTTATTTAACAACAAAGAATCCTTTGTTCCATATGACTTTCTTTCATTGCCCTTTTGTTCTACTGCCATAATTGAGTTTTCTTCTAAATGACTATAACTTCTGTCGGCGTCAATCCCTGTGTATAGTCTATATGTCGTCGGAAGACAAGTCAAAAAGCACAACTGGAAAACCAGAAAAGCAAACCAACCCGGCAAGTCAGGACCCGAAATCCAACAGCAGTGATAGTCCACAAAATTGTATTGATTAGCGGTAGCCAAATAATTTAAAAAGGCAAGGATCTTTACTGAAACCAAACAATAAGCCAAGCACTTTCACCCAAATACTATCTGGCTTTTTCAAGGATAAATGTATAGACATTGCTACAAACATCCTTAAATAGTCTAATTCATGTCACATGATGAGGCTAATTAACTTGTAATTATATCCTGCGATCCTAAAGGAACAGTACACTAAAATTTAAAAACCAGGATATGTATATAAATAACTTATAAAAACTTTCATTCAATAATCATGCAGATTGTAAAAGGTGAATAAGAAAAACTACCTAACTATAAAGTTTGTATTTAAAAATCATACAAAACTTTAAATATAACCATCTTGTTATAACAAATAGGTTTGAAGTTCCTATAAAAAAATACTAATAACCTATGCTGACTAGGGTGTATATCCCTTTGAGGTTCTAGTCGAATCAATAGGAGGGAATCCTATCTTTAAAAATAACACAATGCCATAAATACCAATGTGAAAATAAAAATGAAAATAAACATACAAGAAAACATACAAATACAAGTACTGGTAAAAGAGGTGTAAGGGATAAAATATATATGTAAAAGTTCTGTAATGCCATAACATATAACATATAAAATATGAAAATATATAAAGATATAAATGTATAAAAATATAATCTATAGTGTATAAAAAGATGAGGGTAACTGTAAAAATATTAATAATAATAATAATAATAATAATAATAATGATGTTAAAGGCGAGCTTTTCTTAGTTTTAAAACACTCATAATATTGATACTGTCGTTCAAACCAGGAAACTTGTTAGAATTCACTTTCATTTGCCAGTATAGTTCACGATATTCTAACCTTGTTTCCCAGCTACCACCTCTGGTGTCTTGTAATACTTGCTCTAATACAATGAATTTAATGTTCATTTTTTTACATATTAAGGAGTGTTTATAAAAGGCATTACTCTCCTTCTGTTTAACAACATCATTAAAATGTTCGTAGACCCTCCTCCTTAAGTGTCGCTCCGTTTTCCTACGTAAAAACTATCACAGGTTTTACATATCCCTAAATAAACTACCCCCTTTGTACCACAATTGTAGTATTTTTTTGAAATAAACTTAAATTTCCTAGAAGGAATGTTAATCTGACCCTGATTAACCATTGCATGACATTGCTTGCACTTGCCACATGCATATGTACCAAATTTCCTTTTGTTTCCATCAATCTCTAAAATGTGCTTAGTTTCAAAAACTTCCTTCAAGTTCTTATTCCTTTTTCTAACAAAATATGATCGCTCTGAAACAAAAGTTTTTGTTTCTTCATGTAGACTAAGGATGGGCCAGTATTTTTAAACAATACCCTCAATATCTTCAGAGTTCCTGTTATAAGTGTATATAAAACTATTTCTACCATCCATTGTATTCTGGTGGTTCTTCTGTAAAAAATTAGAAGAACCTGTTCCCAACAATGGGGGGTACAAAGTATCCCTTTTTTGTCTAATTTCTTGTAACAAATCTTCAAATAACTTGTCTGGGTAATCTTTCTGTAAGAAAAAACTTTTTAGAGTGTGTACCTCCTCATTAAAATCCTCTAATGTACTACACATTCCAGAAGCCCGAATCAACTGTCCCTTGATGATGCCCCTTTTTTGGTAGTGTGGGTGTCCACTATTGTAGTGAAGGTAGGAACTGGAGAACGAACTCTTTCTATATAATTTGGATTGATAACATTGGTTACCATGGTCTTTAATAATGGTTACATCCAAATAATGCAATTCATTCTTGTCTATATTGTGCGTAAACTTAAGAAACGCTGTTGTATTGTTAATATAATGTATGAATTCAGAAAAACTCTCCTCACTACCCCTTCAAAAGATGCAAATATCATCTAAAAACCTATAATGTAAAATGTCCTGGTACCATTTGCTGGAAAAAAACTAATTTCTTTTCCCAAAAGTACAGAACAATATTTGCATATAAGGAGGCACACGAGGTCCCCATTGCCACACCTTTTCTCTGGTGATAAAATTCTCCATTAAAATGAATGAAATTGTTCTCCAGGACAATTTCCATGAACTCTAGTATAAGATTAATAGTTGTGGGGGTTTGGCTCACCTCAGTTGCCAAAATCTGACCAAACCATTCTAATTCTATTCCATGAGGAATACTAGGAAAGAGCTCCACCACATCCACTGTAACCATCAGGGCTTGAGAATTAAATAAGCTTTGATCAACATATCTCAGAAAATCCCAAGAATCCTCATCGGAAGACAAGTTATTGGCCTATAATTTTTAGGGTAGCTTGCAAGTTCACTCTTAAGTAAGACCATTGTTTTTCCTGTTAACCATTGTGGTGTCTGTTCAGGGTGTGCATATAAATAGTTCTTACTCATGGCTAGATCCTCGTGTAAAGAAGTTAATACTTTAAGCCAAAAGTTAGGTACTGTATCTGGGCCTGGGGATTTCCAATTAGAGTTTTTTCTCAACTTTGTTTCAATCTCTCTAGCTGGTATTTCATCCCATTTCATATCCTGTACCTTTAAACTTCTTATTTTTTTCTTTTACTTTTTCTATCCATTTAGCATCTTTATGTTCCACAGGATCTTCATAGATACTTCTCCAAAATGCATCTGCTACTTCTTTTTTCAGCGGCCTATCAATTCCATTTACCTTATTTACCAGTTCTCTATAAAACTTTTTTGGGTCATCAGTAAATTGCTTATTTTGTGCTTTTTCCTTATATTTATCTTTGCATTGTGCGAGTCTTTCCTCCTGTTTTGAAATTTTTAGTTTATCTCCAATAGTGCATAATAGATCCTGGTCTATTCTAATACTGTGCATTGCTTTTATCACATCTATCTTAATATTTTTGTTTATCTGTTCCCTCTTCTATCATTTTCTAACAATGACATGTCTTGTCTTAGCTGCTTTATAGTTTTCTCTGTTCAGTATTTCTATGATGGCATTTGCTTTCGCGCCCCCCCCCTTTTCCCTTGCTACCCTATATTCCTGTGGTAGAATTTTATCAGTTATTAATTTAGCAGCACAATAATATATTCTGTTTATTTCTGTTATATCACATGGATCTGTATGGACAGTCCTAATTGGTGTTCATTTGTTTTATCAAGCTTCTGACTTTTGGGGTTTTATTAACCTTCTGCAGTCTATTTCTCTCGTTGATCATGATATATCTCTTTGTTTATTAAATCAAACAACTCTTCTCTTAACTCCTTTTCTTCCATACTGAGGGCACATCCCTTGTTTTCCATTTCCTGCAGGCATTCTATAAAAAGTTCTATAACATATTCTTGTGGCACATTCTCTTCAATTTCATCCTGTCGTCTGTTGTTTTGTCATATGGAAACTCACTGGCCTATCACTCCTCAACATTGACTACATCAGAGTTTCCACAGTTTCCTGTTTCTTCCCTTCCTGTCTAGCTTCAGGTGAACTTTTATACTGGTTTCCTGTGGAAGGCTCCAGAGTATCTTGCTATGGCACCTGACCTGTTGCTTCCTGTTCCACTGGTTTCCCCTTAATTTGGATATCCATTGCTCTATCCTGTTGTGGTTCTTTTTGCATTTGATTTTCTACACTGAATCCTTCTGTTTGCAGCTGTTCCCTTACCTCAATTTCTATTTCTTTGACTTCTCCATTACTAAGCTCTCTTTCTACTTTTTCTCTTAGTCGTCTTATTTTTTGTATTGTAAAGATGTTCATCTCACATTGCTGCAGTCCTTACACTTGGGGTAGTCCGCTGTCCTCGGTCGGCCCGAATATCAAAGTATAAGGCTGACGTCGGTCAAGGCGCATTTGACTGACATCAGGACGTCAGGGTACAAATGCGCATGACCGACGTCATATCCTCAGTCTTTTTTGCCGCATGGTCCGATGCAGAAGCAGCGTTGCAAGTGCCGGTTGGCGTTCTGAAATTGTTCGATTTCGGAGTTTCAGACCGAGTCAAAGTTGGCTAAGTACCCCGTTGGGGAATATTTTAGTTTTTTCTTGCCTCAGTGGTTTACCGGATGTCAGAAAAAGTGAATAATTGTATTTCTTGTGGGAAACAGATACCGCATAGAGACTACCATACTTTGTGTATTCCTTGTTTAGGGCCTGAGCACGACGTTGTTGGGTGTCGCTCTTGTGCTAGATTCAATAAGCGCACTATTAAGAGAAGATTAGATTGTGCCAGGTTAGTCTTCGGGAAGCGGTGCAATTATAAAATGCCGTCGGATGCTCCGACGCCCGCTTCTTCGAAGAAGCGCAAGGACAAAGCAGTTAAACCTAGGCTGGAGGAACCGTCAGTACCAGACGCCGGTTCTTTAGAGGTGTCGGTGGAGCCGGTGGTTCCACCGGAGGTTTCTTTGGGATCCCAGGGAGAGACTTTGTTATTGCAGGATGTGGCCTCTCAGGAGGCAGGCCAGGCTGATGGGGCTTCTCAGGTTACTATACTCCCTCCCTGCCTAAGGTAGGT
>NC_056747.1:846247441-846502066 GCF_019279795.1 Protopterus annectens
CATTACATCAGTCTTTCTTGCTGCGTGGTGCCTAAAGCAGAAGCGGTTCGCAAGTGCCGGTTGGCCGACTCTTGAAATTTTCATTTTAAAGTTTCAGAACCGAAGTCTTTGAAAAAAGCTAAATACCCCATTGGGGATCCTTTTTCTTGCTCTTAAGTGATGTCAGTAAAAGTTAACAATTGTCTTACCTGTGGAAAGCAAATACCTCAATTTTCATTCGTACTGCATTCCTTGCTTAGGCCCAGACCACAACGTCCCTCGCTGTCAGTTTTGTGCCTTATTCAACCCCCGAACCATTCGTCATCAGTTTATTTTCGCAGCAAATTATGTTGGTACTCTGTTTAACTATCCAGAAATGGCTTCAGCAAGCCATCCAACTACCGATATTCCGAAAAAACGCAAGGATAAAGACAGAGACAGACCGCATAGGTCCAAAACTGCCGACTATGCTTCTGTTAAGCTAGTCACCAGTTTGCCAGTGCTCAGTGAGGCGCTTTCGCAGCCCCTGATACCTGCTACTTCAGATTCGCAGGCCTCTACTAAGACCCATTCAGAGTCCGGTATGACGTGAGATGCTTCTTCGACTATGAAACCTGCGGATGTCTCTACCTTGGATGGGTCTGTAGCCGCTGTGCAGGCACCAGCTTTTGAGGGTGTATTCAGGCCTACAGATTTGCATTTTAAGCCAGCTTGACCCACGCCTAGAGAACAGATGTCCAAACTGCATGGTCAGGCCCATATGCCTAAAACCAAATGCTTAGAATGGCTGAAGACTGTATTACTTTAATTAGAGGAAGCCAGCCTTCCCCCTCTAAGAGACGTATAACTGATTTTCCTTCTGATTCTTCTGATTAGGATTCTGAAATTTCTGTTTCTTCTGATTACCAGGATTTGCCCTTATCTACCTGTAAGGATTCTGATGCAGAGGATTCCATTCCCTCTGCTTCCCCTCCAGAAGATTTTTCTTTTAGTGAAACCTTGCACACTCTTGGAGAGCATTTCCGCTGGGAAAGCCAGGATTACTGTTAATACAAAAAGAGGCTTAGGGAATTCTTACTCCTCCCTCAACAGAGGTCTTTAGCTATCCCTCCTGTTCTGGATATTGTAGATGTCTTCTTGGAATCTAGCCTGACCACAGACACTTTACATCCAGCTCCCAGAAAACCTGACTGGTATTACAGAGTACCCAACTCTCACAAGTTCGTCTTCAAGAATCCTACTGCGGATCCAGAGACCGTTTTCCAAGGACCAAAGGGCCTAAAGGCTACTGCTGCCAAAAACCCTACCCCTTTTGATAAAGATTCCAGGGCCTTGGACAGATGGGGTAAGAAGGTATACACTTTTGCTACTTTGGCCATTAGGGCTTTAAATTGCCATTTTCATATGTTAAAGTATCAGCTGTATATTATGGGACTACTTAAACAGAAAATTATGTTGATTCCGGGCTGTGCTGAACATAAGGAATTACAGGACTTGATGCATTCTGCTGAACAAGTTGGTAAACATACTTTGCAATGTGGTTTTGACTCTTTAGAAGCATCTTGCAGGGCTGCTGTCACTGGGTCTGTACTTGGAAGGCATGTTTGGCTTAAGGAGCAAAATTTGCCAGATCATGTTAAAGCTAAATTACTGGATACTCCCTTAAACCAAGACCACCTGTTTGGCAACAAGGCAGAAGAAGTCCTTAAAAAGATGGAGGAAAAAGCTAAATCTATGCAAACTGTTAAAGATTTCCTGCAAGTACAGCCTCCCAGATTTAGTAGGCATTGGCCTTCTAAGAATTGGTCCTTTCCAGTCTCTTCCAGGCCTTCTCAGTCCAAACCCAGGAACAGCAGGCCACCTAGGTTACAGTCTTAGGCTGCACACAGGCCTAAGTAGTGGGGGGCTCCCACTTCCAAAGCTGGAGGTAGTAAGACAACCCCCTATGGAAAAATGTCACAATGACTTAACCTTGACCCTTCCAAGCTCTGCTCAACTGCCTGCTCCCTTAGGAAGAAAGCTCGCCCTGCATGCAAAAAAGTGGGAACTCATTACCCAGGACAAATGGGTTTTAAATATTGTTTTGCAAGGATATAGATTCCACTTCCACACCTTACCAACCCCAAACGGTTGGCCAGACCAACCTCCAAATCTGTGGGGAGAGGCTCAATAGCAGGTTCTCTCTCTTCTAAGTATCAGGGCTATTCAACCTGTCCCAGCAGAAGAAAGGGGACAAGGTTTTTACTCGAGACTTTTCCTGGTACCCAGAAAAGACCGCTCCTGGCGTCCTATCCTGGACCTCTCTATTCTAAACCTCTCTATTCTAAACACCTTTTTGGTAATCCCAAAATTAAAAATGCTAACACTTCAACAGCTGCTTCCTATGCTAGGCAAAGATGCCTGGTTGGCAACCTTAGACTTAAAGGAAGCTTACCTGCATATTCCAATAAGAGAATCTTGCAGGAAATACCTACGCTTCAGAGCAGGCTCCATGCACCAGTTCTCTGCACTTCCCTTTGGCTTATCTACTGCGCCCAGGGTATTCTCAGTGTCTTGCTCCAGCCATTGCATTTTGCAGGCAGAGAAATATTCAAACTTACCCATACCTGGACTATTGTCTCATTCAGGTAGAAAGCCCAGGACATGCTATTAAAACATCTTTCATTTGTAAAGAAACTTCTAACCTCGCTGGGGTACACCATAAATGAAAAGAAATCTCATCTGGTACCCTGCCAACAGGTTGTATTCCTGGGAGCAAGCTTGAACACAACTTCCCAGATGGCTTACCTCACGCCAGAGAAACAAGTGTGACAGCCTCCTTCAAACTACTGGCCACAAAGACCCAGCTATCTGCAAGGAAAGTTTTGCAAGCCGTGGGGTTCATGGCCTCTTGCCTTCTACTAATTTCATATGCAAGACTGCATATGAGGAAACTACAATGGTATCTAAAAAGCCTATGGTGTAAACATTCTCAGGACCTGGAAACAATGATTCCTATCATTCCTTGTATAAAGACAGAGTTCCTTTGGTGGGCAGAGGCCTGCCACCTCAGCAAGGGGCTCCCTTTCAATCTACCCCCTGCCGCCCAAACCCTGACTACATATGCATCAGACTATGCATGGTGGGCTCACTTGGCATGGCAGTGCATTCAGGGCAAATGGAACCAGAGTCAGATGCACCTGCATATCAACCAAAAAGAAATGTTAGCTGTACAGAATTCCCTGACAGCCTTCAAGGACTACATCCTTCCAGGACAGTTATTGGTGAAGACGGACAACACCACAGTTATGTGGTACATAAACAAGCAGGGGGGAACCCATTCCTACCCTCTCTGCAGAATAGCCATGGCTCTGTGGAACACAGCCTTGAGCTACCAAGTGCACCTACAAGCTCAATTCCTGCCAGGCAATCTAAATTCATTGGCAGATGACCTAAGCAGAAATCTCATGGGCCCACACGAATGGAAACTGGAAACAAAAATATTCAACCTCTTGAACAATTGGGGGGACTCCAGAGATAGACCTGTTTGCCTCCTGTCAGAACTACCAATTGGACAAATTCTGCACAAGGACTCCCCACAGTCAAGCTTGGAAAGTGGATGCCCTGTCCTTCACCTGGGAAAGCCTCTCGGTTTATGCCTTTCCCCCTCTGCCTCTCCTCTCAAAGGTTCTGCTAAAGATCAAACGGGACAAACCAAGGACAATTCTTGTTGCACCAGACTAGCCTCGCCAGCACTGGTACCCCCTCTTGCGCAGCATGATACTGCTGGATCCATGGCACCTACTTCAGACACCTTCCCTGCTGTCCCAGCAGTATCATGTACATGCCTTCACCAAGCATTACCACTTGCCTATTTTTTTCTAAATCCAGAGCTGGTTTTGCCACTGCAGTCTTGCAGGGCTTAATAGCTGGTCCTAATGCTCTCTAAATTCCTCCTCCTTTCCTTAGCTTTGGGAATCAACCCAAATGTAATGACTGCAACAGTGAAACACGAAGAACATAGTGCAGTTGTGTACACTTTACCATAAATGTAGATGTTCCGAGTGTATTCACTGTTGCAGTCCTGGTTAACCCCCCTCCAGCCCCCCAACTTCTCTTGGCTCTACCTTCCTTCTTGTTTGGTGTATTTAAGCTTTCTGATGTATTTGCTTTTTGTTGGAGGTGTAACCTAACATATAATTGCTTCCCATTATGGGGGCACCTGACATCTGGGGTAAGAAAAACTGATGTAGTGGTGTCAGCTGCATGTTTTATACCCCTGACAACCTGACGTCATGGAAGAAGAGACAGTATCAGATGCAGGAATCCAAGACTTTGATATTCAGGCCGACTGAGGGCTACCTGCAGGTAACCCCAAATGTAATGACTGCAACAGTGAATACACTTGAACATCTACATTTATGGTAAGTGTGCACAACTATACTTTTGCCACTGTTTCATGGTCACTGTAATGTAATCCATCAGTGTAGGGTGTATTTTGTACATTTTTAAGCACTCTCTTTATATGTGAATGTGGGATACTGTCAAATGTTTTTTTTTTTGTAGTTTATCCATGCCATACTTGTATTTTTCCCCTTTTTTACAGTTCTGTATTATGACTAACATCAAATGATCCTTTGTTCCATATTACTATATTACCCTTTTGTTCTATTGCCACGATTGAGTTTTCTTTGAAATGACTATACATTTTGTCGTAGTCTTTTCCAGTGTATAGTTTGTATGTCACTGGAAGGCAAGTTATTGGTCTGTGGATTTTAGGATAGCTTCCAGGTTCACTCTTAAGTAGGAGTATTGGTTTTCCTGTTAGCCAGGCTAGTGACTGTTTGGGGTGTGCATATAAATAGTTCTTACTCAGGGCTATATATTCCTGTAAAGATGTTAATACTTTTAACCATAAGTTGGGTACTGCATCTGGGCCTGGGGTTTTCCAGTTAAGAGCTTTTCTTAACTTTGTTTCAATCACTCTGGCCATTGCTTCATCCCATTGCATATCCTGTACATTTGAACTTCTTATTCTTTATTTCTTTTACTTCTCTCCAGTTAGCATTTTTGTTGTATTCCACAAGGTCTTCATAAATATTTCTGCAAAATTAATCTATCTATTCTTTTTTTGGTGGTGGTTCAGTTCCTTTTGCCTTGTTTTCCCAATTCTTTCTCAGTTTTTTGGGTCATCAATAAATTGCTTATTTTGTACTTTTCCTTTAAATTTATTTGTGTATATTCTCTACGTTTGTCTGCCTGTACTGATACATTTAGTTTATTATTTGTGATGGTGCACAATAGATCCTGATCTGTTTTGATACTGTGCATTGCTTTTATCATGTCTGTCTTTGAATATTTATGTTGATCTGTTCCCTGTTCTGTATCTGTTCCCTACTCTATACTCTTCCAGCAATGTCACTCTTGTCTTAATTGCTTTATAGTTTTTTCTGTTCAGTACTTCCATGATGGTATTTGATTTCTCCCCTTCCTTTCCCTTACTACCATATGTTTTGTGGTAAAACTTTTATCTGTTAATTTAGCTGCACAGTAATGTATCCTATTTATGTCTATTATATCACATGCATCTCTATGGACAGTCCTAATTACTGTGTTCATTTGTTTTATTAAACTTCTAACTTTTTGGGTTGCATTGACAAGCGACCCCTAACCGGGAAAAGCCGAAAGACACAAACAAATTGACTTTCTGTAGTGTATTTCTTTCATTGATCTTAATATGTCTGTCCATCTCTATTAAATCAATTCTTTTCATGGGATACCTCCTTATCCCATCAGACTAGAAGTCATTAGCAGAACTAAAAGTAAAAGGCATGCTTGTGACAGCGTACATAGAAATAGCCCCTGTCACAAAAAGATGGCAGGAGTTCAACTGCAGACTCATTTAGTTCAGAAGAAGGATGGTTCATGGAGCCTAATCTTGGTCCATACAAACTTTTATGCAAATTCCTGGTGGTCAGAATTTTCAAAATGATCTCTCTCCACTTGCTTTTTGCACTTCTCTTTCTACAGGCCGTTTGGTCTTTCTGGACATGAAGAATGCTTATTTGCATGTTCCTATCTACCAAGGGTACAAGGTTTCTTAGGTTGGTTCCTGGCTGGCTCCAAGCACTTGTTTCCCTTTTTTTTATCATTGAACTGCCCACTGCTCCCACTGTAGCAAGCAATTTGCTCTGGTCTTCTCAGTTTTACCTGCACTTGGATGATTACCTGATCCAAGCAAAAACAGAGGCTCAGTGGAAATGCCCTGGGTTGTGCCATGCTTCACCAGACTGGAGATCTCCCTCAACCTTCATAAATTCAGCACCCCCCCCCAATTGCAAAGGAAATGCTTTTTGGGATCCATTCTGAACACCTGAATTGTATGGCATCTCCACAAATGGAAAATAAATGGCAGTGCTAATTGGTTTCTTCACAGGCTGCAACCCTCATTTTCATGACTGAGGTACCATTATAAAAAAACATGAGTTGCATGCCCTCATTGGTCTTCACTGTTCATCGTATAAGACTGCATATGAGAATTCCTCATTGGTACCTGCCACTTTATGCAAACATATGCACTCTGCAGAAAGCATGATTCTCCTCATCTCCTGTACTCACAAGGAATCGTGGTGGTGGTTTGCTCAGTTGAAAGTCAAACCACAGATGCCCTTTGTGGAGATAAAAGGAGTAGATTTTTGATTGCTTTTGATCAGGTATTAGGAGTGAATACTAAACCTTGAAGCGACATGATTCTCTGATGAAGGAGCTCTGCAATTACTGTAGTATTGATATTGAGAATGGTGTTACACCCAGGGGTATTTCACTGACTGTAGACAGTCATGGTGTACGTAAATAAGCAAGGGGATAGCTTCTCATACTAGTTGTGCAGACTAGATTTGGTCTGAGAGCTTGTATCCAAGTAAAATATTCTACTCTGAGCTCACTACAGCCTGTCCACAGAATATTCTAGCAGACCAGCTGAGCAGATCATTGTCCAGTCCCCGCAAATGGTGAATTTCAGTTATTTACTCACAGGGTTATCAGGCACTCCAGCTATAGTGTTTTTTACATCACCAGTGAACTACCAGATTTCCCAGTTTTGCTTTGTGCTCCCATACAGGACAGCCTTTGAGGTAGATGCTTTCTCCACACCATGGAACAAAGATCCTTTTTAATACCCCCATCAGTGCTTCTATATATCCAAGCATTAAAGCAGTCCAGGACAGAGCCATGGTGATTTAGCTGACCCTCTCTGGCCAAGGAAACATTGTTTTTCCCCATCACAAAGTGTTGAGTAATGAAAGTCCAAAGTCTGTCCTAGTCTTGCAGTTTATCACAGCATCAGGGATCTCTGGTGTGCCTGAATCTAAAGCATATATGTCTCGCTGCCTGGAAGATAGAACCTTGATTTAAATTTAGAAATTATTTCTGGCAAAGGCTGAGCAGATCCTAAAAGAAGCTAGGAAGCAGGGTACTACACAGTCTTTAACCAAATTGGCCAGGTTCTCATTCGGTTGTAAACCCCAACAACTACCTAGCATAAGAGAGCCATAATCAACAGTGTTTTGTGTCTGTTAGCCCCCTTTATTAGGGGGCTTTATTTAGCAGTTAAAGGGCATCTTTGTCATATCTGCTTGTTTACTTTTGAACTGTACCTTGAACATGATCCCATCAGTAAAATTACTTTATGACCTGTCAGGAAAGTACTCAGTCTACCTTAAGATATGAATTTTGCTCCTGACTGAACAGGCAGCATCAGATCTGAAAGTTTTTCAGCCCATAAATAAAACATTTGAGAGTCTCTGAATTGCAAGTTGTGCACAATGCTTCTCGCACTGTCTTCTACTCTGACAGGGAGCTCTAAGGATCAACCCATCTTTCATGCCTAATGTGTAGCAGAAGAGGTGCTCAGTCATACCATCAAGTTACCATTATTTCCAAGCCTTGGAATAAGGGGGAAAGGTTCTTCAGCTTTTCCAAGACTTAGAATAAAGGGAGGAAGATTGTTCACCACCTTAATGCATATAGGCAATTACATTGCAACGTGGATATGGCCAGAAATTTTAGAAAGAATGACCATGGACCACATTTGTGGGCTTTAAGTCAGATCAACAAGGTAAATGTACTCCAAGCAAGCTCTGTTGAAGTAGTTAGGCTGTACTATTTCTGCCATGATAATCGTGGAAAGGCATTACAAGGGCAAATTTGTGCTCATTCTATCAGAGCAGCTGCCACTCTGGCAGCCATTGTCAGGAAACCAAAGAACGTCATCAAGGCAGAAGCACTAACTAGTAACCACAAAGAAATTGCAAGACAGAAACTTTAATGAATTACTCTGAATTTGGTATAAATACTGGTTTTAGAAGTGTATTTGTTACCATGAAGATGTCTTAAGACAAAAGCACTTAACTAAACATCTTGGTTTACTTTTTCCTCTTGAGTGTTCTATGAAGTCTTTGGGTATCCTAGCAGAGGCATTTCTTTGTGGCTAACCTTTCTCAGGAATGTTTCTGTTGAAGGTATTTGTGACACGGCTAAGTGGACTTCATTAACACTTTTTCCAGGCACTGCAAACTGGACATATTTTGCAGGAGCCAAACCAGTTTTGCCTCAGCAGTCCTGCAAGACCTTTTGGATTCCCCACACTGAGATTCTGGTTCTGACTATGATCTAGATGATCCAAGTTTGAATAGTGTCTCAGGCACTGGAAGAACCAGGTGGTAGAGGATAGGAGTGAGTGGCTGACTCCTGCTGGTCCATCCTGCGAGGAGGAATTGCTGGTACAGTTTGCTGCTTACCACCAGGAAACTAGGGCTTTCAGATGCTGAAGATGCAGGGTATGACCAGGAGACATGGTCTTGGTGTTACCAAGCTGGTAACAGTAGCCCTCATTGAGCATATGGGTGGGAATGTGTGCACACAAGAGGAAGGCATTTTAGGCCGTTTCAGTGATACAGATGACCACATCCTACCACAAGTGGACCAAGGGCCAAAAAAAAAAAACTCATCCTACATGTGATTGATGTAGGCAAGGGAGCAAAGATCTCATACATTCAGGGGGGGGGGTAAGATAAGTGCTCTTAGGTCAGTCTCTGAATCACTACAAGCCTAGCCAAAAACTTGAATTCAAAAGTTCCCTCCAGCCACAAACTGGGCAAGCCAAGGTAGGCCAGGGGAAAATGAGATTCCCCATCTAATTGTCTAGGTTTATCTTGAACTTGGCTAGGGTGCTTCTTTGTTTGACATGTAGTAAAAGACTGTTCCGTGGATTAGGGATAATTTGGGATATGAATCTCTCACACCAGCGTGTCTCATCTCCTGATGGATTAGTTCCTTTAACTGGATATTTGAGGTACCAATTGTTCTTTGAAGAAATGGGAGTTCAGAGAGGACTGGATCTTTTATGGCATGAAAGTCTGGGCACAAATCTTCATGTCAGAAACTATGAGACTGTGTACAGAGAGAGGGCTGCCAGTCTATCCTGATAATGAAGATTTTTGAGGCCACTGATTTTTTTTTCATATATGAATCTGAGGTATCTCAAATTTAGTGACATGTTTAGACAAATACATGGCAAAAGGTACATTATTCAGTAATGGATCCAATAAGATATGTGTGAAGGGAAGTAGAATACTTTTTTTTGATCTAGTGGCGATGCCTCTAGAAATCGGATGAGCTTTCCAAACTATTGGGGGAGACACGAGGGTTGAAAAGAAATTATCAACAAGAGTGCATAGATTCTTTGACAGTTGCTGCAAAAGGGTGTGTCACCTGTATGGTATGTGAAAACGTTTAATAAAATGAACTGTGCTGCACTTCTCATATTTAATTTGAGACCATTGTCCTTGCGCCAAATGTTAACATGGTCTAACTCATATTGGAACACTTGTGGGTCGGTGGAAGATCGAATAACATCCATTTTACAGTTGTCTTCTAACTTGTGTAACCATAAGGTAGGAGTGTTGTCCTGAAGGTCTGAGTAATGGGTGCCAATAGGAGAGGGCCCAGTAAAGAGTCCTGTGGTACACCACTGGTAACTTTTATGCTTTTTTAGAAGTGGCGCCCCTTGACTATAACCACACATGCATAATGATTTGTATTGAGATTTAAAAGTCTCAGTAATGCTTGCATAAGGATAGTTGTCAAAGGCCTTATGCTGCATGCACTGCATAACAACTCTCCCCTGCTTTGGTTACTTTTTAAAGGAAATTATTGGGGTAAAAGAAGCAGGACTTTCCTTTGATAAAACCAAATTTTTGATGGTCCAGGATTGAGATTTTCATTGTCCATATTGAGGTCTGAGATGATGTATAGCTTTATATACAAGGCTAGTGTGAACTGGTCTGTAGTTACCAGGGTCTGCGGTTGGGCCACCTTTGTATAGTGGCTGTTTTCCAGGCTTCAGGAATGTAACCAGTGGAGATGTTTGGATAAAAGAAGATTGTGGGAAATTTTGATATGCCATATTTGGCTCTGATAATCTGGCAACCTGGTATATTATCAGTGTCATTGTATGAGGTGGTAGTAGCTTTAGGGGGCTGAGAGAACTTGTTCCATAGTAATTAGAGGGTGGCTGGGACTGTGGATTCTGTAATCACTAATTCTGGATGGAGTAAAAATTGCAGTAAATTTGTCAACAGCCGGAATATTAGCGATTCCCTTTGGGTTAGTGTGTGCAGTGTTATGAACTAGCAATGTTTGGTATTCATTCTTAACTTCGTAACACAGTTAAAGATTTGTTATGTTTAGTTTTAGTGGATATTTTAAGTTCATTCTCTGCTGAGCTTCCTAATGGATCCCTTAATCTCTCTACTAGTTTGATTTAATGTGCTCTTAAGATGCATAGAATGAGACTTCTTGTAAGCATGAAGTAATTTCTTTCTTATTTGTATGGGTATTCCATCATAAGGGGTTTGTTTTTAAATTTCTCATTACATTTGGTGCAGATAGTGTTGTGTTTTACCAGTAAAGTTACTGGTGGGAGTAGAAGTCAGGGATATAAGAACCATCTTTTGCAATAGGATCCATTAGAATAAGATTACAGTAGAATTTATTTAGACTTGCTTTTCTGAAGTCCCTAAGCACAGGGATATTTACAGGAGAAGTATCACCAGTTTTAAAGAAAAGTCACGAATTTGTGGTCTGATTTTAAAAAGGCAGGATGACACATGTAAGTAATAGCCATATTTTTGAGGACTGTATCAAGGATATTGGGGTTCCTAGAAAGTTGGTTATTTGTAAGAGAGTTATTTCTAATAAGATCCACGACAAACCAGAGGAAAACGGTGCCTTTAGCAAAACTCATAACCAACCAAAAACCAACCAGAAGGGCACCAAAGAGCTCGCAGTAATAAAAAAAGTAAACTCGACTCCTTTGGTGGAATAGGCAGCTCACTTTACTACAGAAATAAACTCAAGTTTCACCATGTTTTCGTCGTCCTGTAGCAGGACTTCATCAGACAGGTTGTCCTGCTGCAGGAGGACGAAAACACTATGAAACTGTTAACCGTTTATTTTTGTAGCAAAGTGAGCTGCCTATTCCACCAAAGGAGTCGAGTTTACATTCATTATTGCAAACTCTTTGGTGCCTTTCTGGTTGGTTTTTGGTTAGAATTTATAATGTCAAGGAAGCATTGTACATACTATTAATCTATAGCTGAAATCTCCCAATTGAAAGGATTTGGGTTTAATGGGGATTTCAGCTAATGTATGGAGATGGCTATCAGGCTCAGAAGGAGAACTTTGTGTTTTACAGCCAGCTATCAAGAGATGATTAATCTTATTTATGGTGACTTTGATCTCTAGGGGTTCAAATATATATACCCACTTCTACTATACCCACTTCTACTATCAAAAAACTCCTTCTAAAACTAAAGCCATGCACTAATGCTCCTGATAATATCCCCTCTTTCTTTCTTAGCACAGCTGCTGAAGCAATTGCCTACCCCATTAGCATTCTAATCAACCGCTCTATCCAAGAAATTACAGTACCCCAAATCTGGAAAAAGGCCTTTATCATACCATTACATAAAGGGGGCAACAATAACAATGTTACTAATTTCCACCCCATTGCTATCCTGCCTCCCATCTCTAAACTCCTTGAAAAGTGTATCCAACTTCAACTCAAACCACATCCCTTAGATAATCACCTACTAACTCCCACACAACATGGATTCAGACCAAATCACAGCACTATGACAGCCCTCCTCTCCTTCCTTGAAACTATTAACAAAGCCCGGGACTCTGGTCTATTTGTCTCTGCCCTATTACTAGACCTCTCTAAGGCCTTCAACACTATCTCACACAGCCTGCTTTTAACTGAACTCTCAAAACTTAACCTATCTCCTTCATCTTTGAACTCGTTCTCCAGCTACCTATCCCATAGATTTCAAGCAGTAAAATGGAAAAAGGCCACCTCCTCATTTCTTAATACCCCAACCGGAGTTCCCCAAGGTTCCATATTGGGTCCCCTCCTCTTTAATATATTTATAAATGACTTCCGCAACTCTATCCCTTTCTCAAACATCATCCAATATGCAGATGATTCAACTATTATCTGCTCTGCCACATCTATCCATACACTTCTAAAGCTTACTCGAGATGCTTTTTCAACCACTGAGCAATGGATGAAAAGAAATCACCTAGCACTCAATGCCTCTAAAACCAAACTAATGGTTTTTACACCCTCTAAAGTCACCTCCCTCAATATAAACACTTTCTATATTACTAGTCAAAATAACACACCTCTGGAACTGGTCTCAGAGACCAAATTACTCGGGGTCCAAATTGACAACCAGCTCAAATTCAACTCCCATTTACAACTAAATATCAAAAAAACACATCAAAAACTAGGTATGCTCTATCGACAAAATCATTACCTTACTCCTGCCACCAAAATTACTCTCTCTACTTCCTTTCTTATCCCCTCCCTTCTCTACGGAGCTCCACTTCTAACTAATCTGCAGTCCTCTCTGAAAACATAACTTTCCTCTTGCTACAACAAAATTGCCAAGTTTGCCACCACCCATAAGTCCTGTACCCACCATTGCGCCTCTCTCCAAAAACTAAAATGGCTAGAACTTACCCAATCTTCTCACCTATACTCAACTAACTCTTGCACACAAGCTGATTTTCAACCCCTCTCTCTGTCCCTCCCTTTCTTCTGCCTTTAAAATGCACCTTACCTGATAGAGTATTAAGGTCTAATAACCAAAATCTATTAGAAGTGTACAAACCAACTTGTCCCCCAGGCAAAAATCTTTTATCCTGTGGTCTGGCACGCCTCTGGAACTCCCTGCCACCATCCATTCGTATCACCTCTAACCATTTTATTTTTAAAAAATCTCTTCATTCTCATCTAGTATCCCTCTGGGAATGCTCTTGCTCCCATCCCACATAACTAGCACTGGCATTTCCCATCTTCCTTACTTCCCCTGATTACACCAGCAATTTTCTGTTTCATTACTCCTAACTCATACATTCTTATTATTATGATATCTGCAAGAATATTATTATGATATTTGTATGAATATATGACGCTGCTCATTTAAGTGTTTGAATCCTAGGACAAAATGACTTCTAAATATGTACTTTGCACTATTCCTTTTTTAGTTTCAATCACTACTTTGTATTAGTTGTAACATTTGTGTACTATTTGTTTGCTTGAATTGTTTTTTTAAAATTGTATAATTATCATTCATATTTTTTACATTTGTATAATTATCATTCATAACCTACTATAACCTTGATTGTTTGGAGCTTTTCTCCCCAGGACTCCATTGAAAACGGGTTCATTTTGGCCCAATGGACTATCCTGGTAAACCAACTGCAAATAAAGTAAATAAAATAAAATATGATGTCCTGAGGAATCTTACGAGGTGATAGCCTTGTCTAAAGACATAAAGTGCCCCATACCCTACCAAGGAATATCTGCATGGCTGCGTGGTTAATGGACTTTTCATCTGGCTTCTGCCATTATGTGAACCATAAATACATGAGGGAGCAAATGGGCTTGAGATGGTGGGGAACTGCACATAGAAGGGAAAAAAAATGTTGAGGTAAATGCTGCTTCTCACTAATCCCCCCCCCCCCCCCCCCCACACACACACACACACGCACCAAAAAACATGCAACAGTGACTTGCTTTTTATATACACATATAGTTCTATGCTATAAAATCACAAGTTCGAGTGAAACTCAAAATATCGAAAACTCAAAGTATTGAAAACATTTTTAATGCAGGGGGGTTGTGCCCTCCATACCCCCTGCTAATTATATATGCCAACTGTGAGATCACACAACAGTGGAGAAAGGTAAAATTCTCATCTTCAATATTTTGAGTTTTCGGTATTTTGGGTAGTCAATCTTTTGAGATTTGGATCTTAAGACATAGACAAAGATAAAATGTATCTATGCATGCGTATTTTTTTTGGGGGGGGGTCAAGCTTACTGTCAACTCTATCCTTTGTCCCATTAACACTGATTTGGGGGCACCCCAGAGTATCCCTTTGGATGGTTCACATCCCTCCAAATGAAAAAGGCTTTTGTAGGCCCATATAGGTTGCATAGTGCCCTTCTGTTGGGAGAAGGAAAAAGGAAGCAGGACATGTCCTACTGTGGCCAAGCTGAATTTTTTTGTAAGTCATCAGTCTCTCCCACGTGCTGATGTGATGGTCAGGCTGTGTGGGCAATGGGGAGTATCTTGAGCACTTTCCCACCCTCACGCCCTATAGGATGACCACATCTGCTGTAACCTCCTGCTTTCCAACCTGGCATCTGAGTGGCAGCATCTGATAGTCTTCCAATAGGAAGTTGACAAATTTGGTTCCTTCTGCCAAGATAGACATGTCCATCCTCCCTACCAGCAGATGGCCAAGCCACTAACTGAACTTTGGTCACCTGTGTCGCACTTGAGGCTTTATTCATGCATACTATCAGGCTGGCTAACTTGCTTTATACTTGATGGGAAAGGGGGTTCATTGATCCTGTATTAGGCACTCCTGTTCGATTCCATCATCTTACGCTAGTCTTGGGATCAGTAAATAACCTTGTTCCCACTGAGTGTGCTTCTAAAACATAGTTATTGCTGTCCTCTCTAGCCAATTTAAAGAAAAAAAAAAATCTGAAGATGGAGTTGCATCTCTTCTAATTGTGCCATACTTCCATCTGGTGTCTGCATGGGTACGTGCAAAAACTTGGTCACGTCAGAGGGTAAATGGGCCCACCTGGCAGTGTAATCTCCTGTGTAATGAGTCCTACTACAACAGAGATCTTACTCAAACATGTACAGTTATGGTGAGAATCCCACAACTGTATTTTGTTTGAGCTAGACTGGTAAAGTGACAGTTTGCGTTTTGCATCATAACTGTGCTGAAACGAGATGTACAAAAAAAATCTACTTTGAAGCTAGCCCATTGATGCAAAGTCCATCAGTAGTGGACCTAAGGTCACTGGTGGGTTAATCAAGTGGGGAAAAACTGTTTAGTAGATGGTTGTCCTTTGTTAATGAGGAGGGGGAAAGGTGTGATCTCTGCAATGGCTGGCTGACTCATGGAACCAGTAATGATTGGTGTACACTGTGAGTGAGAGCATGAATGCTAAGCAGTGATAATCTATTGTGCATCCAATCCTGCAAGTAGAGTTTAAAGCGAGATTTGTTACTGTTATGGTATGTCATGCCATTAGCTCCATGTGAGACATGACATACCAGTGAAACAGTGCAAGTATACTCATCAGACAAGGATCATTGGTCACTTTGGCACCAGATCGTTGGCCTAGCTTCTGTAGTACAAAAGAAGCAGATGTAAGGAAGGGAAAAGTTAAGAAAAACAGATTTATGTATCAGAGTTTGGGGCCACATCATATTATAATCATGATATCATAATAGCAGTGGGGTACCCAAGTGTATGATGTCACAAAAAGAAAAATGCTTTGAGTAACACACAGCATTGTCAGAATCTTAACATTAAGTATGTGTTTTGCAGTGTTAACTTTTTTTTCTTTACTTGTAGGATTTCTTATGATAATTTCATTGAGCGATATGGTATTATTGGAATCTCCAGACAGTCCTATTTTGGAACTTTGACCATGTGTGGTGGTCCCTCTGCCAAAAGAAGAAAAGGTATATTTTATGTGTTTCACTTTTTTCATCCTTGCATGCTATAGATTGTGTCAATTAATCATCTTTAAATAATTTATCTAGCAGATATTGCAGTAATTCTAAATCATCCTTCTCCAGTGGGAGCCCTGCTGGCTTGATCAAAGAGCAGTTTAGCAGGATGGCCATCTCCATATGACATCCTGTCATTAACCTCAGGAGAAGACCCTTGGGAGCTCCAGTCCATTTTGTCTAAGTTTTTACTTAATGATTTGAAGCTCTTACTTTTGGTTTGAGCATGCTTTCCGCCTGCTTGGATTCTGTAGTAGCAGTTCAGTACAGCTACTGGAATATGTGAACATGTTTAGAAGACTGGCAAAGCAGAACAGGTACCCTTGTTCTGCTTCACATTTTTACCATGATAAAGCCTGCAATATTGTAGGCAGTTTATCGAGACCACATCACAGATGCCCCAGATGAGTTGTTCCAAAACAAACAGTGCTCCTGTTTGCCCTTTTTGGGGTGAAGTAGTGATGGCATGAATGCTCATTGAGAGAGTGATATTGTTGAGAAGGGAGGTCAATTACCTGCTGATGGAAAACAGGCAGTAATCCGAGGACCACTTAGTGTCATCAGTGATATTCCTATCCATTAACTCTACGGGCTCTCTCTCCTGGCTCTGTGGGTGGTTCCTCCACGTAGCAGAGGACCTGTCAAAGAACAGTTGGGTTTCTACTTTTTGATACAGCAGTAGGTTGCATCCCATCAGTCTTATTCTTCAGCACTGATAGTATGTTAGCGACTCCTAGATCTGAGGAACATTTGAGTGCAAACAGAAGCTGAGCGTTCTTTCTGACAGCTACTTCACTGAGACACTTTTTATTCCCACTTGTTTAGTACTTCATATAATGGGTATATATCTGCTAATGTCTGTCAGTGACTTCAGGTTTCTGTGAGGAGGGTACACTTCTTGTTGCATGTCCTTATTCGCTGTGTGAGGTATTGTTCGCTAGGCATACAAGGAGTGGCTGTTATCCAGGTTATAGACTGTAACAAAATGTTTTTTTTTTTTCATATCAAGTCTAAAAGTGAACAACTCACTGAGGTCCTAGCAGTTTTTTCCTAAAGTGAAGTATTTGTCTATAATCTTGAATTTTGATGGCATGATCAAGTATGAGTTCTTTGTTACCCTGTTTTGTTTTTTCTTTTGTGAAAATAATTGCATTTCTTGGCTAGAATTAGTATCAAGATTACAGCTGTCTTTGAGGGTAATATGGAGAAAGGTTCTTAATCTGTTAGCCTGATTTCTCAGGACTTGTGATAGGAGTGCACTACTACTGTAATGCCTCAGAAGAGATAGCTTCATTTTTACGAGTGGAGTCTGTCAGGTTGCTAACACTGACTTTCTGAAACTGAGATGCTTTTTCTGGGGTTGTAGTAAATGGGAATGATGAAAGATGTAGGACTTTCCTGAATGGGGTCCTTCAACTTGAATTCATCCTGCACAGCGGTCACAATTCAACATTTTTATGGGCCAGTGCCTGGTGTTATTGCATGGCTTAACATTGTGTGCCAACTGCACGGTTTCATAGGTGAATCTCACTCCTGTGTGTTTTTTTTTTTTTTTTTGCTGTGTATGTAGTTTGACTCTTGATGCTGATGTCTGTGAAGTATTCCTGAGTTCAATGCCTTGATAAAAATCGACTAATATCTCTGTGGCTATAGAATTGCAAGTAAGGACATGCATTGGCATTCTCTTTTTAGTACCTTGTGAGGAGCTTCCTGTGAATTGGTGTTATCCTGCCGCCCACAGGCACGGGAGGGAAAAACTTCTGGCCTGTCTCCCACTACAGAGAATGTTAGTGGCTGAAAGTTTCTTAAGTTGGGATTGGTGACTGTCCATTGCCCAGCCTCAGGCCACAGTCACTGCACCATCAGAAGAAGTAGAAGGGGAGGCTGGAACTTGGCCCTCTTAAAAAAATGTTCATTGTAAACGCAGCTTGACAGTCCCATAGGTGCTGGGATTATCCTTGACAAGTTAGAATTTAATCTCCCATCAGTCGTTCTCGTCCTTTTTTGCACAATAAGATGCCTGAATGAGGTGCATCCCTAGCTGCTGTCATGGGGAGTGCATTCTGGGATGTAGGTGGTGGTCATCCCCTGGTTTACTGGCAAGAGCTCAAACCTGATTTGAGATGGTAGTCTTTGGAGTTGCCTGGGCACATGTTTGGAGCATACTAGACTGAGTCCAGTCTCCCAGGTTCTGTTGGCTCATATGGAGGGGGAAGTATTGCTGCTGAGTCATCACATTCCAGAATGTACTTTGAGCCTAGACATTAAGCAGATATATTCTGTCCTTGATGAGATCTTAAATTCACAACTGCACCCTTAAGTGATATAATTTAATATCAGTGTTGGACCCAGTGCATGGCTTTCTTACCTGCATGTTTCCTTTGATGCATGCACTGCTTTGATTAGATCCCTTCATCTTCAACACACAGCACCCACCTATCATACTCCCAGCTTTGCATGAGAGTATATTCACTACTTGAGCAGGGGTGGGGAAGCCCTCACTTAGGTTCTTATGGAGAGTGTGGGAACCCAGTGAAACAGTGAGGTATTTCCGCTTAACACCTTTCCTTAGCAGAGTCCTTAATATTCACAAAGTTATCCAAAGACTGACAACAAGCCTCATTTCTTTCCTTCCCAGAAATGAGTAGATGTGTAGCTTTAGACTTGGGAAGAGGAGACCTAGGCCATCTCCTGCCACCAAGCCAATAATAGGATATTATTGCAGCCTGAGTATACCAAGACCCTGTAGGGTATTATACTCAGGAAGTGGATGACCTATGGCTGAATAGTCTCTGTCCATTACCTGTTGTTCTTCAACCACTACCTAAGTGATTTTATTAGTCTGGCATGGTTTCCAAGGACCACAGTTTTTTGCTACCCTAATGGGGGCCAGAGTCTGAAACTTGAGGACTAGTGTGACAAGAGAATATACTCCACTGTCACAAGCTGTTCATCTCACCTGCTATAATTCTGTCCTACTTAGTGGATCACACTGTGCATATCATTGGTAACCATGCTTAGCCTGGATTCAGTTATCCTGTCTATTGCTTCCACTATAGGCTTATCTGATGGCCTTCCTTAATTTTTCTTGTTATGCAATGGCCAGGTCGGTATAAGATGTCATGACTTAAGACTGTCTTCCCACAGAGGATTTTAGAAACAGTATTCCAGACTCCTATTGTTTAAGGGTGAAGGGTGTTTTGATCAGGTATATGAGGACCTGATGAATTAACTTTTAGGAGAAGCAAGCTTCCTCCATTATGAAGGACTTTTATAATCCCTGTATACTCCTTTCCACATTTAGACCAGTCTAACCCCAAAAACTGGAAAAGATTCCTTGCCACTTGAGGATGGTCACTCATCACACAGTATTACCGTGCATATACCAGCTGAGTAATTCAGGAGAACCAACCTAACAGCTGAAGCCATGTCTAAAATCTGGGATTGGAATTAAGGACCGGATCTGATGTCCTTTTCATTCTTCCTCACTATTGGCTTACTGATTGACCTGGCCACATTTTTATAGACTTGGATCCTAGTCTCGAGCACCTTCCTCTACCCATAATGCCCTGCAATCTGTTTAGCTTCCCCAGATCTCATTTGCCACCTAGCTGGTATGATGTGGATTCTTGATCTCGTTAGAGCATTTCTAATTGGGCGATTCATTCTAGTTTTTGCTTCATAAAGTTAATCTGTCTTTATTTTTTGTACTTGCTCTTAGTCTTCTCCCCTCCCTTTCAGATTCACAGGCGTTTAGGATTAGTTTGTGTTTACCCTTCCTTCCTGTTGCTTCTCTAGGCACAGTTGGCATTTCTGCCTTACTGTTTTTCTTTTTTTCCCTCTGTTAAGAATTGTTTAAAAAAAAAAAAAAAAAAAGTTTCTACTCGTATTTATATTTTACTGTTTGTAGTTAGTTACAGGATGCTGTGTTTTTTGGAGTGTGGTTACTTGGTGTCCATTTAAATTAATAGTTGAGCTTATAGTTATACTTAAAATTGAAGTTCAAGTTTTTTCTCCTGCGTCATGTCTGTTAAGCCTGTGGGATTCGAGCACTGCTTGGAATGTGGGTATAAGATTCCCTTTTCCGATGCGCACAGTAAAGGAGTGCATTTAGGGCCAGATCACCTGCAGTTAGATTGTGAAATTTGAGAGAGATTTAATTCCCAAGCCCATTGCTGATTGCAGGAAGAAACTCATTCTAAAAGGTCTGTTGCCTGCATCATCGTCAGGGTCTCAAATCCCCCTTATCTAGCCTTATTGGGTCATCGGAGCCGAGGAATTGCTCCCATAAGACTTTGAGAGCTTCTTCTGAGCCTCCAGCTAAATCTGCAAAGACCTTGGATCCAAACGTGTCAGATCAAAGACTCACTCCTGCCCCTTCAGATCCTAAGCACTCTTTGGATCTGAGAGGTACCTCTCATGTGACTGCCTGTCCTAGGCCAATTTCTTTCACCTGAGATCCAAAGATCTTTGATCAGAGTGTTAGGACTCGAACCCCAGAGTTCTCCATCAGGACAGTTTCTCCAACACTGCCCTTGAAACTGCTCCAAACCCCATTCAGACACTCCAGGCTTATATCTGTTGCTTCCTGCAGGCCCTCCAGAAGTCTTTCAGATGTTGATATGGACTGGATGATGCAGAGATTTCTCAAAACTCAAATCCAGATGGCGATTTTGTCAGCTCCATTCCCAGTCGGATCTTTGAGTGTCCCTGTTACTTTGGTTCAGTCTCCTTCTCCGATCTGACCAGTGACTTGAGTCCCCAAATCCTAGGTTCCTGAGAGAGTCTGCTTTAGATCCGAGGAAGCTCCCTTCCTAGTCTCTAGCTACCCTGATTAGCCCTGCTCCAAGATTGTTAGCTCAAAGTGGGCCTTGGATCTGGGAGGTTGGCATCTTATCTGAAGGAGGGGTTCAATTCCAACCGTTTTGGACCCGTCCCTTCCTCTCAGCACTTCTGCCCTTGGCAGCTCGGGTATGATCCTGTCTTGGGACCATGGATCCGGGGTGATTCCCGTCCATGCTTCTTCAACTGCCTCAGCTTCAAGGAGATGGGAAGAGTTTCTCCTGGTTCGTTGGCCTTCTAGATTGTGGAACAGGCTTTCTCTGTTCAGAGATCCTACCTCTTGTTTCTGATCCTCCACTTCATCCTTCACTGGATCTGAGTGCTGAGCCCAACATCCCTGTCCAGGGTCAGCCTGCCTCAGGGAGCCTCTAAGTTCACCCCCCCCCCCCTGGAGGAAGTCCCCCTTTCTTCTGATTTCTCCCCTGAATTCCCCACAGAGAAGGTTCCTCAGAAGAAAACCTGCAAAAGGAGGCACATTGACTCCCAGAGGAGTCGTTCACAGAAGACATAGACTTTGAGGGAGAAGGATCCCCACCATCACCACCTGATGTCTCCTCTGGAGATATCTTGGAGATCCTTGGGCAGAAAGGTGGCTGGTTGACCCAGCCTCCTCCTGAAGAGTCTGTGTTCTTGGTTGCTTTCAGGGTGGGCCCATCTACGTCTTGGTCCCCCTGGTGGACGACCTTATTGACTTAGTCTTCCACTGGGTATGGACGGAGCCTGACACCTACCGAGACAATCTCCAAATGCCAGGACAGGTTTCTGGTTCCCTTCCCAAGACAGATGTCATTGGTCAAAGGGTGTTCCTGTTGATGCCATTGATGTAGCAGCAGCCACCAAGGAGAAGCTAGCTGAACAGAGCTCCTCTGCCCTTCCGCCGAACAGGGAGTCTTGAGCGATGGACAGGTTTGGTAAGAGCATTTATTCCTCTGCTACCTTTGTGCTGAGTTTGTTAAATTACTTGGCACATTTCACTCTCTTGCAGAGAGATTTGGTCAAGGAACTTTCAAGCTCTCTTGCAGAGACCATGTTAGACGAGGACTTCAAGAAAGTATTTCCCAAACTGGCTAATCTTGCTTTCATGGCTAACTCTTCCATGAGGCTCATCTCCCATTCAGGAGAGGGTTACTTCAAGGACAGCTGGCTCTGGTATTGCAGTGAGAAGGCATGCCTGGATACAAGGACAGCTGGCTCATCTATTTTAGTGAGAAGGCATGCCTGGATGAGGCTTTGTGATTTTGTGCAACCTTTCAAGGCTTCCTTTGTCAATGCCCCTTTCAGTGCTGCGCCTTGTTTGAACCGTCCATCAGAGACTCTTACCTGTAGCGCGCAAGAAGGAAAGACCCTGTCTGCCATTGAGATAAAGTTTTCTACCCCTCAGCGCACCTTCTCCAGACATCATTGAGATGGAAAGAATTTGTTTTGAAAATTTCAAGGCGCTCTTCAGGATCAACGGAGAGATTGTTACTTCAGAGGCAGAGGAGGAAGTTTCAATGGTAGATGTCACCCCGGAGGCAGAGGGGGGGGGGTCTGCAGAATCAGGGGTTCAGAGAACCATTCTCTGACAGGTCTTGTCAGCACTCTTGAAGCGCTGCCCAGCTGTCCATCTCTGGAAGCAGTCATTGGTCATTGTTCTCTGCACTCAGCACAGAGACCAATATTACAACAAATGCCTGGGTGCTAAGCATAATATCCAGAGGTTATTATATTCCCTTTTTCCTTCCGCTTGCGGGAGAACAAAAGAAGCTCCCCAATGTTCCACCCAGTCAAAAGGATCATGCAGTATTGGAAATTCAAAAATTACTGCAAAAAAGTCATCCAGGAAGTCCTAATTGAACAAAGAGGACTCTGAACTTTTACTCCCTGCTTCTTTTTAGTGCCAAAGAAAACCGAGGTCCTGAGTTCCATTTTAGGTCCGAGCAATCTAAATCAACATGTAAAGAAGTCAGTTTCGGATGGTTATGGTTCAGTCCATTCAACTGCTGTTGTGCAAGGACGATTGCATGTGCTCGATATACCTTCAGGACACACACTATCACATCAAAATAGACACTCCAGAAGTCATTTTTGCTTCATACTGGGAGACAGTCACCCCAGGGTGTTTACCAAATGCACGGCGGTAGTGGCAGCTCACCTGAGACTGACAGGATTCCAGGTGTTTCTGTATTTGGACAATTGGCTTCTCACTACTTCAACCTGGCATGAACTACTTCAGGCCAGAGACTATTTGTTCCAGATCTTCAGCTACCTGGGCATTACCATAAATCTTGCCAAATCAAACCTGTCCCCTGTTCAGGGGTTGGAATTCATTGGTGTTTTTCGGGATACAATGCCCCAGATAGCTTCTTTAACTTCTCATCACATAACATCCTTGACACCAAGTATGGGAAATAATTTCTTTACTGACTCCCTTGGCAAGATGGATACATCAGGCTCTTGGCTGTGTCAGCTGCCATCATCCTAGTGCCCTTATCAAGGTTCTTTATGCGAATCCTCCAGTGGATCTTGGCTGTTCCATGGTCTATTATTTACCAACAATTATCTGTTCCTATCAAGTTTACTCCAGTTTGCAGACGTCTTCAATGGTGGATTCATTCCTGCAAATCTGTTCCTGGGCAGGCCGTTCCTTCTTCCTCCCCCTATGGCCACAATGACCACAGACGCTTCCTAACCAGGGAGGGGGGCATTTTGAGGGAAAGATGATCCAAGGCATTTGGTCTTCCTAATAGGCCAGTTTGCATATTAATGTCCTAGAGATGAGAGTAAGCTTTTCAGGACAGCCTCCCCTGTGAGACGATTGCAATACACACTAACATGTCAGTACTCTTGGTATATCAACAAACAGAGGAACCCGTTCTTACCTGTTATGCAGAGAGGCCATGAGGGTCTGGGAATGGGTGATATCTTCAGACCGCTTTCTAGCTGCAACACACATCAGAGAAAACCATTGTTTTTGCAGACAAATTCAGCAAGTCCATTCTGATCCCTCATGAGTGGTCCCTCAGTCAGTGGAGAATATGATTTTCAGCTGTTGGGGCCAGCCTTGCTGCAACCTCTTCGCTTTTTCTCAAAACAAGTGCAGCAAAGTACTTCGCTCTGACCCCCCCCCCCAGGATGCTCTTGTTCACGACTGGCCCTCTGGTTTCTTTATGCTTATCCCCTCTACCATTGATCCCAAAGTTTCTGCAGAAAGCTAGATGGCTGAAGTGTTCAGTAATCCTCATTGCTGCTTACTGGCCTCGTCTGGTATGGTTCCCCTTTCTCTGGTCTTATCTGAAGCATCACCCATGGATTTTGGAGCCTAGACAGGACCCACCTGTCACATCCATCAGGGAATCAACACCCCAGTCTACTCCCCCTCAAACTGACCACTTGGTATCTCCAATTCCAGTGATTCTACAAAGGTCCAGGCTGGCTTCCCTTGTTCGAGACATAGTTTTGGCTTCCCAGAAAGCTTCTACTAAAAAAGTGCATCAAAGCAAATGGAAACATTTGGTCTTCCAAAGAGCATATCAATCCTTTCTCAGCCCAAATTTCAGCCATCCTTCCTTCCTTTCTTCTCTGTCCAAGGAAGGGGTTGTTTTTTTCACTATAAAACTTCAGCTGGCAGCCATTTCAAATGTTTATACTGTTGATGTTTCTGGCTCCCTTGCTATGTCTAAATTATGCAAATCTTTCATGAAAGTTTTTTTCTGCTTAGACCTCTAATAAACTATCCTACTGTGCCATGGGGTCTAATGGTCATTCAAGGACTAACTCAAAAATCCTTTAAACCAGCGAATGTTTGTCCAATGAAATTCCTTTTTTTTTTTTTAGCAAAACATCTTTTTGGTGGCTGTTCAGCAAGAAGAATTTTGGAACTTCAGGCCTTATCGAACCCTCCTTGCATCGTTTTTCACAAAGATAGGGCATCTCTCCATACCAATCCATCTTTTATGCCTAAGGTAGCTACGGAGACCAATATAAACCAGAAATACAGTTGCCAGTTGTCTTTTCAGATTTTTATAACGAGGGCGAATATATTTTGCATCTGCTTGATGTTCGTAGACAACTGCGATTCTACTGTCATAGAACAAAGCAGTGCAGGAAATCCGACTATTTGTTTCCTTTTCACCAAACAGTCTAGGTCAAGCAGTCTCCAGAGTTAATTGGCTAAATTGATTACTGACTGTATCTCACTAATTTATTCAAACACAATGTGAAATAAACGTTCTATAAACTGCAAAACCAACAACCAGAGAAGAACGCTTATTACCTCCATGTCTTGAGACACTAAATTCCGTTTAAATAATAACAACAAAATAAATAATCACTGCAACGGTCAACAGTGAGTGAAACTGATTTATTATAATAAAACCAACAGTTAAAACCAACGGTTAAGCGCTTTCACTTGCTCCACGGCAAGCTTTATCAGAACACTAAAAAGCAAACCTGTTAACATTTAACCTATTTGGCACCAAAAGCGCTGTTTAAAAATGATGTATTTAAAGACATATGACATATACAAAAACATACATCAACCCTACTAAAATAATAAGCTAAGCGTGTCCCTATAACCCTAAATAACTTTAGTATGTCAGCAAAAGTGAATCAAATGCTAACTGACGTACCTACAGACACTGATCATTACATCTTCCCATAAAATTTAATGTATAAAAATAAAATAAAATTATTGTGATATATATCTCGTATGACAAACCACTAAAAAAAATATATATAAATACAGATAAATAAAAATATCTACACAATGTGAATTGCTCAAGTGAAAATCTCAGTTAATGTACGAAAAATCACAGTTAATATACAAAAAATCTGAAGATTATATTATAATGTTTATAAACAATCATTCCATACCTAACAGAGGTGTAATGGGAATGACATCATTTAATCCAGGTGTAGTGGAAGAATCAGTATATATTTGCCACCAGAATTCTTTATATGATAATATTCTTTTAGAGTCCCCCCCCCCCCCCAGGATCTATTTGGACGCTATCCAATATTGCAAAATTGAAAAAAATGCCTATCACCATACTTCTTAATATCACACAATTCCAAGTGCAGAGCTGCTGTCAGTCGAGACAAGGAACTCACGCTATACGTAAATGTAAGCACAATCCAAACAAAAGCGTGAAACTCCAAAGGCAATAAAATGAAAGTAGGATACTCAAAAGATTAGAATACACTCATAAAAACGAACATGATATTTATTCAAACGAGTAAGCGCTTTCGCCAAAGGCTTCTTCAGACTCTTATTACAAAAGCAAACACCAGAAAAAACACTTTTAAAACCATCCAAAACATATCATTGGTCAGTTTTGGTCACCTGTTATGTTGACTTAAAGGTACAGAAACTAGTATATGTAAAAACACAACCGTGGATCTATTACTCTTAAAAACAATAGCATACGTTAATGCGTATAGTTGATAGACCATATTGTATGTACATAAGAGTAAAAACATCAATATCCCAATTCAAACTATGGTATACTGAACATTAAACAATGTCCCTATGCATTACTGCATTTGCTAAAATCTCAATGCTTCCAGGACATGCTCATGTCATAAGATTTTAAAGCTTAAAAAACATCAGTGGTGCAAGCATCATATTCGCTCAACAATTTATAAACAACCTGAATGTCAAGTCTTTTATATGTAAAATATTGATAACGTTACGACTTCTCTATATTTAAGAAATTGTTGCTTAGAAAATCACACTCACTGTGCAAAAATCGCTCCCTGCGCGTATTCACCTGACTGAATACAAAGTGCAAAGTACGTTAAGATGAAACTGTACGTACGTGCCGATTCGTTCATTAAAAATCAATAAAACGCTCGATACTCACTCCCTGTAAACTTACAGCCAGTGGAGTACGAGGTCTATATAAAACAAATATTACACTCTCGTGCCTGCTAGGGGGTATGTCAGATAATGTTCATAAATAAATAAATAAATAAAAGCTGGGTAAAACCATGACATATAACTCTAGTAAAGACAAAAACGCCTCTGATACGATGCAGAGCAGTGGATTTTCTGTATATAAAGGCTTAGGTTCCAATTCCTTAAAGGTGCCAGTGCTTTAATACAATCTTACTAAAGTAAGTAGAAGTGCACACTATGGGCTAACGATACCTACAAGCAGTGTGTGCCTTATTAATATCGTCTAGGTCTTCAATATCATCTTTAAAATGTCAGACCTAAATATATTTCAATATAGTGTTGTAAAATCAAATAGAGCATTTAGAAACTAAATTAGGTACTTATATACCTAATATAGTTTCTAAATGCTCTATTTGATTTTACAATACACTGTATATTGGAAATATATTTAGGTCCTGACATTTTAAAGATGATATTGAAGACCTTTAGGACGTATATTAATAAGGCACACACTATGCTTGTAGGTATCGTTTAGCCCATAGTGTGCACTTCTACTTACTTTAGTAAGATTGTATTAAAGCACTGGCACCTTTAAGGAATTGGAACCTAAGCCTTTATATACAGAAAATCCACTGCTCTGCATCGTATCAGAGGCGTTTTTGTCTTTACTAGAGTTATATGTCATGGTTTTACCCAGCTTTTATTTATTTATTTATTTATGAACATTATCTGACATACCCCCTAGCAGGCACGAGAGTGTAATATTTGTTTTATATAGACCTCGTACTCCACTGGCTGTAAGTTTACAGGGAGTGAGTATCGAGCGTTTTATTGATTTTTAATGAACGAATCGGCACGTACGTACGTACAGTTTCATCTTAACGTACTTTGCACTTTGTATTCAGTCAGGTGAATACGCGCAGGGAGCGATTTTTGCACAGTGAGTGTGATTTTCTAAGCAACAATTTCTTAAATATAGAGAAGTCGTAACGTTATCAATATTTTACATATAAAAGACTTGACATTCAGGTTGTTTATAAATTGTTGAGCGAATATGATGCTTGCACCACTGATGTTTTTTAAGCTTTAAAATCTTATGACATGAGCATGTCCTGGAAGCATTGAGATTTTAGCAAATGCAGTAATGCATAGGGACATTGTTTAATGTTCAGTATACCATAGTTTGAATTGGGATATTGATGTTTTTACTCTTATGTACATACAATATGGTCTATCAACTATACGCATTAACGTATGCTATTGTTTTTAAGAGTAATAGATCCACGGTTGTGTTTTTACATATACTAGTTTCTGTACCTTTAAGTCAACATAACAGGTGACCAAAACTGACCAATGATATGTTTTGGATGGTTTTAAAAGTGTTTTTTCTGGTGTTTGCTTTTGTAATAAGAGTCTGAAGAAGCCTTTGCAAAAGCGCACTGCTTGAATAAATATCATGTTCGTTTTTATGAGTGTATTCTAATCTTTTGAGTATCCTACTTTCATTTTATTGCCTTTGGAGTTTCACGCTTTTGTTTGGATTGTGCATACTTCTTAATATGTCTATATAGAGCATTTTTTCATCTTTGGTTCTAATACTATATAAGTGTGCATAAATACGCCTGTTGAATTTCCTTTCGGTCTTTCCAATGTAGAATCCTGGACAGACCATACATTTGGCTAAATATATAATCATTTTGGTATTACAATTTCCCTGTTGGAATCTAATTCTAGTTCTATTCACATTTTCTAGCACAATACTATATTCCTGAAAAATTGTATAACATTGTTTACAACTTCCACATTTTGTGTATGCGTATTATGGGGAACTTAGTACCAATTTCCTTTCTTGAGGTAGATTTTAACACTCTGTCCCATCTTGTCGACAAACTGGGGTCCAGTCCCTAATATCGTAGCAATGTTCTGGTCAACTAGAATGATATTCCAGTTATTGATCAGGATTTTCTTTATTTTGCCTATATGCGGGCCATGTTCCAAAACACACACACTACCATATATTGTACTGTCATCAGAAGAATGATCGCATTTATTGCCATTATTGGCCATGTGATTATAATTTATAGCCCAACAGGGGCATGTATCTACTTCCCCATTCGTTAATAACTGTTTTGCTAACTTTAGACATCGTATTGACATTGTACCCTCTATCCTTAAACAAAGATGTGATGAATGACACTTCCTCTAACATTTCAGAATAATCAGATGTCATTCTTATGGCACGTATGAGTTGCCCTTTATAGATATTAAGAAATTGATTCCTTGGATGGCTGCTGGTAAATTCTAGGTAACTATTGGAGAATGTATTTGACAATATATTCTAGATTTAAAACCTATTTCTCCTTTAGAAACATAGGTGTCTAAATAAGGAATACCTTGGTGGTTACTGGATGATGTAAATTTGAGATAGTCGCTGCTCTGGTTCAAATAGTCCAGAAATTGATCCAGTAAGGTGACACTGCCATCCCACAATATGTAAATATCATCCAGGTATCGGGAATAATATTTAATGTGTTTCATGTATACACTATTGAACACCATTGTTTCCTCCCAATCTAGCATAACCAGGATAGCGTATATGGGAGCAGAAGCTGCTCCCATAGCTACGCCTCTGGTTTGTCTGAAAAATTCTCCCTCATAATAGATTTAATTGTGTTCTAATACAAGTGACATCATATCCAATAATAGACCAGCTTTATCCCATTCTATGTCTGCATATTTGTAAATGCTGTTAGCAAACGCTTCTAGTCCTTCTACTTTTGAAATACATGAAAATAAGTCTATAACGTCTGTAGTAACAAACAAGAAGTCATCCTTCCAAAGATTAATGGGATAATTTTTCAAAAAATCCCAGGAGTCTTTAACCATGTGTGGAATTTTTTCATAAATGTTTAAGATAGACGTCAATAACAGAACCCATGGGAAAGGTTTTCGATTTACTACCTGAGATGATTGATCTAAATGGAGGGTTTTCTATATCCTTGTGGACTTTCAGAATCCTTACTATAGATGCTAACGTGGGATACTCTACTTTGATATATCTGTATGTGTCCTGCGTAATCCTATTATCTATCAAAAATTCTTCCAAATGCATGTCTATACTCTTATATGCAATATTGATTTCATTAAGAGAAACTATCTCGTAGTTTCCTGACATATGTAGTAGATCATGCAATTTGGAAGCATATACCATACTGTCATATATGATAATGCCACCCCCTTCATCAGGTTTCATAACCCTAATATTAATAGAATATATAGGAAAAATACATTCTCCAATAGTTACCTAGAATTTACCAGCAACCATCCAAGGAATCAGTTTCTTAATATCTATAAAGGGCAACTCATACGTGCCATAAGAATGACATCTGATTATTCTGAAATGTTAGAGGAAGTGTCATTCATCACGTCTTTGTTTAAGGATAGAGGGTAAGATGTCAGTATGATGTCTAAAGTTAGCAAAACAGTTATTAACGAATGGGGAAGTAGATACATGCCCCTGTTGGGCTATAAATTATAATCACATGGCCAATAATGGCAATAAATGCGATCATTCTTCTGATGACAGTACAATATATGGTAGAGTGTGTGTTTTGGAACATGGCCCGCATATAGGCAAAATAAAGAAAATCCTGATCAACAACTGGAATATCATTCTAGTTGACCAGGACATTGCTACGATATTAGGGACTGGACCCCAGTTTGTCAACATGATGGGACAGAGTATTAAAAACTACCTCGAGAGAGGAAATTGGTACAAAGTTCCCCATAATACACATACAAATAAATGTGGAAGTTGTAAACAATGTTACACAATTTTTCAGGAATATAGTATTGTGCTAGAAAATGTGAATAGAACTAGAATTAGATTCCAACAGGGAAATTGCAATACCAAAATGATTATATATTTAGCCAAATGTATGGTCTGTCCAGGATTCTACATTGGAAAGACCGAAAGGAAATTCAACAGGCATATTTATGCACATTTATATAGTATTAGAACCAAAGATGAAAAAAATGCTCTGTATAGACATAGTAAGAAGTATGGTGATAGGCATTGTTTTCAATTTTGCAATATTGGATAGCGTCCAAATAGATCTGGGGGGGAATTATAAAAGAATATTATCATATAAAGAATTCTGGTGGCAAATATATACTGATTCCTCCACTACACATGGATTAAATGATGTCATTCCCATTAAACCTCTGTTAGCTATGGAATGATTGTTTATAAACATTATAATATAATCTTCAGATTTTTTGTACATTAATTGATTTTTTGTACATTAACTGTGATTCTCACTTGAGCAATTCATATTATGTAGATATTTTTATCTGTATTTATATATATATATATATATATATATATATACTTTTTTAGTGGTTTGTCATACGAGATATATATTAATAATTTTATTTTATTTTTATACATTAAATTTTATGGGAAGATGTAATGATCAGTGTTTGTAGGTACGTCACTTAGCATTTGATTCACTTTTGCTGACATACTAAAGTTATTTAGGGTTATAGGGACACTCTTAGCTTATTATTTTAGTAGGGTTGATGTATATTTTGTATATGTCATATGTCTTTAAATACATCATTTTTAAACCGTGCTTTTACCACCAAATAGGTTATTTAAATGTCAACATGTTCGCTTTTTAGTGTTCTGATGAAGCTTGTCGTGGAGCAAGTGAAAGTGCTTAACCATTGGTTTTAACTGTTGGTTTTATTGTAATAAATCAGTTTCACTCACTGTTGACCGCTGCATTGATTTTTTTATTCATTTTGTTACTATTTAAATGGAATTTAGCATCTCAAGACACTGAGGTAATAAGCGTTCTTCTCTGGTTACTAATTTATTCAAAGAATTGATTGAACTTGCTTTGCCCTTCTAAAGCCTGTTCTACTAGATCTATGGCTACATCATCTGTTCTCCAGAGTGTCAATTGATATTATTGCTGCAGCCGCTTGGTCAAAGACTCGTACCTTTGTGACACATTATAAATTGGACGTGGTCTCCAGAAGTAGAGCTTCTTTTGGTTCAACAGTGCACTGGCACATCTTTCCTTGAGGCCACCCGAGAGTAATGTAGCTGGGGACTCTGACCTAATAGTGAGGAAGAATGAAAAGGACAACATCAGATTTGAAAGTTATGTACTTTCCATAACTTGGCATTTGTGTTGTCCATTTTCATTCTTCCTCACCTTCTCTCCAAGTCATCCCCCAGCCTATTTACTCCTAGAGATCCTATTGGATTTATAGGAACCTTTATGTTCCTGGTTTGCACCTCTGATTTCTTTCAATTATGTCTCTTATTCGGTAGGCAATAAGGCAGCAAACTCTATCTGAGGAAGCTACAGAGATTACTGGGCATTATGGGTAGAGGGAGGAGATTGAGAGTAGGATCAAAGTCTAAAAAATGTGGCAGAGTTCGATAAGAGGGTCTGATCTCTATCCCAGTAGTGAGGAAGAATGAAAATGGATAACACAGATGCCAGGTTATGGTATGTACATAATTTTTAATTTCCCAAGCTCACGGTGGCTTGGAGAGCAGTTGTCGAGGACTACTAGGTTTTGGAACAGTCATGGTTAGCTGTATGTCAAAGTCTGTTCATTATACCCAGAAAGACCTCCATTAAGAGACTAAACCATCTCAGCAGAACTCTTGGGACAGACCTATTCCCTATCTGCAATAAAGGGCTTTAGAGGCTGCTCTGTTTACATTAATGGGTAGGAGGTTCTGTTCTCTTGGTCTAGGGGAATGAACGATTTATGCTTTACCTTGGACTTAAGACTGCAGTTGGCACATCCTTTAGTGCATTCAGTTCCATACTGCAGATCCTTGTTATAGAAGAAGTACCAGGACTGATTGTTGTACATCAAGGATCAGAATTTCTGTGCTTAGTAAAAGTTGATGCCACACTCAGAAATAAAAAGACCAATAATCTTCCTTTATCTCCAGATGTTCACAGAGGAGTGGATGGATTTTTCACAGTGCCTATGTAAGGCCATTATGGCACTCGGGCCCTCCACCCTTTGCAAGGCCTACCTCCTACATTTACCTCTCCTTCCACACCCCAAAAGACACTTAAAATCATCCTGTGAGGATGAAGAGGATGAATCTGACTCAGATGAGCACTCTTTGGCCTTTTCCTCACAAATACACTTGCCTGGCCATGTGGCTTTTGATGATGAGGGCTGTCTTCTCCAGACTGTCCTGTTGAAGAAAAGTCTTTTGGGGAAACCATAGTTAAGCAGATGAAACATTCTGAATGGGAATCTAAACAGATTTCCTTAGTAGAAAAAGGTATTGTAACCTATGGGAAGTTGGCACTTCTGCAGTTGCAACTGTGCCCCCATTTCTGTCAACTTTCCTTGATGCATTTGTATCCATTTCCACTGCACCTAATTCACAACCGTACAAGGTACCTGAAGAAGCAAACGTCCTGTACAGAAACCCAGTAGAGGCCATGCTTTGTTTTCCATGTCTACAGAAAAACTCTCTTAAGCTGCTACCTGCTCCTAATGCTCTTCCATCTGATAGACAGTAGAGCAATGGACAGACTGCGGAAGAGGGTTTGTACATCTTCAGTCTTGCCCTTAGAGCTCTGAATTACCAGACACAGGTAACTAAATGTCCGTCTGTTTTGGGAAATCTAAATAAAATATTGTTTTTTATGCAGTAAACAGCAGAGTTTCTATATGGTAGCTCGTCCCACCAAAGTGGCTAGGCACAGCATAAAATGCAGCTATGATTCAGTGGAAGCATCCTCCAGAGCAGCTGCTATAGGTTCTGTTATAAGGAGAATGTGCATGGTTATGCACTCAACCTTTGCCGGAGGACATTAAGGCAAAATATCGTGATTCTTCTCTGATCTGAAACCTTTTGTTCAGCTCAGTTGCTGCTAGCATGCTCAAAAACTTACAGGGGCAAGGTAAAATCATGAAGGACTAGACAGATTACATCTTGACCCAGATACCAGAAAAGTTACCCTGCAAAATCCACTTTTGCTCACAGGGAATCTAGATCTACTCATAAGAGCAAAAACATCCCTGGAAAAAGATTCCAAGGCAAACCAGATGGGGAATCCAAATATGGGATGCCTCCCTACCCAGATAAGTCTGCATCACTGTCCTCTATGTATTTCCTTCACTTTCTCAGACTCTCGTCTTCTGTAAAATTATGGCTGCCCATCATCACAGACAAATGGCTTCTGTCATCCAAAAAAGGCTACAGAATAGCCCTAAAGGTCATCCCACCATTCACTGCCATTCTTCCTCCACCTCACAACCACTTATGCTTGCTCCCTTTCTCCACAGTTCATAGGAAAAGGGTTCTAATTCAGACTTATTCCAAGAAAAGGAGATTGGAGACCTATCCAAGAACTTTTCCATTTTCAATACATTCCTCAGGGTCCCTTTATTCAAGGTGTCTGTACAGACTCTTCCATTCATTCTCCTGTAGGCCTTTCTAGTAATATTGCATCTAAAAGACACAACCTCCATACTCCAATTCATTCTTCCTACAAGAAATTTGAGGTTTTCTTCTGGCTCTCATTGTACTTTCAGTTCTCTACTATACCTTTTAGTCGGTCTGCAGCACCCAAAGTCTTCACAAAATGTGTTGCCTGCTGTGCTTGCCTTCTGTGGGAGTAGATTAATCCAGATATTTCCCTACTTGGATGACCTGCTTATACAGTCTTTGTCTCAACAGACCCTTTTCACTCATCTCAACTTCACTATCTCCCTAGTTTAGAGTCTTTTAAGTAGATAATGAACCCCCAAAGTCCACAATGATTCCAACCCAAGACCTAATCTTCCTGGGATGCAGGCTAGACACTAAATAAAATCACACAAACCCTCCTTCCGCCAAAGTACAGAGCCGCCCCAGTTATTTTTGCTCTGTCCTTCCAGTAGAGACTTGTGCAGTAAGGTAATTTCTCAGATCAATGAGATTCATGGCTTCAACTGTACCCATGGTCCCACTCTCAGGGTTACATATGAGAAAGATCCAGTGGTACCTGAAGTTTACCTGGTCATAACATTCCCATCATCTGAATACTTATTCCCTTTCTTCCCTGCATAAAGAATGAAGTCCTGTGGTGGATCTCAAATCAATATCAACCCATGTCTGCCTTTCAAAGTGCAGATATCACATCAGGAGTTGCACAGTCACTTCAGAAGAGGCATGGGGAAGCATGGACAGGCGTCCTTAGTCAATGGCCACCACATCTCAGATCAGAGCACATCAATCTGAAGAATTTGTAGGCACGAATTCAGACTTTGTAGATCATCTCCCACTCCTGGAAACCATGTCTATTAAGAGTGTTCACAGATAAAACAATGGTCATGTGGTATATAAACTGGGAAGAACCGTATCTTGCCAACTATGTAGACGTGCTCCTTTGGCATGGGAGTAGGCCACAAAAGCAAACCTCTCTACAAGTGGTATACATTTCCTCACTGGTCATTGCCTTGTCGGACTTTCTAAGCAGATCCAGGGAGAATCCCGTGAGTGGATGCTGAACAGGAAGATCTTCCTAGAGATGATCCATAGATGGGGGGGAGGGGGGGGATCCTACAATTAGACCTGTTTGCCTCCACCAACAGCAATGTCCTCTGTTTTGCACCAGGATGCACTGTCCACAAATGTGGAAAACTAATGCAATGCCTCTTCCTTCGGAAGGGAGGATGCTTTACTGTGTTGTTCCTCCTCTTCCCAAGGTCTTACTAAAGATCTAAAAAGACAAATCTGAGATGTTACTGATGACTCCTTTTTGCTCTAGGCAGTATTGGCTCCCCTTGTCTACCTCCTAGCCAGGGGCCATCAGCACACTTTATTCCTCAATGCGGACTTCTTCACACAACAGAATTGCTCATTCCTTCACCCTAACCTATCATTCCTAAGACTACAATTTTCTGAGAACATGCTTCAGGTTCTCCAGAAGGTAAGGAAACCTTCTACCAGAAAATCTTGAATAGCTAAATGGAAAAGATTTACCATCTGGTGTCTCATACAACTGGACCTGGTACTATCAAGTACCTGATGGTCCTCTCATTTGTGTGAGCTACTGAATACTGGCCTAGCATACTTCTCTGTTCAGGTACACCTTTTAGCCATTTTTGCTAGTCTACCTCTTGACTCCCCTCTTCTAGCCAAACTAGAGGTAAATCTATTTCTTAATGGTGTAGTCCATATAAAACCACCTAGGAAAGCCATTTTGTCTGCTTGAAAAAGTTCACCCTCCTTCCTTTCAAGCCAGGAGCTTCTGTCTCTCAAATTCTGCTTTTGGAAAACCATTCTTCTAGTAGCCCTTACCTCCATCAGATGAGTCTTCGAATTACAGGTGCCTCCCTTTACTTTTCATAAGGCCTGGATAGTCTTGTAGCCCAAGCCATTCTTGGCGATATAACCCAACAATCTGAAGTACTGCAACAATGATCATTAGGATGCCTACTGTTTTGCCCAAAGTGGTCAATGAATTGTCCCTTATTCAGGCTATTGTATACATCTCACACACACACACACACACACACACACACACACACACTGGAAGTGGATATAAAAAGTTTACACACCCCTGTTAAAATGCCAGGTTTTTGCGATATAAAAAAAGACCACAATAAATTTCCAAACTTTTCCCACCTTTAATATGACCTATAATCTGTACAATTCAACTGAAAAACAAATCTGTTAAGGGAAAAATTATAAAAAAATAAAAACATACAATATGCTGGTTGCATAAGTATGCACACCCTTAAACTAATACTTTGTTGGAGCACCTTTTGATTTAATTACAGCATTCAGTCTTCTTGGCTAGGAGTCTATCAGCACGGCACATCTTGACTTGGCAATATTTGCCCACTCTTCCTTACAAAAGCACTCCAAATCTGTCAGATTGCTAGGGCATCTCTTGTGCACAGCCCTATTCAGGTCACCCCACAGATTTTTTATTGGATTTGGGTCTGGGCCATTCTAAAACTTTAATTTTCTTTTGGTGAAGCCATTCTTTTGTTTTGCATGTATGCTTGGGGTCATTGTTGTGTTGAAAGGTGAAAGTCCTCTTCATCTTCAGCTTTCTAGCAGATGCCTCAAGGTATTGGGCCATAATTCCTTCCACCTTGACTAAAGCCCCAGTTCCAGCTGAAGAAAAGCAAACCCAAAGCATGATACTGCCAACCACCATGATTCACCATGGGGATGGTGTTCTTTTGGTGATGCGAAGTGTTGTTTTTGCATCAAATGTACCTTTTGGAATTGTGGCCAGAAAGTTCAACCTTGCTTTCATCGGACCATAACACATTTTCCCACATGCTTTTGGGAGACTTGATGTATTGTTTTGCACATTTTAGCCGGGGCTGGATGTTTTTCTGTATGCAAGAAAAGGCTTCCATCTTGCAACCCTACCCCATAGTCCAGACATATGGAGAATATGGGAGATTGTTGTCACATGTAGTACACAACCAGTACTTGCCAGAAATTCCTGCAGCTCCTTCAATGTTGCTATAGGTCTCTTGGCAGCCTCCCTGACCAGTTTTCCTCTTGTCTTTTCATCTGTTTTGGAGGGACGTCCTGTTCTTTGCAATGTCACTGTTGTCTCATATTTTCTCCACTTTTTGATGACTGCCTTCACTGTGTTCCATGGTATAGCCAATACTGTGGAAATTTTTTTTGTACCCTTCTGACTGATACCTTTCAACAATGAGATCCCTTTGATACCTTGTAAACTGTCTGCAAACCATGGCTTTTGCTGTAGCAGGCAACTGAGTAAATGTCAGGAAAATCCTACTAGGACAGCTGAACTTTATTTGAGGTTAATCAGTCTCTAATTGATGGCAGGTGTGTACACAAGAAGACTGAATGCTGTAATTAAATCAAAAGGTGCTTCAACAAAGTATTAGGTTAAGGGTGTGCAGACTTATGCAACCACAGTATTGTTAAGTTTTTTATTTTTTATATTTTTTCCCCCAACAGATTTGTTTGTTTTTCAGTTGAATTGTACAGGTCATAAAACCGGGGCTATCACAGGTAACCCAGATTGGGCAACTGGACAACAGCTGGCCAATAGTTTATTGACCAGGGCTGATGGACTTTATGGTAGGCACACACACTGGGCAGTAGAGGCACATAGACCCCCCTGTCCCACTGTTTGCATGGTATCCTTGACATAGGTTGGAGTAAGGTGTGGGTCCTAAATCCTCTTATTGTTGGCAAATATCCATGCTTGTTTTTGGTGTCATTAGTCATTGTGACAAAATCATCTACAGCCAATGTTTGTCAAGTGTCTATCCCTGACATGGTGTGCATTCCTGCAGTCCTTGCTCCTATCTAGGCATCAACTGTGGTGATCAGCATCCTCTAAAGTGGTTGGTTGGTCTATACATCTTTCCTCAATGGACATTACCTAGTGTCTGAGTTGCTGCACATAAGTCCATTCAGTTTTGGATGCACTCTGCATATCTCTCAAGTTTGAGGTGGAAATAGCCAGCATATTTTTGGTTGGTGAGGTGCACCACACAGGCACTGGCCATAGGTCAGGATGTAATCCTGTACCTTATGCTTGGAAGGTAAAAACTTTAGCTTGTGTAGTGGCCCTGCAGTACGTTTCTAATATGAATTTGAAGGCACAGGTTCTCAGACTGTCAGAGTGAGCCTCATGCAGGTGACAGAAGCAACTGATAAAAGAAAGCGTATGCCCTGTGCTTGTGTAGTTTAGCCTCCCCCAAGATGCACTTGACATATTCAAGGCATGGCCTAGTATATTATACTTGTTTTGTTCATTTATTTTCCTTTTACATTAGCCTGATTTCATGTAAACCTGAATAGAAACTTCAGTACTCACCATTTTGGATTTGCCTGTATCTGCTCTGAAACTGGTATGATTAGCTGTAAAATCAGACTGGTTCCTCATGACTTCAAAGTTACCCCATCCTCCCAGTTAACTAGTAAGTTTAGACGCTCTTTATTGAAAATTGTCTCATGACAAATCTATAGGCAGGCCCCATAGGGTTCTTGTGACATATTACAGAAGTAGATTGCCAGTCCTTTTTTTCTGTGCAGATACTGCTGCTGCTCAGTTGTGCTCCAACCAGGTTTCGAACCCAGGTCAAACCAGCTGGTGATTCTGTGCCTTTTAATCTCTGTGCTATCCCAGCCAGATAACACAGTGGTTAAGGCACATTGGTGACAATGTGTCAGGTCGCTACAACCGACTTAATACACTTCATGGACACATTGTCACCAATAACTGAATCAAATGAAATGCACCAATATTAATTTTAGGTCTTACTGTCTTGTGCTAAACCTACAGTATGCACACTCCCATACGTGTATTTGTATGTGTGTACATTTATACCTGTAACAAAATATCCTTTTAGGGTATTAACAGTAGTATTTTTCAGCAAAAACTTTTACATTTACATGTTTTTTTGTTTACAAAAATAAGCCAATATACTTTATAGTTATTTTTTTCTTCAGTATAGTGATACATTGTAATGAAAGATCCAACTTATTTTTCTATTTTCGCTGGCAACCTTTCATATCTTGAAACCATACAACAATAGTATTAGTATCAGCAAAACTTCTCATCAGTCATTCTGTGAAACTATTCCTTTTTGGGATGCTTGTTTTCTGATGGTCTGTTTGCAAAATTAAAATATAAATACTCAGTATTTTGCGAAATGTACACACATAATTGTCTGTGCCATATAAGGTTTCATCTAGAGTACCAGGTGTAAATGGAATGCATTAATGACTGGCACCGTACTGTGTGATTATTAATGTGAAATTCCAGGGTTCTTTGTTTAAAGATTGAGACAGTTTGCTATGGTGGTGCAGCAGTTAGCATTGTCGCCTCACAGCAAGAGGTTCTCTGGTTTGATTCTCGGCTGGAGTGCCTTCTGTGTAGAGTCTGCATGTCCCCCCCCCGGTTGAGTGAACATTAAAGACATGCAGGTGCATGTGTGTGTGGGTGTTCCTTCTTTGAAGGTTGGGAGCGCTGGGCTGGAAAGTCAACACTGTAAAAATCCACTGCCAATCATTATCGGACCGGTGATCCACTGTGGTGACCCCTAACCGGGAAAAGCTGAAAGACTTTTGTTTAAAGATCGAGGTATCTTGAGGATTTCATTTCTTTGATATGCAGTGATCTTAGTTTATATAGCTAGCAAACTGATAGTGATGCTATAGGCATAGGGTGCAAGTTGTGAAGCTCCCCTGCTAAAATGCTACTTGTTCTGCACTCCTCATGGAGTATGACAATAGCTTTTCTTTTTTCCTGTTTCCTAACTTGACTTTTCACGTTATGCCCATCATGAGCATGCAGTTTACTCTGTTCCTGCTCAACATATATTGATTTCTTTAGTCACATGATAGAAAAGGTAGTGACAAATGACTTGCTAAATGGTTATTAGGACTGCAAGGAAGAAATGTACACTAGCGATAGCAATACTAACCCTTTTGTTCCATGATTTAGAGGAAGAGCGCTATCTGTTAAAGCTTACTTGGTCATTTCAGGATACTTGGGATGAGGGAAATAAATAGTTAAGATATACATGATATAAGCTTTAAATCCATCTGTCCTGTCAAGCCAACCTTTTTAGCTTGCTCTACCTGATAGAGGTTTGATGATAGCAAGCTGAACAGTGTAAGCCAGATTTCTCTATCCTTAACAGTTTGTAGCTCATTCTGAGCAGTCCCCGGGCAAACTGAAAGATCTCCTTTCCCAGATATGCCCTGTGTCTGCCCCAGGGCTACATTCCTGTAAGCCATGCCTTGTACACCTCCCAGAAGAGATGTCCTATCACTTCAACTGATATCTGTCAGTGCGGAAGGTAGTTACTCTACCTAAAGATTCTCCTGGGTTGACAGCCTCCTAAGTCTCATGGAGAAAGAACACAGTCACGCTGCAGAGGCACCTTATTTCTGTGCCTTGTATCCATGATCTCATCCTTTTAGTCTATTATCCACAGCTCATGACCAAATGTATGGATGAGATATAGAAGACTAAGACTGACTGGTAAAATAAAAATAAAGTAGTAGCAGCCAACTAACACATTTGTATTGCTGCTCCACTGACCTAGAGGGGAAAAAGCTCTGTGTGATCCATATGATCAGAGTTTGATTAGTGGCTCTGGCAACTGATGGCATGACCAGGAGGATGAATGTGCCTATCCTGGGAGGGAGAGCCTGCACTGAGTTCTGTCCATTGAGCTGTGACCGAGGTCAGGACTCTGAGGACTTGAGGCGCTGAACTGGGACATGGAGGAGACTGTGTGTTTGTGTGTGTGTGTGCCCTCTCTGAATGAATGGTGGGTACATGCTCTGTGGTAGCCCTGTAAGCCTGCATAAAGCATACATAGATGTCAGCACAGGGGGGGTGGGATTTAAACTAGGTAATTGGCTTTACCAACTGCGTTATGTTGGTTCATCTGGGGCATTCTGTTCAAGTTCCACAGTTTTTTGGCAAGTGCAACTGCCCCACCCCCCACCCCATATGCCTAACATGAAAATATGGCCTGACTGCATGTCTGTAGTGCTTTCCCCGATGGGAGACCCTCATGGTGCCTGCTTTGGATGTATGGGGTAACTGTGGAGGTGGAACACTGAGTGTGTGCATAGGGGCTTGAAGTCAGCAATATAGTGGGAAGAAAAAAATAGATGTAAAATAAAAGGAGAAAACATTTTACTTTGGATCCCTTTAATGTACACCATCCGCTTCTGTTTGAATATTACATCCCCAATGAAAATGCAGTTTGACCCTTTTGCATGCAGCCAACTTATCATAACCCCCCCCACACACACACACACACACCCACACACACACAAATCAGATTTCAGGAAATGTCTACATTTTGTAACGCATTTGAAAAGTCGTTTTCAATTTATTTCTTATAATATACATACAGTTATGCCGTAACAGACATTTTAAAAATTTTGCTAAATGGCACTTGGCTTGAATTAAAAAGAAAGTTAATATCAGTGAATGATGCTTTTTAAAACTGTGCTATTCTGTATGGCTGCACATGTTTGCACTTGGCCCACAAGTATTCTAATGGATTGTTCCCTTAGTAAGGCCAAGTCAACACTTACCAGGCTATTATATGATAATAGGCATACATCTGGATGGAACAAATTAATGGAGCTTGTTAGTATTTCAGTATTGTTATACAAGCAGCATGGCTCATGAGCAGTGACGCGCAACCCTTTAATAATTTAGTGATGCTACAACTGAACACTAAACAGAATGCTCACTGCATCTGTTAACATTTATATGTGTATATTTATCTCTGCACACACACACACACACACACACACACACACACACACACACACACACACACACACACACACACACACACACACACACACACACACACACTTCCCCATAAAGATTATCATGACCAGTGCCTTTTTTGTTTGGGTGTTTCCCACATCCTTATACAGTGTTCTGCCTCCTAGGCTTTTGCCCTGAAGACCCTACATAGTTGTCTCCTCCTTTTCTATTTTCCTTGGAAACCAGCATGTTAAGGTGCTATAGCAGTGTCTTCCCATCCTGAGGGTCAGCCATTAGCCAAGAAAAAGGGCAAATGGTCTGACAATGCGGATTTCCAGCTTCCACCAGACATCTCTCTTGAGGCTGTTGAAAGTCTGGGGGATTGTCCATTGGTTGCTTTATATTTCTCTGCTGTGACTCTGTCAGAGGCTGGGATGGATCCAACTTTTTGCATGTCCTTGGAGGCTTTACACACGTCTGCTCCTGATGTTGGAGGCGGGGCTTCTTTTGATTATATCAGATGCACCAAGGGGGATTCTGCAGATTTTAGGGAGGAAGGAGATCCCTACTATGCTTATTGAATGTTGCCCAGGGTCTGACCCTCCTAGAGTGTTTCGTGTGGATGTCCCACAGAAATAGAAACAGAAAACCAAGTATATTTCCCTGCAGCTATAGATCCCCCCCATGTTAATGGCAGGATTTTACTCGGGGGGGGGGGGGTGTTTAATGCTTTGGCTTTAAAGCCTCCTCAAGGGGGTGTCTGTGCCTATTTTTTCCTAGTCTTCCACTCCTCTTAAATGGCCTAGGGAACTAGATTCCTCTGAAGATCAGGATTCTGGGGAAGAGTCCTTTGCCTTCTCTTCCCAAATTCCTTCCCCCTTGGATTATGGCTCAGAGGAGGAACTCTCTTCTTTTTTTTTTTTTTTTTTAAGGGGACACTGCTAAACCAGTATGATGGAATTGTTTAAGTGGGTTTGCTGACAAGTTTCTGATATCCAGCGAAGGTATTATGAGCTCCTTCAGATGGAGTTTCCCAAACCTTTGCTGTACTCGCTGTTTTGGCTGCCCTCCTGTATACTTTATCAGCAGTTTGTAGCCCCTAATTCTTGGCACCCTGCTCCCAAGAAAACCTGACAAATATTAAAAGGTGCCTGATAAATGTTAATTGTTGTATAAATGCCCTTCTGCTGACCCCTTCAGTATTATCCGTTTCTTCTGACAAAACCCTCCAAGCTTTTGCCCTTTACCAAGATACTTCCTTCTGATAAGGATAGTACGGCTATGGAGAGGCTGGGCAAAGAAGGTTTATATTGCTGCCACTTTATCTTTTAGAGCCATTAACTACTAGACTCATGACTAGGTATGTTTTGGGTCTCCTTTCTTAGGTTATTTCTGATCTTCCTGACTGAGGAGAAGGCCTTTTCCCTTTCCCTGTTGTGTTCTACCTCTCAAGTTGCCCACTATTCTGTTTACTGCAACTATAATGCAGCTGATGTTTCCTCCAGGGCTGCTGCATTTGGTTCTGTTATGAGGTGTTACTCATGGATTCATCTTCAGGCTCTTCCTGATAACATTAAGACCAAATTGCTGGATGTTCCTTTGGACGATGTACATCAATGGTTCTGTTGCTGAACTTTTCCAGTCATTTCAGGATAGGGGCAAGGTCTTACTGGAGATTAAACATATATTTTTGTTTCCCCTACTCCTAAGTTTCAAAGGAATTATCCTTCCAAATCTGATTTTGCTCACAGGCAGTCTTGCAACCCCCCCCCCCCCGGCCTAAAGGTAAAAAAGGTTCTAGATGTGTGCTTCCTGCTAAGTCTACTCATTTCCTCCCTCCCAGAAGCCTTCCTTTCAGGACAAACCAGTTTCCATTTGACAGTTTGCTTCCCCTTTCCCACGGCCAGGTCCCTTTATACTTTCCTTGTCCTTTCTAAACTAGATGAGACTTAAAATGGGCTCTTGGGTTCTGTTATCCACCAGGGATATTTCATGATTTGGAAGTCCCTTCCCCCCTTTTTGGACATCCCTCAACCTCCTTGAGAACGGCTTCCTTTTTTCCACAGAGGTGCTTCATTCTGTTTTGGCCCAGGGCACAATTCAAGCTGTACCCCCAGCCCAGGTAGGGAAGGGTAGGTTGAATCCAGAATTTTTGTAGTTCCCATAGTACACTAGAGATCCTCGGGGAAAGAAGCTTGAATGAGCAGATCATCCAAATAAGGAAAGATCTGAACTCCTCTCATCCTGCAAAAAAGCAATAGGAGCGAGGCATTTGGTGAACACCCTTGGAGCAGTAGAGGCGCCTAAGTGCAAAACAGAGAACTGAAAATGTAAGGAAGAAACTGAGAAAAGTAAACATTTTCTGAAAAGGGGGATTGATGGGGATATGAAGGTAGGCATCCTTGAGATCCAGACACACCAAAAAGGCTTTGGGAAGAAGTAGAAATAAAATTTGAAGTGACATCCAAAAAGAAGGAATCTCGAAAAAGCTGTTGGAGTTGAAATATCCAGAATTGGTCTCCAGGTGCCCTCCCTCCTTTCTCTGTTGCAGAGGCTGTGATTCATCATAAACCAAAACTCAGTTGTGACTCTACCTCAGGATCATGTTTTTGTTGGTTTCAAGATCTTGACCATCCACATGCTGGCATCTCTGCGTGCCCCTAAGACCCTGTCTCTAATTGCCATTTTCCAGTCTATTCCTCTGGGATCAGTCAAAGATAGGATTTCTCAGGACCATCAGCTTCATGGCTTCCATCATTCCTATGCTTCCTATGTCCAGGCTTCATATGAGAAAGCTTCAGTGGTACCTCAAGTCGGTGTGGCTTCAACATTGCCACCCTCTGGACTTCCCAGTTCCCTTCCTTTCTTGTCTCAAACTCTAGTTTCTGTGGTGGGTTCATCAACTTTCTCTCAACCCAAGGCTTCCTTTCCAGGTTCCAGCCCCAAACTTGAGCTCTTGACAGATACTTTGGATATGGGATGGGGGGCCTCCTTCGACTCTCTCAAGGTTCAGAGTATCTGGCTTCTTCAGAGGTTGGTCCTAATCAATATAAAGGAAAATGAGGGCTTTGCTTCTAGCTGTTCAGGCTTTTCATTTCCTGGTTCATCAGAGGCTCCTCAAAGTTTTCACAGATGATAACACGGTGATGTGGTGTGTAAGAAAACAATGAGGTACAAGGTCCTACATTTTCTGCAGGCTAGTTTTTTTCAGGTCTGGGATCTAGCTGTTCAATATCAAGTCACTGTTCAGGCTGTTTACATTCCCTTGGAGCACAATCTAGTGGCAGACTCTGAACAGGTCCAGCACACAAGCTCACAAATGGATGCTTCAGAGATGTGTTCCTGGATATTGTCCATCAGTGGTGTATTCCTCAAATCTTTTTGCATTCCTCTATGAACGGACAGCTTTCTCTATTCTGGTCCCAAGTCCTCTGGCTTGGAAAGTGGGCACCCTCCCTTTTCCTTGAAGGGGATGTTTCTTTATCCCTTCCCTCCTCCCTCTGCTTCCAAGAGTTTTACATAAGATCAGGCAAGACTCTTCTAAAATCTTGTTAGTGACTCCCTTTTGATCTAGATAGCATTGGTTCCCCCTTCTTTCTCACTTGGCCAGGGGCAATCACTAGAAGTTATTTCACTGGGTGGACCTTCTCACTCAAGACAGGTCTCTGATCCATCTTCGCTTGTCCAATCTTCAACTGATGCTGTGGGTGATAGGGTTTTGATTCCTTTTAAGCACCTCTTTTTCTAAGGATGTTCTTCGGATCCTGCAGGAGGCCAGGAAACCCACTGTCAAGAAATCATATTTGTCGAAATGGAAAAAGTTTGTCTGGTGGCACTCTCAAAACCAGAATCCCTTGTCTGTGCAAGTCCCTATGATTCTGATTTTCATTTGTGTGATTTGCTCCATGCTGGGTTGGCATGTTCTTCATTTAAAGGTCACCTGTCAGCAATCTCTGCTTGTTTACCCTCCTCTGGCGTCTAGATTGGAATTCAGGCAATTTCTTAAAGGCATCCTTCATATCAGGCCTCCCTGGAAACCTATTCTACCTTCTTGGGGACCTCATTTTTGTTCTTGGAAAAATTGACTCTGGCTCCTTTTGAGCCTGCTGCTTCAGCTTTCCTGCAACATTGTACTTGGAAGACTGTTCTTTTAACTCACTTCATATAAGAGAAAGTCTAAGCTAAGCTTCAGTCTCTCAAGGCTGTTCCTCCCTTTTTAATTTTCCACCGAGACAGGAAGTCTCTCTGTACTGATCCTTTTATGCACAGAGTGGTCAAGGAGTTCTCTTAATCAGCTTATTCATCTTCCTTCCTTATTCTCCACGTCTGCCATTGAGAAGGTTATTCCCATATTGGATTTGCATAGACAGCTGAGATATATGGATAAAACTAAGGATGTTCATAAATCTGAGCAACTTTTTGTATTCTTCCATCCCAAGTCTTTGGTTTTGGCTGATGTTCGTGTTACACTGCTGCAGTCATTACACTTGGGTTATCCTGCCGTCAGGCAGTTACCCAGTTGGCCTGAGTTCCAAAGTCTTGGTCCGGCATCGGTTGCTGTCGCCTCCTCCCTGACGTCAATGCGACAGGGGTATATAAGATGCAGCCGACACCATTTTCTTCAGTCTGTCTTGCCTTGCGGTGCCCAAAGCAAAAGCAGTTCGCAAGTGCCAGTCGGCCGTCTCCAGAGATTTTCATTCTGAATCCAGAACCAAAGTCTTCTACAAAGCTAAGTACCCCGTTGGGGAAACTTTTTCTTGCCTCAGACCGATGTCAGTAAAAGTTAATAACTATTTCTTGTGGGAAGCAAATACCTCATAAGGATTTCCATTCCTATTGTATCCCATGCCTAGGCCCTGACCACGACGTCACTCGTCGGTTTTGTGCTAAGTTTAACAAGCGCACTATTAAACGGTTTGATTTTGCCCGACATTATTTTGGTAGAAAATTATACCATGCCGTCGGAACTTCCGATGACTGGAATACACAAAAAGCGCAAAGACAAGGCTAGGCATCCGAGGCCCAAAACTGACTAAGCCTCTTCCAGGCCAGTCGCTGGTTCTCCGGTTTTCAGCTAGGCGCCTTTGCAGCCCCTGACTACCGCTTCTATAGAACCTCAAGCCGCCTCTGACTCCCATGTGGAGATGGCTGGGCCTTCGGACACACAAGTTCTTCAGCCTACCGAGACTAACCTTTCAGAGGGATCCAGAGTAGCTGAGCAACCCACAGCTACAGAGGGTGTCTTCAGACCTACTCAGTTAAGCATTAAACCCTAAAGTCAAAGAAACAAATACAGCATTCTCCAGGACAGGCCTCCATGCCTAAGAAACAAATGCTCAAAATGGCCGAAGACCTAATCACTCTGATCAGGGGGTCCCATCCCCCTCCTGATAAAAGGCCTAGACAGGATGCAGACTGACTCATCCAACCAGGTATCCATCTCTTCTGATTCATCCTCAGACCTAGGATACTCTTTACCCCCTTATGAGGATTCTGATGCTGAGGAATCAATTCCATCAGCCTCACCGCCTGAGGACTACTCCTTTGGGGAAGTCCTACATACCATGAGGGAGCATTTCCACTGGGAAGGCCAGAATTATTCAGAATCCAAGAAAAGGCTCAGAGACTTCCTCTTATTATCTCAACACAGACCCCTTGCTATTCCGCCAGTGTTAGATATTGTGGATGATGTGTACACTGAATCCAGCTTAAATCCTGATTCCTTACCTCCAGCTCCTGTTAAACCTGACCGATACTACAGAGTCCCTGACTCTCATAAATTTCTGTATAAAAGCCCTGTAGCTGACCCTGAAACTATTTCTCAGGGTCCCAAAGGAGTTAAGGCCTCATCAGCCAAGAATCCAGTTCCCTCTGCCAGAGATTCCAGAGCGTTAGACAGGTGGGGAAAGAAAGTATATATGTCTGCAACTTTAGCAATGAGAGCCTTAAATTGTTAGTTTTACATGCTAAAATATCAGCAATTTTTACTGTCTCAGTTAAAACAAAAAATGCTTCCAGAATCAGATCCTCCTAATTTTAAAGAAATGCAGGATTTATTGCATGGAGCTGAACAAGTAGGAAAGCATACTTTGCAATGTGGTTTTGATTCTCTAGAGGCCTCCTGCAGAGCAGCAGTTACAGGCTCTGTCATTAGAAGACATGCTTGGTTAAAAGAACATTATGTTACCAGATCATGTTAAAGCAAAATTATGGGATGCTTTGCAGCAAGACGTGTTATTTGGAGTTAAGGCAGAAGAGATACTAAAGAAAATGGAGGATAAGGCAAAATCTATGCAAACTGTGAAGGATTTCTTACAGGTTCAGCCTCCTAGATTTAGCAGAAACTGGCCAACTAAGAATTGGTCCTTTCCAATTACAGACAGACCTCGAAGGGGAAGATGCAGACGTCCAAGAGGTAGAGGTCAAACACAAGGTACTTACAGGTCTTGACAATGGGTTGCATCAGGCCAGAAAGAAGGGGAAGACAGGCCCCAACCATATAAAAAACAGCTCCAATGGCTTCCCACTACAGCTGCCAAACAAATCATTCTTGGCAGCCCCCTTGGAAGGAAAACTGGCACTCTTCTACCACAATTGGCAAATGATCACCAAAGACAAATGGGTTCTCAACATTGTATTTCAAGGTTACAGGTTGCACTTTCACACTCTGCCAAGGTTAAAAGGAATGCCAAACCTGCCGCCAAATCAATGGGCAGAGGCTCAAAAACAAATTACAGCACTCATGGATATGAGAGCTATTCAAAAGGTACCATCACAGGAGCAAGGACAAGGATTTTACTCTACTCTTTCTGGTACCCAGAAAGGACAAAGCCTGGAGGCCCATTCTGGATCTTTCATCTCTAAACACTTAACCTGGATGTTCCAAAATTCAAAATGTTGACATTACAGCAGCTTTTTCCCATGCTGGGCAAGAAAGCTTGGCTCGTGACTTTGGACCTCAGAGGCATACCTGCATGTCCCTATCAGACAAAACTGTAGAAGATACCTCAGATTCATAGCGGGTTCAATGCACTACCAATTCTCTGCACTGCCCTTTGGCTTATCTATGCGCCCAGGGTCTTCACAAAGTGCCTGGCACCAGTAATTGCATTTTGCAGACAGAAAGGAATTAAAATTTATCCATACCTGGACGACTGCCTGATTCAAGCAGAGAACAAGGACATTCTTCTAAAGCATCTGGCGTTTGTAAAAAAGTTAAGTTGCCTGGGGTACACAGTAAATGAAAAGAAATCAAAACTAGTGCCCTCACAAGAGATTATATTCCTGGGTGCCAGCTTGAACACAACGGCCCAGATGGCTTATCTCACGCCAGACAAGGACAACTGATTCAATACTTTCAATTGATGGTAACGAAGACCCAACTCCCTGCAAGAGAAATTCTGCAGGCCTTGGGTTACATGGCATCTTGCATACTACTAATTCCATATGGCAGACTGCATATGAGGAAACTACAATGGTACCTAAAGAATGTATGGTCTCAACACTGTCAAAGTTTGGAAACAGTTACACCACTAATCCCTTGCCGTCAACAGGAGTTTCAATGGTGGACTCAAGCTAGTCACCTCAAGGGACAGCCTTTTACACAACCCTCAGCCAGGCAAACACTGACAACAGATGCATCTGATTACGCCTGGGGAGCACACATGGCAGGAAAATGTATTCAGGGCACGTGGCCTGCAGAACAAAGGCATCTTTACATCAATCAACAAGAGATGCTAGCTGTACAAAATGCGCTTATAGCTTTCAACGACCTGCTGCATCCAGGACAACTACTACTAAAGACAGACAACACCACAGTTATGTGGTACATAAGCAAGGGGGCACTCACTCCTACCCCCTATGCAGACAAGCTATGACCTTGTGGAACACAGCTATAAACCTGCAAGTTCATCTGCAAGCACAATTCTTGCTAGGAGACAAAAACACACTGGTAGACGACTTAAGCAGAAACATCATGGATCCCCATGAATGGGAGTTGAATCCACAAATATTCAGAATGATAACACAGAAATGGTGGAGCCCGGACATAGATCTGTTTGCATCCCCAATAAACTGCCAGCTACAAAACGTCTGCACAAGGAGTTGCTATCCACAAGCATGGAAAGTGGATGCCCTCTCTTTCAGCTGGGAGAACCTACAAGTATATGCTTTCCCACCTCTACCTCTCCTGCCAAAGGTACTCATAAAAGCCAGGCAGGAAGAGACAAAGATGATCCTGATTGCACCAGACTGGCCACGCCAGCACTGGTACCCAATCTTAAGGAGCTTAGAACAAGAACCACCCTGGATTTTGCCTCAAATCCCACATCTACTGACTCAGCACAACAAACAAATACTACACAGCCAGCTAAAGACCTTAAACCTAGCTGCATGGGAGATTCCTTAGTCAAGCAAGCAATGCCTCTCTCCAAAGCTGTTATGGATGTCATTCTGGAGGCCAGAAGGCCTAGTACCAGGAAAGCCTATTCGGATAAATGGAAGAGATTCTGTGCCTGGAACCAAGCTCACAGCCTTGACCCTCTTGTCCCAAACATTCCTCAGATACTACAATACTTAACTGAGATGCTGGACAAAGGACTCTCCTTCTCATCCATCAAGATCCATACCTCTGTCATCTCTGCTCATTACAACACACGGATCCACCAATTTTCTCTAATCCTCTTTTAAAACAGTACCTCAGAGGGGCTAAAAACATAAGACTGCCCTGTAGAGCACCTACTCCAACTTGGGACCTCAACTTTGTTTTGGAGAAGTTAACTTTACCTCCATTTGAACCAGCCAACACAGCAGAATTAAAATATAGCTCTTGGAAAACTGCTCTGCTCCTGGCAATAACATCAGCACGAAGAGTTTCAGAATTACAGGCACTAATGGCAGTGGAACCTTTCCTCATTTTCCACCAGGACAGGGTGTCTTTAAGAACTAACCCTACTTTTATGCCAAAGGTGGTATCCAGTATGGCTCTAAACCAAACTATTCACCTGCCAACTTTTTATCCTAAACCACAGAATAAAGGGGAGAGACTACTGCACTCTTTGGACATTCACAGGCAGTTACGCTTCTACTTGGACAAAAGCAAGGCTTCCAGAAAATCTGAGCAATTATTGGTAGCATATGCTGCAGGAGCACAGGGAAAAGCCATTTCAAAACAGGCTATTTCAAAATGGATAGGACATTGTATACGTTTCTGCTACACATACCATGGAAAACCTGTTCCTAGCAGCATTAGATCTCACTCCACCAGGGCAACAGCCACTTCAACTGCCTACCTCAGGGGAGTACCTACCAAGGATATTTTGGAAGCAGCAACTTGGAGTTCTGTACATACTTTCACCAAGCATTACCATCTGCCTCTATACTCTAAATCCAGAGCTGGCTTCGCCACTGCAGTGCTGCAGGGCCTTATAGCCACCCCTAATGCCTTATAGAACCAGCCACCCTTCCTCAGCTTTGGGATTCTACCCAAGTGTAATGACTGCAGCAGTGTAACACGATGAACATAGTACAGTTTTGTACCTACCATAAATGTAGATGTTCGAGTGTATACACTGCTGCAGTCCAGGTTACCCTCCCTCCTTCCCCTCTTACTGGCTGGTACGTACCAGTGTCTTCTATCCTTACTACCTATGGGGAGTATTTGCTGGTAGCTGTAAGTTGTTTTTTGCGTTTCTTATGTATGTTTTATTAGCAATTGGAATTGCCTACCTATTTAGGGGCACCTGACATCTGGGGCAAGAAAAACTGAAGAAAATGGCGTCGGCTGCATCATATATACCCCTGTCACATTGACGTCAGGGAGGAGGCGACAGCAACCGACGCCGGACCAAGACTTTGGAACTCAGGCCGACTGGGGAACCGCCTGACTGCAGGATAACCCAAGTGTAATGACTGAAGCAGTGTATACACTCGAACATCTACATTTATGGTAGGTACAAAACTGTACTTTTCTGAGCAAGCCATCTCTTCTTGGATTTCTAAGACAATTTCTTTTTGCTGTTTTCTTGGTAAATGCCTTTCCTCTAAAGTTAAGGCTCATTCTACTAGAGCTGTTGCTTGCTCTGGAGCCTTTTTCAAGGGGCTGGATACAAATTCCATCATGTGACCGCTACTTTGGTCCTTTGTTCATACCTTCACTATGTATTACAAGTTGAATGTTGTATCTGGGATGAGAGCTGGCTTTGCTAGGGCTGTCCTGCATGGGTTTCTACAGGGCTCCACTGGGCCTTCTACCTCCCAGGTTTCCTGTTGAGATTTTGTACCCTCTTTTCTGTTAGGAATACTGCAGCAGTGATGTGGAAGGACATAGTACAGTTGTGTAAAATCTTAACATGCTAGTAGATGTCCTTCTCTTCACTGTTGCAGTATTTTCTCTTTCCCTTCCACCTCCTCTGCTTTAGCCTGTTCTTGTCCTGTTGGCTGAGGTGTTCTTTTCTCCTTCTGGAAGCACATGATCTGAAGTTGCTTTCATTTGATCTTCAACCTGAGGGACTCTGATCCGGCATGAATCTGACTCTGCCGTATACTCCAGCATCAAATCCAAACTCCTCCCCTACCTATAATGTCCCTGTCTCCCTCCTCCCTCAGATCTTGTTTGCTGCTCGTTTGAGCAGCAGCATGGTTCCATAGCTCCTAGCTCAGTGTTTTTTTTCTTGGGTATTTTTCACTCCCTTCGATCTTCCTTTACCTTTTTTTACCCTACCCTATTTCTGTGCGCTCAGGCATCGGAATAGCTATATTTTAAAAAAAAAATAATTCTCTCTAGCTCTCTATATTGTTCCTAGTGTGTGTGAGTGAGTGTTTCCTGATTCACCATGGCTGATGCCCCTCAAGCCTGGCTTCAGGAAATGCGCAGTGTGGGGGCATAAGCTTCCTCTGTCTGATACCCAAACTTTGTGTGTGGTATGTTTGGGTATCCCCCACCTAGATTCCTTCTGCTTGATTTGTGCGGGCTTCAACCCCCACACATTGATCGACAGGAGGAATAAACTCATCTTCATGGGCCTCCTTCCACTTCCTTTTGAGACCTCTGCTTCTTCTTCTGCCCCGGCTTCTGGGACTCTATCTCCTGCCAAGAAGGGCAGGGATGGAGAGAAGGCCCATGTTAAGGAGCAGGATTGGCCCAGGAATTGTTACACAGGCCACTCTTCCTTGCTGAACCACTGGCCAAGTCCCACCTGGATCTGAGCCAGAGCTCCCCTCTAGTCCAGTCGACTCGCTTTTGGCTGGAGCAGGAGGCACCTCTGGCTCGGTCTCCTCTCTGCTTCCCCTGGCTCCACTTCAGGCCTGGGTCAGCAGTGGCCTCTATCTGGTCCTCTTGGAGTCTGTCTGATGCTGAGGAGGACAGGATGATGTGGAAGCTCATCCGGGCCCAGATTCATCTGTGAGTCTTGCCTGCACTGTCCCCCTCTGGGGCGTGGGGCATGCAGTCCACCTTTCTCCTTATTACTGCTCCTTTGATCTGTCTCCTAGTTTCAGATTCTTTGAGCCTGAGGTTTCCCGGTGTCGAGGGGTTAGCGCCGATGGTCCCTGGTACCTTGATGCTGACTGTTGCCCTGAGTGGCTCTGCTCCAACATTTTCAGAGCCGACAGTCTCTCTGAGCCATAGTCTCAGCATCAGATCCGAGGGGCTGGCATTGACTTTCGAGGCTTTCGGGGTTGTCCCTTGCTCTGAGAGTCTTGGCGCCAGCTACCCCCTCGGCACAGGGAGTGGTGGATTCGGTCTCACCCATTCCTACTTCAGGGATCTGCTCACCTTCAAGATGGTGGAGAGGGTCCTTTCGGCTCCTTCAAGACTTCTGACACTGTCATCCTCTGAGTCCATCCTGGCTCCCTGTTTTTCTGGGCTTGAGTCTGACATCCTGATCTCAGGGACTGCCTGTTGCCATGTCACCCCTGGAGGTTCCTGCATAGAAACTCCCTGAGGCTTCTGAGTCCTCCCCAGAATTCCCCCTGAGGAGCTACCTCGGAAGCGTACATGTAAAGAGGAGGCACCTAAACTCCCCACTGGAGTCCTTGCAGATGATACTGACCTGGAGGAGGGGGAGGGATTCCCCTCTGTCACCCCTGTAGGATATTTCCTTTAGAGACATCTTTGAGATCCTGCGGCAGTGCAGTTGGTCTACCCAGAAGCTCAACCCAGATGAGGCAGTGTTCTGGAGGCATTTGGCATAGGGCCCTCTACCTCCTGGATGTCCCCTCCGGCAGATTCCCTAGTGAATCTCATCTCTGGCATGGAAGGAACCGGATACGGTTGAGCCTATCCCCAAGCACCCGGATAAGGTTCTCAGTGCTCCCTCAGATAGACATTGGTCTAAAGGGTTCCTGGTCGATGCCATGGTGGTTGCGGCAACCACCAAAAAAGCTCTCACACAGGAGAGCTCTTTGGTCCATCCTCCAGACAGGGAGTCTCAGGTGATGGATTATTTTGGAAAGCAGACCTATGCATCAGCCATGTTTGCCTTACATGCGCTGAATTATTTGGCCCATGTAATCAGATTGCAGAGTGACCTGGTTAAAGAGGTTGCGGAGTCTGCCCTAGGGTCCATGTCAGCAGAGAAGGTTTTTTCTTCTCGCATGGCCACCCTCACTTCCGTCTTTAATACTTCCATGAGGCTTCTTTCACACACTACTGAAGGTGCCTCTGTGGTTGCAGGAACAGGTGTTTCTATTAGGCAATATGCCTGGCTCCGGCTTTGTGCCTTTTCGGAGCCCTTCAAGACATCTTTCACAAATGTCCCCTATGATGGTTCCATCTTGTGTGGAAAGACAGTTCATGATACCTTAGTCCAGAGCGAGGAGGACGGGAAGACTTTTGTCTGCTGTCAGGATCTACTTCTTCACCTCACAAAGGTCCTTCTTTTGGAATCGGTGTGGGATTAAGATTTGGTTCCAGAAGTTTCAAGGTGTTTCCTAGGATGCTCAGGATTCACCTTCCCCAGAGGCAGAGGGGGATATGATGGCCGCTGCCCTCGTGGCAGGGGGATACGAAGAAGCAGGGGTCTCAGGATTCTTTCCTGGCAGACCCTTTCAACAACTGTGAAGGGTTGCCCGACTGCTAGTCTCTGGAGGCAGTCTGCGGATGACTCTCTCTGAACCCAACAGCCCTGGGAGTCCATTACAAATGATCATTGGGTTCTGTAGATCATATTCAGAGGTTACTCTCTTCCCTTTCTCCATCCCCCCCCCCCCGACACCTCCCGGACATATGTCACCCAGTCAGCGGGAGGAAGCAGCTGTAGAAGTTACCAGGCTTCTGGCAATACGAGTTAAAGTCAAAGAAAATGGGGGACTTAAGGCCCATTCTGATCTTTTAACCCTGAACCTCTCTGTTGCCCAAATGAAATTTTGGATGGTCACCCTTCAGTCCATTCTGCCCTTCCTGCAGATCAATGAATGGATGTGCTCAGTGGACCTCCAGGATGCATACCACCATATTAAGATGGGCAGGCACTCTTGGAAGTTCTTCCACTTCCAGCTGGGAGCCAATCACTTTCAGGTCAGAGCACTCCCCTTTGGGCTTGCCACCCCCCCAGGTGTTCACCAAAGTTATGGCGGTAGTGGCTGCTTACCTGCAGTTGCAAGGGTTTCAGGTCTTGCCTTACCTGGATGATTGGCTCCTTTCCCCTCCCTCCAGGTATCGACTGATTCAAGCCAAAGATTGCTTTTAGACTGCTCAGTACCTGGGTATAACCATAAACCTCAACAAGTCTCAGCTGGCACCAGTGCAGGTACTGGACTTTATAGGTGCTCGGCTGAACACTACCCAGGGCAGGGTGTTTCTACCTCCGGACAGATTGTCTTCTTTCCATCATCATGTGCTTTACATTCTTCAAGCCAACCCTCCCCTGGTGGGCTCAGTTATTTGGGCATTGGGGTCCATGGCGGCCACTATTACTCTTATTCCAACTGCACGTCTTCATACGAGAGTAATACAGTGGACCTTAGCCATTCAGTGATCACTCCTAGACCTTCCCTTTTCACATCCAGTTAGTCTGTCCTGTGGGGTCAGCCTTGTTGCGATCTCATCTCTCCTTCCAACGCGAAGTGCAATGAGTATTTTGCTCTGAACCCCCCCCCCCTTCCAGGGGAGTCCGCCAGAGACGCTCTAGTTCGTGCTTGGCCCTCAGGTCTTCTGTATGGTTATCCTCTGCTTCCTCTAATTCCCAAGTTCATTCAGAAAGCTTGACAGCTGGGGAGCTCTGTGATCCCAATTGCCCCATTCTGTCCTCTCCAAGTTTGGTTACCCACTCTGCGGTCTCATTTAACGTGTCCTCCTTGGATGTTAGATCTGGTTCTGGATCTGATTACACATTCCTCAGGAATCCTTCACTCAGACTTGGTCAGCCTGGAGTTCATGCCTTGGCTGCTCCAGTTCTCTTGATAGTTAGGACTCCTGGGCTATCTTCTCTTGTTAAGATCTTGGTAAAGGCTCACAAATCTTCTACCAGGAGGGTTTATTCAAGTAAATGGAAGCGTTCCTTGATCTAGCCTTCTCCGCATGACCCAGATGCTTTCACTGTGCCAGTTTCTGCCATTTTGGAATTTTTGGTGGACATTTCTAATCATGGCGCTATCTTTTCTACAGTTAAGGTGCAATTGGCAACAATTTCTAACTTTCACATAGGCAAACATTTGGCTTCATTGGCTTTGTCTAAACTCTGTAAGGCCTTTTTGAAAGGTATCTTTCTCCTTAAGCCTCCGATTTAAGAACCCAACACCACTTGGGATCTTACCTTGGTGCTGCAGGCCTTGAGTTCTCCTTTTGAACCAGCAGCTACGGTTGATTTGCAGTTTGTCATGGAAGACTGCCTTTTTGGTAGCAATCACCTCAGCAAAGAGGGTTTCTGAGATCCAAGCCTTATCTACCAAGCCCCCTTATATGATATTTCATAAAGATAGGGTGTCCCTGCAGACTAATCCATCTTTTCCAACCAAAGGTGGCATCAGAATCTAATATTAACCAGGTTATCAATTTGCCAGTTTTCTTTCCTAATTTTCCAAGTAAAGGGGAGTACAAATTGCACTTTCTTGATGTTCAGAGGCAGTGGAGTTTCTATTTGCATAGAACAAAATTCTTTTTCAAGTCTGATCAACTTTGTTTTTTTTTTCAAAACCTTTCTTGGGAAAGCCTGTTTCTAAAGTTACTATTGCTTGATGGATTTCTGAATGCATTTCATTGGCTTATCAAGCCAAATTGTTATCTCTACCAAGCCATGTCCAGGTGCATTCCACCAGGTCTGTAGCTACTTCTGCCGCCTTTTGGTCTAAGGTTTCCTTAGATTATATTTGTTCTGCAGCTACCTGGGTGTCATCGCACACATTTATCTCCCATTATAAACTGGATCTTCTTTCTAGGGGGCAGGGCATCATCTGACTCAGCTGTGCTCCAAAACATCCTTCCATGAGGACCTCCCAGGGTTTATTGGTAGCTGGGGACACTCTCAGGTTGAAGATCAAATGAAAACAGCAACTTCAGATAAAGTTATGTACTTATCTCTTATCTTAGTTTCATCTGAGTTGTTGCTTTTCATTTGTCTTAAACTGTCCCTCCCTCCTCCTCCCTGCCCTGTTTAGAGGAATGGACGGTAGAGTCATAGCCCCTCTGCCCTGGCTAGTCTGCACCTTTATAGAGCTTTTTGTGGGTTGTGCTAGTTCATAGGCATATTGTCTAGCTTGGGATACTGCTGTTCTACAACAATCTCAGTTCGAGGGGAGGAGGGAGATGGGCATTATGGGTAGGGAAGAAGCTTGGAGTTTGGATCCAATGCTGTTGTATGCAGCCAAGTCAGATCCGTGTTGGATCAGAGTCCCTCAGGCTGAAGACACATGAAAAGCAACAACTCTGATGGAACGTTATGGTAAGTACCCAACTTATTTTTCTTCCTTGTCCCTAGGGGCATTCTGTTCATCCTGGGGCTTTTTCAGGTCTCGGTGTGTGCATCCGTATGTCACATTTATGCCCTACTTTGTCTGGGGAGCCTACATATGATGTATGATACCCGTAAATATTAAGGCTTTGGTATACTGGCCAGACGTTAGGCTGTCCTTGGCAGGTGATCCCTTCTGTTAGGAATTCTGCAACAGTGAAGAGAAATGTACATTTATGGTAAGATTTTTTTGTTATAAAGCAAGAAATTCAGAGTTGTTTGGTGTGTAATGCTTATCACAATAGTAAATTAAGAGTTGAGAGAAGTTCTTTTTCAGTTCTATGAAAGAGTAATGCTGGAACAGACTTGTTTCATTATCATGGCTCTGTGTACTTAATCTATGCTGATTGTTGTAAGGTTTCCTGAGGACTTGAAGTTAACGGAGAACTAGAAGCTGAGGTGTGGTTATTTCAGTAAAGCATTTGTTTTCAAAACATGGTATTCTAAATGTGGTAGTATGTGATAGTTATCCACAGTATGCAAATGTGTGGAATTCAAAAGATGCAATAGTGAGAATTTCAACAGTTGATGTATAACCCTACTTTTCCACATTCGAATTGTCAAGTCAAGAGGGACTATATAGTATCAGGACCGCATGGAGAAGGCACAGAACATTAAAAGTAATGGTTACATTGATGAACACTTAGCTTTACTGGAATAAGAGTCAAGTATGAGTAATGCATTGTAAGATGTAATACATTCATTGTTACTGAAGGGTTGTAAATTAAATGATACTTCCTGCATTAACTTCCTTATTAATGCCTGAGCCACAGTTATGTCCAAGAGACTGGAGTAGAACCAAGCAAGGCAGAAATACTTTTACAGAGAAGTGACCAGAAGGGGGTTGTAAAGCTGTGTGAGCAACACAGACTTGCTGTTCATAATGATGGAAAGCTGTTGAGTAATGGATACATTAGTTCATGACCAGTACTGTATGTCTTCTAGTAGTGGTTTTCGTAAGTACTCTTTAGCATATAGACACTGTCCTCATTGTCAGGACCTCAGTATGAAAACTAAAATGATCTCAGTACTCTGCTAAAAATCCTGGAAAGAATTAATAGACAATATACTGAGATTCACTGCTGTGCTGATAACGTTTAAGCTTTGTACCTCATGAAGAGAAATTAGTTTTGTTCTTTTGCTAACCAGGTAATCCCACTAGGCATCTTGCCTTTTATCAGGATTGACGAGAGGATTGTGTAGCTAAGCTCTGTGCTGAGACACATACAGTAGACAATGGAAAATGAGATCATGAAATCCAGGACTAAATTACAAAGTTTATTTCATGAAGTTAAATTGTCTGATCTAAACTCTCTTGGAGTATTGTATTTGAAATGGTGTTAATGCAAACTTTATTTTTAAGCATTATATGTCTGTCTAATATCGACCTCATAAAGATTTAGACTCTTGGGACTTCCGAGATAGCTGCACACTGATCGACTGATCAACAGCATAACTTCCCAATGTGAAAACAGAATATGAGAAAAAGGAGTGACATTGAAAATGAATTGGCTAGTAAAATACACTCCCTGGATGTCAACAAAGAAGAAATTTGTAAAGCCTGAAAGAAAATAGACCAGAAAAGTTGGAGAGAGCACTTTCTAGGAAGGATTCTGAAGCTGTTCAGCAAAAAGCAGTTCAAGCTTCAGCTTTGGTTCAAGAGATCGCTTCCAGTAATTTAGAGGAAGTAATAAATCAAATGTACTTGGAGAGGATTAAAATAAATGAAACTTTGAAGGAATATATCCGTTTAAACAACAAAAGGCTAAAAAAATGGAAGAAATTTTGACTACCCATTCAGATGAACCAATGAAACTACAAAACTCAGAGTGACATGAAGAAAAAGCTGACTGAATAAGGTTTCTCAAGAACCATTTAAAAAATAGAGTTGGAAGGCAGCGCACACAAAACCTGAGAATCTGATGTCAATTTTCATTCTATCTTCAGCTGATGGGTTTGGATCTGATCCTTGGATTCAACCTGGCCGTTGCTAAAGCTCGTGCACCAGTCCTAAGTTACCTCAGATCTCATTTACCACGTTCAGCAAAATACATGGCTGATCTAGCTCTCAGGCTTTTTCAGGTAAGTGTTCATCTTCTAAATCCCTGTATTTCCTAATATTTGAGATTTCTTTTAGTGCTTGTCCCTTCCTTACCTTTCTGTCTTAAAAATAGTAGTCTAGAAAAGAACTTTCAAGGAAAAAAATATAGTTGTAATGGCGAAAAAAGGCCTTGCTGGCTTTAAAAATGTGTAAGTGTGGGCACAAGCTTCCAATGCCCACAGTGTGTGTACTGCCTTGGGCCATTACAGTTGCAGAAGATTGTTCCATCTGTCATGGTTTTACCCCTAGGGCCTCAGTTGAAAGGATGAACAAACTTATATTAAAAGATTTGCTCACTTCTGCTTTCAGCGAGTCAGTATCTGGGGGCTCACTCCCATAAAAGTAAAAATGCAAAGTTGTCTTCTCTGATACCATCCACATCATCCTCCCAGGTCTTGGAAAAGTCTAGAAAGAGATCCAAGCCGGATCTGAATGCAAAAAAAAAAAAAAAAAAAATGGGTAGACCTAACTTCCTCAGATCCAACTTCCTCCATCCCTACTCCCTCAAGTCTTGTTTGTCTACCCAGGACACAATGTTCACCATCCATGTATCTGGCTCAGGTCCTCTATTGTTTTCACTCATTCTTCTAGAAGTTGATGGAGGAACATCCTCTTGGGCAGAGTTAGATGGGTGCCCTACCGGCTTCTACCCCTTCAGTTCAGGAGATTCATTCTTCGACCACTCACCACTGCAAGTTCCTCCTGTGATTCCTTCATCTGCTTCAGACTCCATGGAGCTGAGCATTCTGGCTCTGATCTAAAACTTACTCTTGAGTGTTCCAGTTCAGTCGGATCAGGAGGGCTGTCAGAGCTGAAGCTTCCTTGTCAGATCTGAGGAGTTGGAGTCTACTCGAAGTTGTCAGAGCCATCTCTGTGCCTTAGAGCCTCAGATTTGATAGCTCAGCTCTGGCTTCCCCCTTGGAAGATTGCCTTTGGAGCAGGGGAGGACAGCAGTCCAAAAGCTTGTCTTTTTGGAGCCGAGGTCTTCTATTTCTCCGGTGTGGTCTACCTTTGAGGCTGTAAAGAGAGTTTTGTCTGCCCCAGCAGAATGTACATATCCCATCCCCTTAGATCAACCTTCTACCCTGATGTGTCTGCACTCTGAGCCTCATCACCTTTTACCATGGGGATAGCTAATCTGAGACCCACAGCCTTCCCAGCAGGTTATTTGTTTCTTTCAGTACCTCCCCAGAGCATCCAACTAAGGAGGTCCCTAGGAAGAAGTGCAAGAGGAAGCACTTGGATTCTCCAGAAGAGTCCGTCATGGAGGATATGGATTTCGGTGAAGGGTCCCCATGGTTACCTCCTATCTCTTTTGTGGCAATATCCTTGAGATCCTAAAGCAGAGAAGTGGTTGGATGCCCAGCAACCCTTCATCTGAGGAGTTAGTGTTCCTGGAGGCTTTCATTACTGGCCTGTCTACCTCCTAGTTTACTCCATCCACCAAAGAGCTAAATGATTTGGTCGCTCGGTGAGAGTGGAAGGAACCTGTCACAGATGAACCCATATCTAGGAGACCAGACAAGATTGACACCACCTTTCAGATAAGCAGTTTGGGGTAAAGGTATGCCCATTGATGACATGGTCATGGCCACCAAAAAAGGAACTTGCCTAAGAGTTCCACTGTTCACCCCCCCCTAACAAGGGAGTCTAGGGTGATGGACAGGTTTGGGAAGCATGTCTATGCTTCAGCGACCTTTGCCTTAAGGTTGCTGAATTATTTGGCACATTTTATAAGGTTACAGAAGGATTTGATTCAAAAACTCTAATACCATCTCAGGATCCATTTCTGCAGAGGTTCAGTCCATGACTCCTCAGTTGGCTACCCTGCAGTCTATTTCAAATTCTTCCATGACGGTCATCTTGCATGTAACTGAAGCGGTTCAGGCATTTCCATCGGAAGACCATGCCTGGATGCGCTTATGTGATTTTGTGGAGCCCTTCAAGTCTCCATCAGTGCTTCTTGTGACAGCACGTCTTTGGGCCCAAAGTGGAGGACACATTATCCAGGTGTGAGAAGGATGGAAAGACCCTATCTGCCATAGGTGTATGATTTTTGACCCCTCAGAGTTTTCTAGGAATCATTGAGGTGGTCGAAAGATGTGGTTCAAGAAATCCCAGGGTCCTTTCCAGGACACACATGGAGGAACTTCCCCCAGGGGGAGAGGGGGGGGACTACAGTGGTCGACACCACCCCACTGCAGAGGTGATCCACAAAACCAGAGGTTCAGAGATTTTCTTTGACACTTTGCCAGCACTCCTGAAAGGGAGGCCTGATTGCCTCTGGAGGCAATTGGGGCCGTTTTATCCCTGCACCAGAGAGTCTGGCTAGACATAAAAGATACTTGGGTGCAGGGGATTATTTCCAGAGGTTATATAATACCTCTTCCCTTCCACCTCCAATCTCAAGAAAGGTCTCCAATGTCCATCCCAGTCAGGAGGAGGAAGTAGCAATTCAGATACAAAAACTTTAGAAAAAATGTCATCCAAGAAGTCCCAGCAGACGAGAGAATCCAGAATTTAAGATTCTTTTTAGTGCCAAAGAAAACAGGAGACTGGAGACCAGTTTTGGTGATCATCTGTTCGATGTACCAAATTTTGTATGATCACAGTTCAGTCCATTCTCTGTTTTCTGGGCAAGAAAGACTGGATGTGCCTGATGGGCCTTCAAGATGTGTACTACACATAAAGATGAACAGATGATCCAGAAAGTGCTTATGCTTCCGGCTGGGAGCCAGTAATTACCAGTTAAAAGTTCTGCCCTTTGGTCTCACTACAGCCCCCAGGGTGTTCAAATGTATGGAAGTAGCAGCTCACTTGAGACTGCATGGATTCAGTGTGTTTCTATAGCTAGACAGCCGGCTTATTACTGCCCCAACCAGGCATCAGTTAATAAGGGCAATTCTTCAGATATGTTCTCATCTGAGGATAACCATAAACTGACAAATCTCAAATGGAACCAACTCAAAATTTGGAATTCATAGGAGCACTGTTCAACACAGTCTGATAGCTCCCCTACCTTCTGCAAAGGTTCAAACTAAAAGATCACAGATCAGAAAAATAATCTGCAGCACCAGGATTTCAACCCGCTTAGTCCTTCAAGCTCTAGGATCAATGTCAGTGCAGTAACACTAGAATCTTTAGCCAGATTTTACATGAAGATTCCACAGTGGATGCTAGTGACACAATTGTTGATACTTTACCAGCCATTGTCAACTGATACGAATCACTCAGATATGCAAGAGAGATCTAAAGTGGTGGATTCAGTCATATCAAGTTCTACAAGGCCGTCCATTTATTCCCCCCTCAGCCCAAGGCCATAAGTGACCATGGTTGCTTCCCAGTTGAGGTGGGGGCATTTTCTGGAGAAAACAGTCCAAGGCACTTGGTCCCCTGAAGAGGCCAATTTGCACATCAGTGTCCTAGAGACGAGAGCAGTGCTTTTAGTGTTACAAGCCTTCCAGAATGCTCTCCCTTCAGGGACAGTTGTAATTCAAATGGACAATATGTCAGTAGTTTGCTACATCAACAAACAAGAAGGGACCAGATCTTATCCTTTGTGTCAAGAAGTGCTCAGAGTGTGACAATGGGCAATATCATCCAACTGCTTTCCCACAGCAATGCACATTCCGGGCAAGTCCAGTGTGATAGCAGACAAACTGTGCAGGTGTATTCTTCCTCACTAAGTGGTCTTAACAAGAATGTGACAAATATTTATACATTGATGGGGCCAGCCTTGCTGCGATCTTTTTGATTCTCCCCTAAACAAGAAATGCAGCAGCTGCTTTGCCCTAATTCCCCCACAGGGGGAATCCCTCAGAGGATACTGTACTTCACAGTTGGCCTCCTGGTCTATTTTATGCCTATCCACCAATTCCTTTAATTCCGAAATTCCTACAGAAAGCTGCCATGTTGAAGAGCAGTGTCACCCTCATTGCACCTTAATGGCCTCGACAGATTAGGTTTCCCTTTCTTTGGCCTCACTTACTTTTCTAAACTTGGATTCTGGATCCAATTCCAGACCTCCTGTGTCACTCGACAGGCATGATCTATCCAGACATATCAGATCTCAAGCTGACAGCCTGGTTTCCCCAATTCTGTCAATAGCCAGACAACCTAAGGTCTCTTCACCTGTCTGACATATATGTTTATCCCTCCATAAACCTTCAACATATGAACTCTATCCCAGTAAATGGAACAGATTTGTGCACTGGGCACATCAAAATCATGTTGAACCTTTTTCTGCTATGCATAACATACTTGAACTTTTGGTCCTACTTTTTAAAGGAGGAGCTAGTTCATAGGTGTGTGCTAGGTTAATGGCCCTGGAGCCTTAACAAGCCTAGCCCAAAAACATTGCCCTGGCCCTATACCACCCAATGTTGGCTCACAGTGCCTCTCTCTAGTAGGTCAACTGAAGGGATCCCTGGGGTGAACTTTGTTACCCATCCACTTGTCGAGATTCCTTTTGAAGAGGGCCAGTGAGGTGCTCTGCTTGACATGAATGGGAAGCTTATCCCAGAGTATGGGTAGTCTTTGGGTGATGTACCTGTCCCCTTCTAGCATGTTCTGTTGATTGTGGTAATGAGGTTGTGATCTCTGGAGCATGTGGAATGGGGGGGATTGGGATTTGTCTGAGCCAGATTGCAACCCACCTAGTGATATAAGGATTGATGCCTAGTTTGGTGAGTTTATCATTGATAACTGAGTGGGGAATGGTGTCAAAGGCTTTGGCCAGGTTGAGGTAGGCTGTATGCACTACATTATCCACATCCACAGCCTTGGTGAGTGCCTCGAAGTCAACCAGGTTCAGCAGGCAGGATCTCCCCTTGACAAAGCAAAACTGTGTGGGGTCAAGAGTTTGGAGATTGCCTATATCTTTAAGCAGGTCCATGATGATGCATTCCATAGCTTTGCATACCAGACTTGTCAGGCTAATGGGGCAATAGTTCTCAGGGTCTGAAGTTGCTCCCGCTTTATGGAGAGGGATGACTGTAGCAGTGCACCATTCATTAGGGGCAAAGCTTGAGGGTAAGGCTGTGATTGAAAAGGGCACACAGGTGTGGTGCCAGTTCATTTTGTAGCTTGTATAGAACACAGCCAGGGATATTATCAGGACCCATGGATGCTGTATTCTTGGCTTTGGACAATGCAGCTTTTACTTGTGCTGCAGAAATGTTGGGTACCAGGCTTTCTTCTGGTATTGTGTTAGGGCCTGGGGGGGGGGGGGGAGTAAAATTGGCACTGACTCTGTCGGCCAGTATGTTGGCTGTATCTGTTGGCTCCGTATAGGAGGTACCTTTGTGCAATAACTCAGAGCAAATCTGTGTATTGCCTTGGAGGTTCTTGATATAGCTATAGAAGGCTTTGTGGTTTTTAGTGTCAGCCGCAATTCTGCCTTCATAGCTGGCTTTAGAGGCTTTGATAAGGATCTCAAATTTTTGTTGAGGCTGATAAGGGAGTGTTTCCAGTCTTGTGACACTATTTTTTTTTTCTGCAACAGTTTCTTCCTTCTGTTGTAGAGTGCATTGATGGCTGGGGACTGCCAGATTGTTTTCCTTTTTTGGAGGTGAGTGTCTTGGTTCTATTTGGTATGGCAAGTTCCATGCATTTGTGTACGTGCTCGTACAGTGCATTGGTGTATGATTCAACAGTCATGCGGCTATTTTCCACTGGCATGGGTGCCAAGAAGTTAGCCACCTCTATTTTTAGGAGCCCAAAGTCATTTTTGGAGACTTTTTCAGGTGGTCACCTTTAAGGGAGGTGTAGGTGAGATGGAGATTTCCATGGTGATCAGTTTGTGGTCAGATTTAACCAGGGAGGAATTGACTATAGGTGTGGAGCAACAGTCTCCCATGTTGGTGATAACCAGGTTGAGGATGTTGCTTCCTCTAGTGGGGGTCAGAATGAGCTGGTCAAGGGCATTGGAACTGATGAATTCTAGGAAGTGTTGGGCCTGTACATTGGTACTTGAATAGTTTTCCCAGTTGATGGAATGGTAGTTGAAGTCACACAGTATGAGAGTATTGGGCTGGACCTTGATAGATTCCAGGGTGCTTAGGAACATGGAGTGAGAGTCTAGGGACATGGTTGGGGTTCTGTAGCAGGCTATGACTTGTATTGCCGTCTTACCCAGTGTTGTACCTGAAATATCTTGGATGCATTATGCTGGGCTACCAGTCTAGAAGTGTGCATATCCTTTATGAATAAGGAGACACCAGCGCCTTTGGAGCTTCTGGCCATATTCTGGGGCATAAAAGTATGGAATGAGTTGTAGCCTGAAAGTGCAGGGGTGTATTCTGCCCCTTTAAACCAGGTCTCAGTTACAGCACAAATGTTGACATTCTCCATTTTGAGGAGAGCTTTGAGCGAGTGCATCTTGAGATTTAGACTTCTAGCATTGAGCAGCATGACCCTCGGATTGCATTTGTTTGTAGCTGTTACGGTGGAAATTTGGTCTTTGGAATACTGCCTAAAAAGGCACTATAAGGGTGGCAAGAGCCTTAGCCAGAATCTCAGGGGTGACGGATGCAGGCCATCTCTGGCAAAACATCGAGGTCTGTCAATCACGTCATCCCAGGCAGACAGATACTGGATCCCCTTAGAATGACACCAGAAACTTAGCAAATTGCTGAAGTCAATAATTTTCTACTCGTACTGTGGTATCATTCTGGGTGACGGTAGAATACTGCTCAGGGCTAGGGTCATACCTGCCTGGGCCACATAAAGTTCCATCACATCTCTCTTCCTTCATGTAGTCCAGGGAGGTACGTCTCTGGTCATTCACACCCACATGAACAATGGCGGAGTCATATTTGTACTTGAGGAGTGATCTGAGTGCATGTGTTATGTAGCTGATCCTGGCACCTGATCGACAACTGACTGTCACCTTCTCCTTGCTCAGCCTAGTGAGTGGTGACATCATTGTGCCTCACAATCTCCCATGATTAGTACGGCACACTGTGGTGGTGAGCTGTGTGTTGTGGTGGTTGAGTGCGTTTCTGTCTTGGGGGGGGGGGGTGTCTCTGGGTACATTTTTATTGAGACCCTCCATGAAGGTGGGTGTATGGTTTGTGTTTCCATGTGCGAGTTGTGATGGTTGGTATTTTGGAGGGCTGTATGTTCCATGTAGTGCGTTGCAAGTGTTGTCTTTCTCCTGTTGACCAGCTAGTGTGGTCTTGGCTGGAGAGTGCACTGCTTCCAGTTTGATATAAGTGCATCTGTCACATGTATGAATGTTGGGAGGTAAGAGGAGAGGGTTGTCTGTATACATGACAGTTGCCATACTGTCTCAGAATGCCCAAGTGCACCAGGTTAGCATGAGAAAGCACAGGAAATTGCCCTACAATCATACCAGGAGTGGTGGTCATAACTATTAAGTTCTGGTGCTGTTACTGTGTAGGAACAGCTAGTGCTGATCACACCTAAGTGTGGTACAATAAAGGCTACAAAAGCCTGAAGTGCAAGTCGATTAAGCTGATTGAAGTGCAAGAAGTAAAAACAATCACTAAGGGAAAAATTGAAGAGCAGACTTTCTGGCACCAGTAATGGTTTACATCAGCGCTACTGCGCGAAGTGGAAACCAGAGCAAACACAGGCTTTTGAACCAGAAAGTTGAAAGGGATGGAAAAACTGCCCAAACGCCCAATAAACTATAATTTCTGGTCCAGAAATCACTGCTGTTGTGATAGATGGGCTACCTAGTGTTTACCACTCCCACTGATAAGCTAGAAGGCTTTCCTCCAACACAGAAAGGTCTGGGGGACTTAGAAACTTACAGTTATGGATACAGCAAATATGTATCTGGATTAGACTAGTTACAGGAAAGGTGGGAAGCAAGCTTGGAACTTTTTTTTTTGGCAGAAAAGCAGCTATAACAGCAGTAAAATACTTTTAAATGCAGTGCAAGTTAGCACACTTGAGTGTGTAGCAATATTAAAGCAAATACATGTTAAATAAATGCAGTTAAATTAAGAAATGACTAAAAACAAGTGCAGACAATAGTATATTATAAAAATCAAAATGGTGGCACTTAGAATATCTCTTTCTCCTTCCTCTTTCTCTTGTAGTCTGCAGGATGCCAAATCTGGATTCGTGGAGCTTAAACAAGCGAACACCCACGCAAACACAGGCTTTTAACTAGAAAGTTGAAAAGGATGGAAAGACTGCCCAAATGGCCAATAAACTACAATTTCTGGGCTAGAAACCACTCCTCTTGTGGTAGATAGGCTACCTAGTTTTTACCACTCCCACTGATGAGCTAGAAGGCTTCCCTCCAACACAGAAAGTCTGGGGGACTCAAACTTACAAACAGTCCTGGATACAGCATATCCGTATCTGGACTAGATTAAGTTACAGGAAAGGTGGGAAACAAGCTTAGAACTTTTTTCCCCCTCAACCATTTTCTCAACCATTAAAGTTCAGTTAGCGATATCAGACTTTCACATAGGAATTGAGGGTTCCTCAGTAGCCTCTCATAAGCTGTGCAAAACCTTCATAAGAGGTACTGTACGTTTAAGACCTGATTTTAAGTACCCTACTTCCCCCATGGGACCTTAATTTAGTACTGCAGGTACGATACATTTCCCCCTTTGACCCAACATCTAAACTTGACCTTAAATATCTTACTTGGAAAACATTTTTTCTAGTAGCCATTGCATCTGCTAGACAAATTTCAGAAATCCAGGCATGGTCTTCAAAACCCCCATACCTTTTCACAAGGATAGAGTGACGTTACGAATAAATGTCTCCTTCCTTCCCAAGGTGGTGTCAGAATCAAATATTAATTAGGCCATTAACTTGCCAGTATTCTTCCCCAGTTTTGCTAACAAGGCTGGATGTTCACAGTTACGTTTTTACCTGCATAGAACAAAAGACATGAGAAAAACAGACCAGTTGTTTCCTTTACAGACTTGAAATTAGTTAAGCAGTTGCCAAAGTAACTTTAGCCAGATGGCTAACTGATTTCTATCTCATTTATTTATAAATAATTGGGTGATTTATCTTACCATAGCTGTTACAAGCTCATTCAGCTAGATCCATGGCAACTTCAGTTTTTCTTTCCAGAGGGTCGATGGATGACGTATGTGCAGCAGTAACTTGGTCAACTCCCCATACTTTTGTTGCTCCTTACAAATTGAATCTGATCTCCAGAGGTTGAGTATCATTTGGTTCAACTGTGCTCAGGAATATCCTTCCTTAGAATCCACCTGGGATTTTAGGTAGCTGGAGGCTGTGTCCCATCAGTTGAGAAAAGAATGAAAATTGACAGCATCAGATAAAGAAGTTATGTACTTACCATAACGTTCCATCTGTGTTGTCATTCTTCCTCAACTTCCCACCCACCAATCCCCTTCCTTTCTATTTTACAGACTTCTGGAAGAATAGGTTTTTAAAGGGACATCACTACCCTTGATATTGAGCTGCAGATATAGCTTCTTTCTGTATTCAGTACATGCACTGTTTATACCTCCTTTTTTATGCATGATGCATATTTCCTTTCTGGTAAAAATCAGCAAACAAGATCTGAGGTAACTTTAGGGTTGGTGCGTTATGGGTAAGGGAGAAGCGTGACACTTTTTGGTTGCCACAAGCTGTAGCAATGGCTGAGTTGGATCCAAGGATCAGATCTGAACTCAGTTGAGGAAGAATGAAAATGGACAGCACAGCTGGAACATTATGGTAAGTACCCAACTCTTTTCTATTGTATCCGAGAAACTGGGAAGAACAGACTGTATTAACTTTATAAAAGCACAAATAAGAAACTGGACTGGTGTCCAACAGCAGAATTTAACTGAAATGGCACATTGAGTGTATGTTCCAAATCAGGCCACATAAAATCAGCCAAGACCTATACTAGTAAAGATGCAATGATACCAGCAGAAAGAGCTGATCCTGACAATTGTGGCAGAAGGGCAAAGTATTAAAAGTTGGAGACAGCAGAGTATTTGTAGAAAATGATTACTCACTCTATAAGAGGCAGAAGGAGAAGCAAGTTTATCCCAGCACTCGGGAATATTGATAGACAGGTGTGAGATTCAAACTGCTGTATCCAGCTGTCTTCAAAAGTGTTTTTCCCCCCTAGAGAATCTGTCATTTTTGACACAGAACAGGGTAAGAAAGAAATAGTTTATCCAACAAAAAGTGAGTCAGCAAGCCGAAGGAGATTCTGCTTCTCATCTTTCTGACAGCAATATTCATAGGCTTCCCATTGAATATTTTTTCCAGTGTTCCAAAGGAAAATGCTCAAGATAGAAAGAGCACAGGATTTGACTAGAAGAATCAGCAGTATTTTTATAATGCTTGTATTGAATTATCATTTAAGACATAGGCAAACCTACATTAACAGAAAACAAACCACTTGATCACATTTCCATTTAAATACAATGTGTATCACATATATTTTCTTTGCTACTGTCAGTCCAACATTACAAAAAAATTTCAGAATTCCTGCATTCTGTTAAACCTCACTCCTCCTGAACATTATTCATGTATTGTTCCCACAATTTATATTTACTTCTATGTAATTGGCTCCAACCTTCTCCAGTTTTTCTCTTGTAATATTTAATACCGCAGGTGCAGTTGGTATAGACTTTTGATTTCCATTTTCTAGTAAATACTTTTTTGGCTGCAAAACTGAATAAAACTTAATAAGGCCTCACTATATCTAGGCAATTCAGATCCTGTATCCCATCTCCAAATTATTTCCTTGCTTAAAGCCGTTTGATCACCCAATTCTGTGATAGAGTACTCTGTAAGGAATTTTTTAAATCTGCCAACTCATTACACACTGAAAACACATGTTCCCAGTTGCCTTTTTCTTCTCTGTCATACCTCCAAAATTTGGTATCGGAAGAAGTGTTTGAAGTCTGTCTGGGGTATAAAAATACCTATGCAAACACTTCCAAGCAAAGATCCTAAATCTCCTGGACTTCATTGCATACTTGGGAGCCATACTAGTCTTCCATTGTTTTTTGCAAATTACTTTTCCACTGTCTCTCCCCAATCTTTTCTAACCTCCTCTAATTCTTATAGATGTCCTTCAAGGATGCATCTGCAGTCATAACAAATGGGTTGTCCTGTCGTCAGGCAGCCCTTCGGTCGGCCGGATTCCAAAGTCTGGGTCCGGCTTCGGCTGATGTCGCACTTCACCCGACGTCATCTCTGCTGGTCTTCGGGTATAAAGGCATCAGCCGACGCCATTTTCCTCAGTCTTTCTTGCCGCGCGGCGCCCGAAGCAGAAGCTGTTCGCAAGTGCCGGTCGGTCAGATCCAGAGATTACTACTACCGAATACTACTTCGAAGACTTCTAAAAGCTAAGTACCCGTTGGGGACTCTTTCTTGCCTCAGCCGATGTCAGAAAAAGTCAATAACTGTTTAACTTGTGGGAAACAAATACCTCATAAAGATTTCCACTCTTACTGCCTGCCTTGCTTAGGCCCAGACCACGACGTAGCAGCCTGTTCGGCCTGTGCTTCCTTCAACCGACGAACGCTTAGGCGTCGGTCGGAGTTTGCTGAACAGTTTTTCGGCTCAGATTTTGCGTACATTATGCCGTCGGATCCTCCGACTACCCAAATTAAGAAACGCAAAGAAAAAGACCGACACTCGCGGTCCGCGGTTTTGGCCGAAACCACGGTTAAGCAAGCCGCGAGTGTCTCGGTTTCGGCCGAAACCGAGAAAACCGGTCAATCTTCAGCCGAATCCATGACTACTACTGAGGCCCCTGCTACCTTAGTTGAATCGGCCTCAGAAGTTTTGCCTACTACTGTGGTTCCTAGTGATTTATCAGACACCATTCCTTTGGATGTCTCTACCCCAGCACGTGGTGCTGCTAGGCCTCCTGCAGCCATGTCTATTAAGGCCTTTGCCAGGGCTAAAGCAGCCAAAACTGTTAAATCAGTGCCTGTTAAGCCCCCCTCACACAGGCCCACTTCTAGTTCACAAATGCTTACTCTGGCAGAGGATTTAATATCCTTAATTAGGGGATCCCAATCTCACCCAGACAGGGCCTCTCAGCCCCCAGAAAAGAGACCTAGAGCAGAGCCCCCCGAGCCAGTGTCCTCTGATGATTCTTTGGATGACTCAGACATTACAGACCAGCTAGAGGCTCCTTTTTCTACTTATGAAGATTCCGATGCTGAAGAATCCATTCCATCTGCCTCTCCACCAGAGGAATTTTCCTTTGGGGAAACCTTACATGCCATGAGAGAACAATTCCAATGGCAGGGACAAGATTTCTCAGATTCAAGAAAAAGGCTTAGGACATTTCTGCACTTACCGCAACATAGGCCCTTAGCTATACCTCCAGTACTGCCTGTTGTGGATGATGCATTTAATGATGTTTGCACTGCTGATACTTTACCTCCAGCCCCTGCCAAACCAGATAGATTTTACAGGGTGCCAGACACTCATCACTACCTATACAAGGCCCCACTTGCAGATCCTGAGACTATATCCCAGGGGCCTAAGGCAGTAGCCTCGACCTCAGCAAAAAACCCTATTCCTTCTGAAAGGGAATCCAGGTCCTTAGAGAGATGGGGGAAAAAAGTTTACACCTCTGCTACTCTCTCAGCTAGAGCTTTAAACTGTCAGTTTCATATGATCCAATACCAAGAGTTTATGCTTGATCAGTTAACTAAGAAGCTGTCCACTGATGACTCCTTAGATAAGAAATATGTTTTAGAAATGGTGAATAACATTCAGCAGGTTAGTAACCATTCTTTAAAATGTGGCTATGATGCACTGGAGGCTTCATTTAGATCAGCCATGACTGGCACAGTGATAAGAAGGCATGCATGGTTGAAAGAACAGGTCTTGCGGATCATGTTAAAGCAAAGCTGTTAGATGCTCCTATGGATAAGGCCAGTCTATTTGGCACACCTGCTCAGCAAGTAATGAAGAAAATGGAAGAGAAGGCAAAATCTGTACAAACAGTTAAGGATTTCTTACAGGTTCAGCCCCAAGGTTTAGCAGGAACTGGCCTGCCAAAAATTGGTCCTTTCCAGACTCCTCAAAATCTCAAAGAGGCAGGAATAGACGCTCTAGAGGCAGAAATCAATCCAGAGGAGGTGCCTACAGAGGACGACAGTGGCAAGGCAATAACCGAGGCACAGACACAACCACTGCCACTGCAACAGGACAATCACAGTGACTTGGCTCTGACACCGCCTACCAGGGAGCAAATAACAGCACCTTTAGGCGGAAAGTTAGCCTTATTTTCGAAAATTGGCACTATATCACAAAAGACAAGTGGATTTTGCAAACCATAGACCAAGGTTACAGGTTCCACTTCCACACCTTACCAGTAAAAGAGGAATGCCAAACCTACCTCCAAATCAAAAAACAGAAGCTCTAAAGCAGATAGCGCAATTAACAAAGATAAGAGCTGTGGAAAGAGTACCAATAACAGAACAGGGCAAAGGATTCTACTCCAGACTCTTCCTAGTACCAAGAAAAGAGAAAAGTTGGAGACCTATTCTCGACCTGTCCGCCTTAAACACATACATCATTGTCCCAAAATTCAAAATGCTGACCCTACAGCAACTTCTTCCCATGATGGGCAAGGAGTGTTGGCTGGTAACTCTAGATCTCAAGGAGGCATACCTGCACGTCCCCATACGACCAAATTGCAGAAGATACCTCAGATTTCTTGCAGGATCAGAGCATTATCAATTCTCAGCATTGCCCTTTGGCTTATCTACTGCACCCAGAGTATTCACAAAATGCCTGGCATCAGTAATCGCTCACTGCAGGCTACAGGGAATCCAAATTTATCCATACCTGGACGACTGCCTGTTACAAGCGGACAACAAAAGCAAGCTGACAACAGATTTACAAAGAGTCATTTGCTTACTACAAGCCCTGGGATACACAGTCAATTTACAAAAGTCAAGACTGATACCATCCCAAACAAGAACATTCTTGGGTGCGGAATTGGACACAGCAAAACAAAAGGCATTCCTAACTGCAGAAAAACAAAAACAACTCCCTCTTTACTTCTTGGCATTAACAAAGCAGAACAAACTAACAGCAAGAAAAGTACTGCAGGCCTTGGGCTTCATGGCATCATGCATAATCTTGGTCCCACATGCCAGACTGCATATGAGAAAGCTACAGTGGTACCTAAAGAATTTATGGTCTCAACACAGGCACAGCTTAGAAACCGAAATCCCACTAATCCCATGCCTGAAACAGGAGTTCCTATGGTGGGCTCAAGCATGCCAGTCAAACCCAGGCTTGCCCTTCCACAACTTTCGAGCAAGCCAAACCATCACAACGGACGCCTCAGACCTAGGCTGGGGGGGCGCACATGTTGGACAAATGCATACAAGGATTGTGGACTCCAGACCAGCTGCACCTGCACATAAACCAAAAGAAATGCTGGCAGTAAAACTAGCAATCCAGAAATTCAGACCATTCCTCAAAGAAGGCCATTTAATGATAAGGACAGACAACACCACAGTCATGTGGTACATCAACAAACAGGGAGGCACTCATTCATACCCCTATGCAGAATGACTCTGGACCTTTGGAATATGGCTCTGAGCTACAACATCCAGTTACAGGCAATATTTGTGCCGGAAAAGAAAACACCCTAGCAGACATGTTAAGCAGAACCACCTCGGATGCTCACGAATGGATGCTACACCCGGACATCTTCAAGGCCATCACAAAGAAATGGGGAATGCCACAAATAGACCTATTCGCATCCCCACTCAATCACCAGCTCAAAAAATTCTGCACAAGGACATACCACCCACTTGCATGGAAGGTGGACTCTCTATCCTTCAGTTGGAAAGGCCTGACAGCATATGCATTTCCACCTCTTCCTTTGATGCACAAGGTACTACTGAAAATCAAAGAGGAACGCCCAAGGATAATCCTGATAGCTCCGAATTGGCCAAGACAACACTGGTATCCATTGCTGAGGAGCATGTCTCAGGGGAGAATGTGGTCAATACCCCTGATGCCTTTGATAACTCAGAACAACTACAACATCATGCACCCAAACCTAAAAACCTTGCAACTGACTGCCTGGAACATCACATAGCAGCAACTAACCCAGACCTATCCCAAAGGGTTAAAGACATTATCCTTGAAGCCCGCAGACCTTCAACAAGAAGGAACTATGCAGGAAAATGGAAAAGATTTGTCATTTGGAGTACTGAAAGAGGAAAAGATGTGTCTAACATAGATATTGCTAACATCCTGGAGTACTTGGCAGAGCTTCTACATACAGGCCTGTCCTACTCCTCCATCAAGATACATGCATCAGCTATTTCAGCAGAATACAGCTTCGATCCACCTGTCTTTTCGCATCCTCTACTCAGGCAGTTCCTCAGAGGGATCAAGAATGTAAAACCTCCTAGGAAACCACCATTACCAGCATGGGACTTGAACTTTGTGCTAGAAAAATTGACACTCCCTCCATTTGAACCAGCAGCAACAGCAGATCTTCAACACCTATCATGGAAAACTGCTTTCCTACTGGCAATTACTTCAGCAAGGAGGGTTTCGAACTACAGGCCTTAATGGCAGTACAACCCTTCCTAATCTTCCATCAAGATAGGGTGTCCATGAGAACTAATCCTACATTTATGCCTAAGGTTGTATCCAGAGTGTCTTTAAACCAGGCAATCCACCTACCTACCTTCTTTCCCAATCCACAGAACAGGGGGGAAAGACTGCTGCATACCTTGGATGTACATAGACAGTTACGCTACTACCTGGACAGAACCAAAGGTGACAGAAAAACTGACCAGCTTTTAGTAGCCTATGCAACAGGAAGGGAAGGAAAAGCAATTTCCAAACAGACAATCTCCAAATGGATAGGAAATTGCATAAGATTCTGTTACTCCTACCACGGAAAACCAATTCCACAGAACGTAAGACCTCATTCTACAAGGACTACAGCCACTACCACAGCTTTCTTACGAGGAGTGGCAACCAAGGACATTGAGGCTGCTACTTGGACCTCCGTGCATACATTTGCCAAGCATTATAATTTACCTCTATACTCTAGATCCCGAGCAGGGTTTGCCACTGCTGTACTGCAAGGGATCCTAACTACACCATAATTCTTCTTCCTCCTCCCCTAGTTTGGCTATGGTATTCTACCCATTTGTTATGACTGCAGATGCATCCTTGAAGGACATAGTACAGTTTTGTACCTACCATAAATGTAGATGTCTGAACAGGATAGCATCTGCAGTCAGGATTACCCACCCTCCTTCCCCTCTGTGGTACTCCTAGGGTATTTACCCTCCTAATAGCTAGCTGGGGAGTCTCTTATGGTGTATTTGTTTGTATATATGTACATACATTGTTATTTTTTGTGTTTGCCTTCTACTTTTTTGGAAACATTGGCATTTATCCAAAATTTAGCTTACCAAGAGGGCAACTGGCATCTGGGGCAAGAAACACTGAGGAAAATGGCGTCGGCTGATGCCTTTATACCCGAAGACCAGCAGAGATGACGTCGGGTGAAGTGCGACATCAGCCGAAGCCGGACCCAGACTTTGGAATCCGGCCGACCGAAGGGCTGCCTGACGACAGGACAACCCATTTGTTATGACTGCAGATGCTATCCTGTTCGGACATCTACATTTATGGTAGGTACAAAACTGTACTTTATCATGCAATACTTGACATGCAGATAATTACCCCATTTTATACAGCTGCTTTTGTTGTAGATTCAACTAAAAACTCTACCAGAGCAAGTCTTTCACTTAAAATTCCCCTATCCCTTTCTGTTTGCTTGTACTCTGAAATTAATCCATGGTAAGGAAGGTAGTCTCTAGCCTGTAGTCCAGTCATCATCTTGGCCTCATCCCACTTTATTGGCTTTTCTGCTCAAGTTATTTGCTCCCCAAAACTTGGTTCCTGTACCCTGTTTCTCCAATAAATTCCAGACCTCTCTTGCCTGTTGTCTGTATCCCTAATTGCAGACATCCCTGTTGCCAGAATCTCCTTTCTCCATTCCCGTGTTGGCTGAGTTCTTAAGAATACTTTCTGCTACTTTATGAATATAAACATCTATATGGTTATTGTTGCTCTCCTTAAGGATCTACATCCAAAATCCCAATCTCCTCCTGTTTCTTGGGCTTCTCCCCCGTTTAGTCATCCCTTTCCATTTTGGATTAAAACTTAATGCTTGTGCTGAGTATAGAAGCCTTAACTGTGTAACTGAAATACTCCTACAAGTTGGGTAATCCCAAACTGCCTTGTTCTAGTGGAAGAAAAATCTTATCCCACTTGACTGTTTGCCATCTTCTCCTCCCAGATAAAATCCTTCAACTCTCTATTAATTGCTATCCACGACTTCTCCTCTGGTCGATAAAAATATGCCTGACTTGTGTATAAAGCTAAAGGGACTAAAAATATTTTAATTGCTTGCATCTTGCTATCCATATCCATGAAGCAGAGCTTCCAGTTTCTCAATTTTTATCTTTTTAGTCTCTAAACACATATCCTTAGCTGCCATACCAGAATCTTTTAATCCATACTCCTTTGTACTTCATTTTATTGTCTACATAAGTATGGATATTGCTCAACCAATTCATGTGTGGGTACATGGTTTATACTATTGCCTTTGTTTTAGCTTCATTAATTTTGTATCCTGAACAAATTTGAAATCATCTCTGTGTTCCACAACACTGAAATGTCCTTTTCTGGTTTTATCAGGTATAAAATGTAATCTATAAGCAGAGCCAGCTTTTCTTCACTACCATACCAATTATATCCTTGAATTTCTGAGTCCCTTATTTTTTTTTAACCAGTGGTTCTAAATATAATGCAAGTAACAAAGGGGAAAGAGCCCCCTGCCTGGTTCCTCAGCTGAAATAGAAATTATCAGAGAGGAACCCACCCACTTTATTTTTTTGCCTCTAGTCCCTCATATAGCCTCCTAATCAACTTTATTGTATCAGGGAATGCAAATGTTTCCATTGCCCTGCTCATAAACTCCTAGCTTACTCTGTCAAATGCTTTCTCTGCATCAAGAAACCCCAACAGTGGTATTTTCTTGCATTCTGCTTACCTCTAGATCATCATTGTTCTGTTAATGTCTTCAAATCTTTGCCTCTCCTCCACAGAACCACACTGATCAATTTCTATCAATTTGGCATCACCTTTCCAAATTTTTTTATCCACTGTAGACATAAACACTTTACTTCCATTTCAATCCTAAGCCATGATTATAATGAAGCTGGATCTGATTGGTTTTTACCCTCTCTAGGTGTTACAGCCACCACCACTCTCTTCCAGGATGTTGGTGCTTCTCCTCCTCTTAAAATACTGTTAAAACCTTCCAGATCTTTCAGTTTTTGCTCTCCTAGCTTTCAAACTTCCATAGAAATGCCATCTGTTCCTGGGGACTTTCCTGTAGATTGGTTATACATCACAATTTTTATATTATCTCCTCCTATCCTGTTAGTAATTGAACCTCATCTACCTCTGACCTTGGCATATTTAATTCTTCCATAAACCCTTCCATTTGTATCTTTTCTCGATTTCCATATTTCTCTCCTTACATAAAGATTTTTATAAAATTTTCAAAATATTTCTAGTACCTCCATAGAATCTCTTCTTTTCTTCCTTGTTATAGGCTCCCTAAGCTTGGCAACAACCCTTTCTACTTTGCCTCAGTCGTGTTAAACGTTTTTGTGCTGTGGAGTTCTTATCAAAAAGCAGTCGCTTAACAGCAGTCTTTCTAAACTCATGCATGTTATCAAGGTAATCCCTTATTTTTCTCTTTAGCATTCTGCAGTTGCTCCTGTTCTTCTGTGAGATTTCCCCTGTTCTGCAGTAACCACAGTTTCAAGGATAGTGTTGCCCAAAAAAGCCAAAATCAAGTAAAAAAAAGGCGCACGAGTGGAGAGAGAGAGCACAATGTATTCGAAAAAGGCTTTATTCCACACAAAAATTAACGCCAGTAAAATGGAAAAGTCGTTTTCGTCCAAACCAAGTCAGACGTCGTCAGATAACACACCAATTCAAAAAGTTTCATCCAGTCATATGAATCCAATTAATTAAGCTAATCGGAACCACATACTGAGTAAGTAAAACTCCATAGTTCCTTTAAAATATGTCTTATGAAATTTCAAAAGTTTTCTCAAATACATTCACTAGTGTTTCTCATATTTTGAACATACCTTAGAACCACTTAAGCAGTTATAAAAATTATGTACAAACAGTGGCTCAGTTAAAAAGTAACTCGGTAAAAAAGTTTTATGTAGAAACATTTTGTTTACAAAAGGTAATAGTTTCACAGTATGTAAATACTTCCATCTAGTGGACAAAAGATAAACCACATCCAAAAAATGCAGGTTTGTCTTTTCGGCTTTTCCCGGTTAGGGGTCGCCACAGCGGAACTCTGGTCTGCTAATGATTGGCAGTCGATTTTTATGGTGCCGAGTTGCCAGCCCAATGCCCAGCCTTCAGCGAAAGCATGCCCATTCACGCACGTCTTTTGGAGACCACTCGGCCACCGGGAGGACATGCAGACTCCACACAGAAAGCACTCCAGCCATGAATCGAACAGGAGAGAACCTCTTGCTGTGAGGTAACAACACTACAGCTGTACCACCGCAGATTACACGTCCAAAAAATACATAAAGTGCAAATTTGTAATAGACTGAATGTGAATATAAAACATCAAAAAGCATAAAATGCTCTAACCATATAGTGCCAATACCTAACTATTGTAGTGAATCTACATAAAAGCACAATAAATATTTTTTTACAGTGCAATACAAATTTAGCATAATTTGATGTTAATACACATTTTAACCAATAGGTTGTAAAATCACAGTTTAGCTGCTCTAAGTTTTAAAAGAGGGGCAATGCTAATATACTCGTTGAGCCCAGGTGGTCTCCCTCAAGGGTAACCTGCCAAAAAAGTTGTCGGTACTCAAGTCAAGCCTCCCAAGGGCCACCCCTGATGTCCATAGGAACTTGCTCAACCACAAAGAATACAAAATTAGCCCCAGCACAAGTCAGTGTGCTTATACAAGGCATTTTCCTCATTAGATGTCCTGATGTCATAGTGCTCATATATACGCTTCCTCACTCTATGCTCCGTTTTCCCTATGTAAAATGCCTGGCATAGTGAGCAGGAAGCCAAGTAAATTAGTTGGTGTTAGTTGGAAAAAGCACTACTAATGACCTCTCTCCCCCTACTTTGAATTGTCACAATGTGCACAGACTCTGCACATGCACCACACTTGAAGGTACCAAATTTCTTACGTTTAGTCTCTAAAAGGTACATGTGATTCAAACAGGTCCTTAAGATTACTGCCATTCCTAAATATGAAGTTCAAGGGTTCTTTTCCCAAGGTAGTCAAATCAGTGAAATTAAGGAATTTCTCCCATTCCATGTTAAGTGCGTCTTACTAAAGGGGCATTACCCCCAAAATCCATGGGAAAAATCCTATTAATCGGTTTACCATCATCCACTGGTTTAGTAATTGGGGTCTCTAGTGGGCCCCTCCCTAACACGGGAAAATAGAGGTTTGTTCTCTTAGATAGTACCCCCCCCCCCCAAGCTTTTTCACCAAATGCTGTGGATATCCCCAAGCTTTTTCACCAAATGCTGTGGATATCCCCCCTTTCATAAAGAAAATCTTTCCAGTGTATCACATTCAAGTTCAAAGTCATCGTTGTTAGAAGTCAGATGGCTCACCCTAATAAACTGCCCCTTGACCATTCCTATTTTTTTATGTAAAGGGTGTACACTATTAAAATGTAAGTATGAATTGGAGAAGGTCTTTTTACAGTAAACAGTAGACTTAAATCCTTGGTCAAGCTTATGAATACCCATATAAAGGTAGTCCATTCTGTAGTAGGTAACACTGTGTGTAAATGCCAAGAAATTTGTGGTATTACCAAGAAAGTCCAGAAATCTCACAAGTTGGTCCTAGGTATCTGTCCAAAAAAGACAGATATCTTCCAAAAACCTCTTATAAAAGGACCAACATCCCCTAAACTCAGAACTCAACACAAACTTTCTTTCCCACCATGATAGGACAATGTTGGCATAGGTGGGAGCACAATGGGCTCCCATCGCCACACCTGTGACCTGTTGGAAAAATTCACCAGCAAAAAAATTTTGTGTGGAATAAAGCCTTTTTCGGATACGTTGTGCTGTCTCTCCGCTTGTGCCTTTTTTACCTGTTCTGCAATACTTTAACCTTTGTCAGTCGCTCTAAATAATTATTGTTACTACTTAATCGTATCTCTTATTTCCACTCTATTTTTAAACTCCACTTTGTTTATTCCACTCCCTAACTATATTTTCAGAAGAAATTTCTGTCTTCCATAACTCCAGAATAATTTCCACTACCCATTCTTTAAATTCCTCTCTCTTCAAGTAGTAGTTGGGAAAGTGCCAGTGTCTCATTTTTATTTCATTACCCTTCATTTTTATTTTAGTTATTAGCACGTGATCTGAAATAGTTATGCGTATCAAAACTTTCAATTAAATGCACATGTTCGTGTGAAATTGTTCTGTCTAGCCTAGCCCAATTTTTGTATCTCTGGGAATATGAAAATTCACTCTGAACTACTAATACTGAATTCACATATTCCATGTTTCATAAATTTCTTCAAAAATCTACCCTTCTTTGTTTCCTTTCTGCCCCCCCCCCCAGATACATCTTCACTGCCGCAAATCAAATTCCAATCCCCACTTATAAGTAATAATCCCTTCTGAAAGCTGATTATTTCTCCCAGAATTTTCTTAAGCGCCATTATAACAGTTTTAGGTGGAATATAAATATGTCAGTGTAGTCTTCCTCTCGCCAGTAGCCCCCTTAGTACTATGTCTACCATTGTCTTTTTATCCTATTCTGTCACTATTGGAGCTTCTTTTGCAATTAATATAAGTACCCCTGTTTTGCTTTGTCCCAGGTATTCAGCTGAGTAACAATCCTGAAAATCTACCTTTATCAAATTCACATATTCAGTTTTTTCCAAATGTCTCCTGTAGCATAGCTATTTGCACTCTACATTTTTTTTAATATTCACTAATCTTGCATATATTTGTGAGGCAATTAACATTTAAAGATAATATCGAAAGGGCCATTATGTTAAGTTATTCCCACTCTTTATGCGCAACAGCTTTTAGTTCAGCTTTTGTTACAGCATGCACTAGTGTGTGGCAGGTTGACCTTTTGTACAGCTTTTGCGTGTCATATCCATTTGAGCCTGTCACATCTAGCAAAATGTTTTTATTGAAAGCCCTCAAACAAAACAAAAAAAAAACACACCTCCAATACATTCCTAAAACATATTAACTTAATACTAACACAAAACTATGTACATCTTCAAGTATTCAACAGTTTACCCTCCTAATTGGAGAACTGTCCCAGACTGAAGGCCACACTCACAGGCTTGGATTAAACAAAAAGGTAGGCTTTCCATGCTAAGGTGTATGATGCAACCAGTGCTTCTACCATGTGCGGTCTGGTTTTGTCCTATCTTTGTTACTCTCCCAAATTGGGAAAATACTTGAATACTTTCATAAAACATCATCTCCTAGGCATTGAAAAAAAGTGTTCTGTTTTTGCCGTTTATCTGGTTTCCATGAGACGCAAGAACCAGACAATACAGCAACCATTTATTTGCTTTCTGTTAAAACTTACTAGATTACGCCAAGGACCTTAATCCAGTCATGTCCCTATGCAAGAGTGAGAAAAAGCAAATTAGATTTTCTTGCATCATGCTGTTTTGACCAGATTTTTTTATTACATCATAGTGCCCACATTTAAGACTGAACAAGGAGAAAAAGAAAAGGAAAAGGGGGGTGGGTACTTGATTACTTTTGTATCCCCAAGACATGCAAAAATAACTGAGAAAGCTTTACTTTATAGCATGCAGATTATATCAGGCATTATAGAAATACTACTGTTAGGAATAAAATTTTGTTCTGCAGTTAACCTCCTTCCTCTTCCCTCTCCTAAATACTCTTTCAAACATTAATGACATGAAGTAGTGCATATACATTAGAGTCTGCCACAAGTTTAGCAACATCAAAAAAGTCCAGTATTTCCGGGCTTTCTTATACTGTCCTGTTTCACAAATATAATGATTTATAATCCCATATTTGTCCATTTCCGAGTTGCTGGTTTTATTCCTGTTGATCTCCATCTCCCAAGTCCAGTCTCTGCTTCATTTCCAATGTACTGCTGGTTCTTCTAGTCAGCTTTTGTGCTTTTTTTTTACCCCTCTAGCATTTTCCGTTGAAACACTGGAAAAGGTTTCACTGGCACAGTCTCTGTGGGCTTTATTACCAGAAGAACAAGTAGTATAATTTCATTCTGATTCATAACTCACTTTTTGTTTGAGAAATGTTTGCATTTCCTCCTTAGCATGTTCTGCATCAAAAATAGTTTGTCCCTCCAGGAAAGAATTTTATGAAAATAGTTTGGTACAGCAGCTTGAACCTCATGCCTGCTTCTCTGCATTCCCTGATTAGTGGAATAAATGTACTCCTCTTCTACTTGGTGTACAGTTGAGTAATCATTTTCCACAAACGTTGTGCTGTCTCTCACTTGTACTGCTTTGCCCTTCTATCACAGTTTTGTCAGAATAAACTTCTACTGGTAGGATTGCATCTTTACTATTAAAGGTCTAGGTACTGCATAACACTATCCACTGCTTTGGTTACCTTTTCAAAAAAAAGATCATGTGGTTAAATTGGCAAGATCTTTCTTTAAAAATCTCCTAACCTTGGAGCCACACCAATGTATTTTTTCAGTGCTCACTTTAGTGAGGCCTGAGATAATACACTACATAGATTATTACAGCTGACATTAGTGAGATGAATAGGTTAGTAGTTACCAGGATCCATGGTGTGCCAACTTTATGTAATGCCGTTACAGTGGCTTTTTCCCATGTTTCAGGAATGTAATCATTAAAGAGGTTTGGAAGAAAGGAGGGGTTCAGAGAGGCCATATTTGGCACTGATGATCAGACAACTCTGGTGTATTATCAGGACCCCTAGATGAGCTAGTGTTAACTTTGAGAGGGAAGAGAGAACTTGTTTCATAGTAATTAAAGGGGGGTGGTTGGGATTGTGGAATCTGTAGAATAGCTATAACTGTAAGTGGAGAAATGTTTGCACTCAATATTTTCAACTAAGATGTTAGCCATTTCCTTTGGGTCAGCATTTGCAACAGTATTGTGGATTGAGACTGAACATTATTAGATGTTCTAACCTTCCTAACTTAGTTTATACCACCACTACTTACCGTCTAGTAGTATCTGCTTTTTCTCTTCATACTTGTTCCAGCCATTTATTTAACCAACCTGCTAGTCTTAAGAAATATTAGCCAAATCAGTTTAAGTAATCCTATTTGCCCCCAATTATTATTTTTTTGTTTTTCTCCTTCCAGTAAAATGTCACTTTAATATTTCTCATCTTTAAAAACCATATACTGTTTGTTCATAACTTGTACCACATTTTCAGGCTGCCAGTCATGTGAATGGGTATAAAAATATGCACCAATGATACCACTAAACTGTACAGATTTTCACAAGATGTCCAGATTTTTGGTTTATATTTTTAGGGTGTTCCTCATAAAATGTCTGGTATTCCGGCAAATCTGTGAGGATTGAAGTCAGTAAGTAATGAGACATTTGAGTTTCAGACTTCATATCCTTCAGGAAAAAATGGATGGTAATACAAAGCATGTTCTAACTGCTTTCTAAGTTTATAAGAGCAATAATTAAAATCTGCCCCGATTTTTGGAGCCTTTGGCCCCCCACCCATTATTTTAGCTCTGTCCAGATTTCATGTGTTGAGCTTGATGTATGGCTCCAGTCCATCTTTTCCTGGAGAACCACATTTCTCTTTTCATTTCAGTTACCTTTCTGGATTCCTTCACTGTAATATCCTTACCAAAATCCTGCCTTTGTTCCTTAGATATCACCTTTTCAGACCCCCACCTACATCTCTACCTCTTTTCCTTCCTGTTCTGCTCTCCACACTTCTACACTATCTTTGGCATTCTGTAAATGATCTTTACTGTTCTTGAACTTTCCATTATTCTTTCGCTCTTCCTCCTTTTTCATGCGTCACGCACTTCTTACTGTTCCATACTTTCAACTGTCTTTCATTTGGTTGCACCACTATAATTCCTGCATTGAGGATGTTCATCGGATCATTATTGCATTAGGCAAGGGCATGACCACTGGCCAGCTTTCAAAGCTTCAGGGGACCTTACACATACCCTAACCACTATGGGGCCTGAGGAGAGCCACCTAATACAGTGATTAGGGTGCCAAAAGCTTAAGATTTTGTCTTGCGGCCAAAGTGCGCTCTTTCTGTGGGCTTTGTGGAACTTGACTGTTGGCTAGAGATTCCCTCAAGTCTGGACAGATAAATACCCTGCTTGGGAAAATCTTCCACAATATTATTTTTTTCCCTGAGGAAAACTTTGCATCTGATGTCATAATTTTCATTGTATCCTCAACTGATGGGTTCAGATTTGAGCCCTCAGATCTGATTCAGCCTTTGCTAAAACTCGTGGCAACTAAGAACTCTCGAGCTTTTCCCTTACCCACAATGCACCAACCCCAATTATCTCCGATCTCATTTGCTGCTTTTCAGTGAAAGACATGGTTTTCAACACTCTTGTGATATTTAGATAAGTTTATAAAAATGTCACTTATTTGCTTAATTCTCCCTTCTCTATTTAGATAATTTTCCTTTACCTATCACACCCCTTTCTGACTGGTCTTATGTTAAATTTCGTATTTTTCTTCCTTTTCTTTTACTCTCATACCTCTTGGTACAGTTAGTATCTTTCTTTAGTACTACATTTTATGTAGTTTCTATAATACCATTGGTATTGGTAATAGTTTGTGCTTTACTTGTGTCGGTTAAAAAAAATAAAATAAAAAAATAGAAATAATTAAATTTCTTACCTTTATTTATTTATTTATTTTCCTTGTCAGTATAGTGGATAAAGCTCCTGCAGGCTTTAAGAAATGTACTAAGTGTGGGCATAAGCTCCCTTTATCAGATGCCACAGTTTGTGCATGTTGCTTAGGAGTACTTCATTTACAGGAAGACTGGTCTGTTTGCCACAGGTTTAATCCCAGGGCATTAGTTGAATGCAAGAATAAACTCATTCTTAATGGACTTTTGCCTTCATTTTTTGGAAAGGCTGTATCTGAAGAAAATCTCCAAAAACCAAGGCTAAAACAAAACCCTCAACTCCGAGACCTCCATCCTCCTCTGCTTAGGAGTCCTCAAAGAAGAGGTCTCGTAAAGATCCGACTTCACCCTCTGACCCATAGAAGCTCAAAATGTCTGATCCATCTCCTTTGGATCAAAGGAGACCAAAATTATCTCATCCATCCTTTTCAGATCCAACAACATCTAAGTCGGATCTAGCAGTTGCTGGTACTTTGACTCCAGTTATTTTTCCAAGCACTCTGTATTCACTGTTGGTGGATCCTGTACCCTCAAAGGTACCTTCCCCATTTCTGGATAGACCCAGGTCTCCTTTGGAGTTTTCCACTTGTTCTTCCAGAAGTGTCTTGGAGGAAGATGTGGAAAAAGTGGTCAGGAAGATTATCTTGATGCAGGGTCTGATTGGTGTCCCCTCAGCTCCTACCCATCTGGATCAGAAGGTCCATTTTTCCTGTTAGAACCCCACTTAAAACTTCCTCTTCTGACTCCTTCAGTGGTCTGAGTCTGTGGATACTAGCTGCCTGGATCTGAGGATTGATGTATCCTCAGATCCTAAGCTTACTCTGAGCTCTGTGAACCCATCAGATCCAGAGAGCTCTTGGAGCTGAAGCTTCCCTGTCTAGTACAAGGTGGTGCAGTCAACTCCAGAGTCTTTTGGAGCCATCTGTACACCTTGACCTTGGACAGCTCGACACCAGCTTCCACCTCAGGCATTTTGCCTTCCGTGCAGGGGAGGGCCACAGTTGAGAAGCTTGCCTTCTTAGATCTTAGATTTCCCTTTCTTCGGGGTGATCTGCTTTTGAGGTTGTGAAGAGTTTTCTCTGCCTCAGTAGAATGGACAGATTCAATCCCCTTGGATCCTAGATCTTCAAGCCTGATGCCTCAGCATTCAGAACCTCACCATAGCTTTCCACATGGGCAGCCAGTACCAAGACCCCAGACTTCCCCTCAGGGAATCTTTATTTCTTCTGATACTTCTCCAGATAATCTCATGGAGGTGGTCCCTAAGATGATGTGCCAGAGGAAACACTTAGACTCACCAGAGGAGTCCATCATAAAAGGTACAGGTTTCGATGAAGGTGAAGGGTCCCCATGGTCACCTCCTGAAGATGTCTTATTTGGATGCATCCTTAAAATCCTGAAACAGAGAGGTGGGCAGACACCCAGCAACCCTTCATCTGAGAAGTCCATATTGCTGGGGGCCTTTGGTACTGGCCCATCTACCTCCCGGGTGACTCTACCTGCTGATGAGTTCATTGAGTTGATCTCAGTGGGCATGGAAAGAACTTGACCCCACTGAATCTATACCTTGGAGACCAGATAAGATCGACACCACCTGTGAATAAGCAGTTTTGGGGAAAAAAGAGGTGCTTGTTAATGCCATGGTCATAGTGGCCACCACAGCCCCCAGGATATTTACCAAGTGCATGGCAGTAGTATCAGTTCACTTGAGACTGCAAGAATTCTGGGTGTTTCCATATCTAGATGACTGGCTCATTTCTGTTCTGACTAGACATCAACTGATGAGGACAAGAGATCAGGCTCTCCAGATTTGCCCTCTTCTGGGGATAGCCATAAACTACAAAAGTCTCAACTAAAACCAGCTCACAGTCTAAAATTCCATAGGAGCAATACTCAGTAAAAAGTCAACCATAGCTTCACTACCACCCTCAAGAGTTCAGACCATGCGATCATAGGTCATAAAGACAATCTGCAGTACCAAGATTTCAGCCCACCTGACCATTCAAGCTATGGGTTCCATAGCATGCGCTAACATTAGTACCTTTAGCCAGATTTTACATGAGGATTCTTCAGTGGCTGCTAGCCACACAATGGTAAATACTTTACCAGCCCATGTTTTATCAGATATGATCACTCCAACATACAAGACATTTCTCAGGTGGTGGATTTGATCTGGTCAGGTTCTACAAGGCCATCAGTTTATTCCCCCCTCAGCCCAAGGCCATAGTGACCATGGACACTTACCAAATAGGGTGTGGGGGGCATTTTATGTGGGAAACAGTCCAAACCACTTGGTCCCCCAAAGAGCCCAACTTGCACATCAGTGTCCTAGAGATGCAAGCAGTACTATTAGTGTTGCAGGCCTTCCAGAATGCTCTCCCTTTGGGGGCTATTGCATTTCAAACAGGCAATATGTCAGTGGTTTGGTACATCAACAAGCAAGGAGGGACCAGGTCCTACCACTTGTGTCGAAGATCTTTGTGTGGCGATGGGCGATGTCATCCAACTGATTTCTCACAGTAATGCATATTCTGGGGAAATCCAATGTGGTAGCAGACTGAGCAGGTGCATTCTTCTACCTCATGAATGGTCCCTCAACAAGAACATCACAGAAATAAATTGCGTCAATGGGGCCAGCCTTGCTGCAATCATTTTCCCTCCCCTTTAAGCAAGAAATGCAGCAGCTACTTTGCTCTAATCCTCCCACAGGGGGAATCACTGGGGGATGCTCTACTTCATGGTCGGCCCCCAGGTCTAGTCTACACTTTTACACCCATACTGCTAGTTCTGAAATTCCTTGTTGAAGAGCAAAGTCATCCTCATTGCATCTTACTGGCCTTGACAAATTTGGTTCCCCTTTCTTCGGCCTCACTTGCCTCACCAAGCTTTGATTCTGGATTTGACTCGACCTACTGTCTCACCTGACAGTCATGACTCCTCCAAATATAACCAGCCTCAGACTGACTGGCTTCTCCAGTTCCATTAACAGTGAAAGAAAATACTGGTAGGCAGACTGTGTGTATTGATAAAAGCTTAAAAAGTAATAAAATAACCAGATAAGCACTTCTGTACTCGCACATAGTACTTCATCAGATCTAAGTTTCTCAGACAATTCTCTCTTTATAGGCTAATGCTTCAGACCACGTGACTTTAATACAGGCTTTATAGGTATATATTAATTTAACCCTTTCCTTTTTGTTGCTTGTAAAATTGTCATCCACTTGATTTTCAATACATTCAGTATGTGTCCTAATATATCCCCTCCTCTTAGACCTGTTTTACATTAAAACAGTGGTCATTTCCTGCATGAGTAACATGTTTAGATAAAGCATTTTTACTACCTTGTTTGTTTATATAGTACAAATGCTCCCTTTTGCAATCCGTTAGACAACGGTTGATCTTGCCAACATTAAGTGCTTGACGGTTGTCACATAAAGCCTAGTATACTAAATCACAAGTGCTACATTTCGCATAGATATTAACATTATAGATATGTGTTATATCAGGATGCATAAATTGGTTGTCTGTTCTAATATATTTACACACATTACAGTCTCAGGGAAAAGTACCACTCTTGGTTGCACTTAAACCAGACTGTGATCTCTAGCACAACATCTTTTTTATAGAAGGACGATTCGTAAAAGAAGATTGTGCTCCTAATGTCTCTATGTCTTATCAGACAAAATAATTCTCCAGTGCTTCCTAACTATATCACAAATAAAACTGGCATCATTTGAATATGTAAGACACATTCTTATGGATAAGGAGAATCACTTTTATTCTTATTAGTATGATGAGAGTTCCCTCCAAAAAATGGTTTAGTAAGAGTATCTCAAAAGAAATGTTATAATTTTGTGCCATTGCAATATCAGTCTCATTGTATCCTCTTTTTACGTAATCTGCAACTAAAGAGTCAATGGACTCCTACATATCACTATCCCTGGTGTGTGTAAGTGTGCAGATGTAAAGAATTGACCTTTTAAGATATTCTGTTTAACATGTTTAGGATGCATGCTTTTGGCATGTATTGCATTATTAATTTTTAAAGGGTTTCCTATATAGCAAAGTATCTATACCTTCTAGGGTTTTTATCACATTAACATCTAAAAAGTGTATCTGTTTGTATGAATATTCATATGTAAAGTGAAGAAACCCTATTATTGAGATACTGTACAAATTCATGTAGTGCTTCCAACATATTTCCCCATAGAAAAAAAAAATGTAGACTCCCATTCTGCTAACACCATATTCACGTAACTGTTTGTGCTCATAGTGCCCATGGCAACTCCTGTGCACTGTATATAAAATGTATCAATAAATAGAAATGCATTGTGCTCCAAGGTAATCTCAAGAAGTTCACACATCAAGTACATCATTTCACTACTGTATTCGGAATGCTTGCTTAAGAAAAGCTCTCATACTCTGTTCCTGTCATGTTGGGAATACAAGTAAACAGTGATACTACATCCATCATCACTAGTAAAACTTCATCACCACAGTAGCTATTGGATCATTCACGTAGTCTATGTAAAAAATGTTTGGTATCTTTTAAGATAACGTTGGCCTTATCTAGGATGGGGTGAAGTCATTTCTCAACATATATAGACAAAGGCTTGGAGGCCCAGCCTCTACCTGACACTATAGGTCACATTGGTGGATCAGTGGAATTTTTATGAATTTTTGGAAGCCCATATATCTGGGGTATAGTCTGAGTCTCTACTAAAAAATAATCATACAAAGATTTATTTATTACACCTTCTATTAGTAAATGTTCAATGTGAGTGTATTTTATTAATTAATTTCATAGCTTGAAATTTAGTACATTGGCTGTGTGTCAATCACCAAGCATAGTCTCCATGGTATTAATATAGTGCAGAGAGTCCATTATAACTATTCCGCCTCCTTTATCAGCTGGGTGGAAACAAATATCCTGTGCTGTTAACTCTAATAAAGTAGAAAATTCATAATGTCTCGTATTTTTAAAACATTTACCATGCCTGCCATTAAAATATTCATAATGTCGTCTTCGCATCATAATTTAAAAAAAAGCTTCAACAAGAGGTGGATTAATAGGTATATATAAACTAGGATGTGAAGTTGTTTAATCTCGTCTTCATTCTTACTGATGGGTTTGGAGCCGATTTAGGCTCCGATCTGGCCAAATAGCAAAGCTCGAAGTCTCAAACAGCTTGAGGCCAAAGCCCTATCCCACAATGCAGCACTATATTCCCCAGATCTAGTTTGCCGCTGCAACTGATCGGGTGTTCTCTACAGCTCTTGGCCGTTGGAGAGATAAGTTTGTGATTTTCAGAGAAAATTTTCAAAAAAGTTTTTGTGCATTGTTAGATAGATTACTATATTGTGCTGTTTTCTGTTTATCCGTTTTTCGGATTTTTCATAGTTAGTGGATAGCTTACTCTCTGTACTCTCTAGCTGGGCTTGGCCCTGCTTTTCTGGTTCAGCTCTATCCGAAGCAGAGTTAGGCTTTGCAGTTTTTGGTGCAATTTTTTGTTTGAAGCCGGTTAGGCTTTTGGCTGATTTTTGGCTCTTTTGTTTCCTTGGCCTGTAGGGCTTCTATTACAGCTTAAAGTTAGCTGCCTTCATATACTTCAGCCAGTTAGGCTTACTTTTGTTTTTTGTGATTGTTGTGTGCTTACTTCTTTAATATGTCAGAAAAGGCTAAATCTGGTTTTAAGAGATGCCCAAAATGTAACCAGATGTCGTCCATTACAGATGGGCACTCTACATGTGTGTACTGTTTGGGTGAGGTACATTTACAAGAGGTCTGTGCTGTTTGTCATGGGTTTAGTTCCAGGGTGCTAGCTGAGAGGAAGCGCATGTTAGTGGGGTGGGGGTTAATCAAGTCGACCTTTCAATCCAACCTGGATTCTGCTCCCGGTCAGCCAAAACCCTCTTCTCCAGCCTCTTCATCTGGTTCATCTCCGAAGGGCTCTTCGGTGTCGAAAACTACAAAAAAGGCTACGGTCTCAGCTCCAGTGTCATTGGAACTGACCGTTCAGGTTGCTGGTAGGAGCCGGTCCCCAGTCTTGGAACCGGTATCTCCAACTTTGAGGTCCCCGATTCTGTGGTCACTGGCTTCGTCAATGATCTCCTCTCGGGCTTCCAGACTTTTGGATTCGGACATGGACTGAGTGGTGTGGAGGCTTTTACAGGATCTGGCGCTTGCTAAAATTCTGTCGGTTTTGACTCTAGCTGCTACGGAACTGACAAAGTCCGCTCCTGTTGTTGTTGTTGCTCCTCCTCTGACTCGATTCGAGACTTCGGAGCCGGAGGGGCCATTCAGTCGTTGGTGGAACTGTCTGTGCTGACGCTCACTTCTGACATGTCTGTGCTGACCACCCTGATATTCTCTGCTCCAGTGGTGGAATCTGGGAGCTGACACTCTTCTGTTGGTGGTTCTGGGGGGGGGGGGGACCAATACGTTGGTTCCGACTCTTCCTCTCGGGGCTTCAGCACGGATGAGTTCCACTCCTACCTCGGGCTTTGAGCCAGCAGTTCGGGTGCGGGAGGAGTCCTCTGTGTCTTTGGACCCCGGGTGCTTCCTCGCATCAGAGCCGTGGGGCCTTCGATGCCATGAGGAGGGCTTTGTCCCCTCTGACTTCCACAACTTCTGACATGGCCACCTCCTCCTGGAAGGTGCCTGCTTCTTCTCTGCTTCCACAGGTTCACCGTAAGTGCAGGGACCCAGAGCTTCAGGATGCCCCTTTGAGGGGAACCCTGCTCTTCTGAGATCTCCCCAGAGATTCCCACTGAGGAGATCCCTTTGAAGAGATTAATTAAGAGGAGACATCTGGATTCCCCTCAGGAATCCATCACATCGGACACAGATTTGGAGGAATCTGAAGGGTCCCCAAGGTTCCCCTCTGAGGATATTTCCGTCGGGGATATCCTTGAGATCCTTAAGCAGAGTGGGGACCGGCAACCCCAAAACTCTACTGAGGATGAATCGGTGCTCCTGAAGGCTTTCGGGTCCCGACCTTCCACCTCTTGGGTGTCTCCACCCTTTGAATTGATGGATCTTTTATCTCTAAGGACGTGAGAGTCACCACATTCTATGGAGCCTGTTCCTAGAAGGCCAAACAAGTACATATCAGCACCCCATGAGAAGGCTTTTTTATCTAAACCATACCTGTTGATGCCATGGTGGTGGCGGCAGCCACTATAAAGGCGATGTCGGAGACTTCTACATCTGTCCATCCCCCTAATAGAGAGTCTAGAATAATGGAAAAATTTGGGAAGTGCATGTTCAGTTCTACGACCTTTGCACTTTGGTCATTGAACTACCTGACCCACTTCTCATGTCTACAAAGTGATCTCCTCAAGGAGCTTGGAGATGCTCTCCAGGGTGCAGTAGCCGACTCTGTGGCGGACAAGGTGACGTCTCAGCTTGCTACCCTCAATTCCATTGTAAACTTGTCCATGCGCCTCATGTCTTATCCAGCTGATGGAATGAGTAGGGCTGCAGTTACAGGAATAACTTTGCGGAGACATTCCTGGATGCGCTTATGTTCTTTTGTGGAACCTTTTGTCATCGTCGTTTGTGAATGCCCCTTTCGATGGTTCCTCCTTATTTGGACCAAAAGTCAGAGACCCTCACCACATGTGAGCAAAATGGTAAGAATCTTATCTGCCATTGGAGTCAATTTTTCTACCCCTACTAGACCTTATTCCAAAGGTCAATGGGGTGGGAAAATGTGGTTCCGTAAGACTCAAGGAGCCTTTCCGAACTCACAAGGTGAAGCCTCCTCCAGGGGCAGAGGGGGAAGCAATGGTGGAAGACTACACCCACGTGGCAGAGCAGAACTAGTGACAGGGATCAGTTCCTTGGGAAACCCTATCAGCGCTCCTGAAAGGAGGCCTGACTGTCCTGCTCTGGAGGTAGTCGGGGGATGTTTGTCTTTGTATCTAGGCGTATGGCTAAATATCTCAGAAGACCAATGGGTACAAAACGTTATATCCAGGGGATATTCCATCCCTTTTCACTCTTACCCCAGACCAACAAAAGGAATCCCAGACGTTCCACCCAGTCTACGGGATGTAGCATCCATAGAGGTCCAGAAACTATTGCAAAAAAGAGTCATCCAGCCAGTCCCAGAGAGCAGCAAGGATCCAGAACTTACTCAAGGTTCTTTTTGGTACCAAAGAAGACGGGACTGGAGACCTATTCTGGACCTCAGCAGACTCAACAAATATGTGGGGAAGATGAAGCTCCGGATGTCACGTTTCAGTCCATTCTCCCATTTTTAGGGAAGGATGATTGAATTTGCTCTAACGATCTCCAGGATGCGTACTACCATATCAAAATGGCCAGGCCATCCAGGGATCATCTGCGCTTCCAGCTGGGAGCCAGTCATTTCCAGTTTTGGGCACTGCCCTTTGGTCTCACTACAGCCCCCAGAGTGTTCACCAAATGCATGGCAGTGGTCATGGCTCACTTGAGACATTCAGGAATCCAGGTGTTTCCTTACTTGGACGACTGGCTCCTTACTGCCCCCACCAGGCATCAGCTTATTCGAGCAAGGGATGCTACCAGGGATCTATGTTCGCAGCTGGGCATTACAATAAATTTAGAAAAGTCTGCCTTATTGCCGTAGCAGCGTACAGTCTTTATAGGAGCAGATTTAGACATGGTCAGCATGTCCCCTGAAGCTCCCTCCCGAAAGAGTGATTGTCCTCCAACAACAGATTGTGGATCTCCTGTCAAAGCGAAAAGTACCAGCATCACAGATTCTCAAGCAAGCACCATGGCAGCAGAGATTATTGCAATACCCCTTGCGAAATCCCACATGCGCATTCTTCAGTGGCTGCTATTCACGCAATAGACTTTTCAGGAATTACCCCCTTGAATCATCTAGTCTTGATTACCGACTCTTGCAAGAAAGACCTTCGCTGGTGGCTAACATCGGAGCCTGTGACTATGGGCCGCTCATTTGTTCTTCCCTCTCCAGTCACAACGGTAACCACCGATGCTTCCCTGATTGGGTGGGAGGGGGGGTATTATCAGTGATGGACAGTCCAAGGTACTTGGCAGGCCCACGAGGCTCATTTGCACATAAATGTTCTGGAGATGAGAGCGGTTCTAATGTTGCAGGCCTTTCAAGACTCTCTCTTCCCCTTGGCACGATTTCAATCCAGTCGGACAACATGTCAGTAGTATGGTACATAAATAAGGAGGAACCATATCCTACCCCCTGTGTCGAGAGGCTCTGAGATTATGGAATTGGGCAGAGAACACTCAGCGTTTCCTGATTGCAACACACATTCTGGGGAGAACAAACGTAATAGCGAACAGACTCAGCAGAGCTATTCTGCTACCTCATGAGTGGTGTCTCAAGAACAAAATAGCGGAAATGATTTTCTGCAGATGGGGCCAGCTTTGCTGCAACCTTTTTGCCACAAACACAAAGTGCAGCAACAACTTTGCCCTGATCCCTCAACAGGGACAATCTTTCTGGGCTGGACACTTACCTTAATTGCCCTATATTGGCCTCGTCAAATTTGGTTCTCCTTTCTGAAGCCTCATCTACTAGAGGAGCCTTGGATCCTGGACCCAGTGCCTGATCTGTTGACCCACTCATCAGGAGCTCTTCATCCCTCTCTTCAGTCCATTAAACTGACAGCTTGGCTGCTCCAATTCCCAGAATAGCCAGGTTCCGGAATTTATCAGAAGTGCAACATATCCTATTGTCGTCTCACAAATCTTCAACTAGGAAACTTTACCTCAGTAAGTGGAAAAGGTTTTCCATCTGGGCACAACAGAATAACATTGACCCTTTCCAGGCGACTATATCAGATATACTGGAATTCCTAACGAAATTGTTCAGTGAAGGGGCTGCAGCAGCAACTATTAGAGTCCATCTCGCTGCTATTTCTAATTTTCATTTAGGTGCATCCAAAAATGGTATCATGTCTCATAAGCTGGCTAAGGCCTTTTTAAAGGGTACAATGCACTTAAAACCACCGATCAGATCTCCTCCTACTCCCTGGAACTTAAATCTAATCTTATCCAAAATTATACTTCCGCCGTTTTAACCTGTTTCTTCTTGTCAGCTGAAGTATCTTTCTTGAAAGACCATTTTCTTGGTGGCCATTACATCAGCATGCAGAATTTCGGAGTTGCAAGCCCTTTCCATGGAAGCACGAGAGGTTCCACGCTGGTTTTGGTTTTCCTGGAGGGTGTCCTTTCTCCCTGGATTTTATGATTTCCTTGAAATTTGGAATAGGTTTCTACACTATGTAAACTACACCAAAAGCAGCAAGCAGTTGAACGAATACCACACGAAGCTGACCTGCGAAAAATATTTTTTTTTATTAAATTAAACAATAATTCTCTAGCACCTTGGCTATATAAAGCCTTTAACAGAGTACAATCACACACACTAAAACCAGAGCTTATATACTTTTTAAACTATATAAATTATTTCATTAACAAAACAATTAATTACAAATTACTTGATTGCATTACACCAAACACTTCCAAGTGCATTCTTGATTTAAGCCTCTAGGGCTCATAGTATCAAACTTAAGAATCAGCATTGTCTCTTTTTTTTTCTTAATACATTTTTTATATGTTGATCTATCATTAATTCATTAGTTTCTACTGTTTCTAAAATAGTTGCTTGTAACCCCTCTGGGTTACCTTTGTGGAATTCTTTAAAATGAACTGCCACTGAGCTAGTTAATTTACTTTTCCTAATATCTCTTATATGTTCTTTAAGCCTACATGAAAATTGCCTTTTACTTTCCCCCACATAAATTTTTTTACAGGGATATTTTAAACTATATATAATTTTCTCTGTGTTACAACTGTGTATACCTCTTGCTTGGAACTTTTTTCCATTAATATCTGTGAATTCTTTTACTATGGACTCACATATACTACATTTTCCACATGAGAATGTGCCTAACATTTCCAGGGATAAAACTTGCCCTGTAAGAGGCATTCTAAATTTCCCATGTACTAAAAAATCTTTTATGCTTCTGCCTCTTCTAAAGGAGAAGCTAATGTTCTTATTTTGTAAAAAATCAACTTCCCCTTTTAATTTTGTCCAAGAATATTTTACTTGTTCTTTTACTACCTCTAAAAAAAACTAAAAATGTTGATGTAAAATATATACATTCCTGTTCTCTATCTTCTTTCTTTCCCTGTATATTACCACTATCCTCTCACAAAACTTGTGGAAAGTTTCTTAGGGTTACTACATAACCTTTTTACCCTGAGGAATTCTCCATATGGGATGGACTTCATAGCATGAGGGGGATGGCAACTGGAAACATGTAGCACAAAATTTGTTTGAGAACTTTTTGTGTTTTTGTTCTTAACACGCAGTTTTTCCTGCCCATTATATCGACATCCAAGTAATGAACTTCACCTATCTGTAACCCATCAAAACTTATTCCTACTTCATTATCATGCAACTTAATAAATGCTTCAACTTTTTGTGTCCCTCTTTACACACAAAGATTAAATTGTCGATATATCTAAAATATTTGACTACATGTTCTTTGTAAAATTCAGTAGTGTAAATATAATGACTTTCAAAATGTCCCATAAATATATTTGCATAAGTAGGGGCAAAAGTAGCCCCCATAGCTGTACCTTGTAGCTGCCTATATAGGCAGACATTAAATTCAAATATATTATTCTCTAAACACAGCAAAATCTGATCTGTTACATACTGAATAACTGGGGCTTCTCCCAAAAATTTTTTTACAGCTCTAATACCATCTTTGTGCTTAATGTTGGTATATAAACGTACAATATCCATTACAACAAAATACATTTCTTCTGACCATATAATTTCCTTGATCTTACCTAGGAAATCAAAAACCTCTTTGATATAAGAAAAATTTCTTCACAGTTGGTAGTAAAAAACAGTGCAAGAAACATGCTATGTTGTGTAAAAAAAAAAAAAAAAAAAAAAAAAATAAATAAATAAAATAACCACATGCTGAAACTATAGGTCATCCAGGGGGATTAACCAAATCCTTGTGTATTTTTGGGACGCAAAAAAAATTGAGCCATTGTTGCATTTGTAATCCTAAATTTCTGTTGTACATCTTGTAATGAAAAATAATGGAGCCTCATTCCTTTGTTAATTCATTATATTCTTTCTCAGCTTTATTATATTCACCTATATTATTTTTTTATAAACCTGCTCATTATTTAAATGTTCATAGCACATGGATAAATATTGAGTAAAATGTAAAATCATCAGTTTACCCCCTTTGTCCACTGGTTTAAATACTAGCTCTTTGTATTGGTTCAAATATTTTAAACTATTCCATTGTGTTTTACTTAAATTATAATTCACATATCCCCTGTCAGATGTTAGATATTCCCTTTCTAAACCATAATTCAAAAATGTCCCAAATTGCTTTATACTATTTGTTTGTGGCGGTATGAATGCACTTTTTACTTGTACTGATTCGGTATTTAGTTTGCACTATGCATTTACTTCATCTTCCAAACAAGAATAAAAGCTCACATTACTATTACCAGATTCAGTACTATTATCACTGTTCTGTGACAAATTACTTTCTTTAAAATTGTGTAGAAACAGGCAACCTGATGTCCAGATAGTCAATACTAACCACAGGAAACAAAGTCCAAGTTTCTTCTTCATAAGAAGAAACTTGGACTTTGTTTCCTGTGGTTAGTATTGACTATCTGGACATCAGGTTGCCTGTTTCTACACATTTTTACAAGTTTGTTTGCTCATTTTTGACTTTCTTTAAAATAATTCATTAAATGTAATTTACTATTAAAACAGTAAATAGATTTCAATTCATGTAATCTGGGAAATACTGTTGGTACAAATTTTAATCCCATATTTAGAACGCTCATTTCACTGTCTGTTAATGAGCGTCCTGATAAATTGACTACATAACCACATTCTGCCACAGCAGTTTTTTTAGTTCCATTTTCCTCGTTTGACAGTTCTTTGAAAATTGTAGTCCTTTAATGTTCTCCTCCATTCTAACCTCTTTTTCCATTTCCCTGGTTCTCACGAAAAGTTTTCATGTGTTATCCATTCCCTGTACTTGGCAAAACTGGATAATCCTCCTGGTCAGTTTCCCCTTCTGTCATGGATGCTCCACTTTCAGGTGTAGGACCTCCCAGTTCTATTCATAACCTTCCTTCCTTGAACTGCACCTTCTGTCTCGCCTTGTGATTGGTTGACACCTGGAAAACTCGTTTATATTCATAGTCTTACAAATCTCTGAACAATTTGTTTTTCTTTCCATTACGTGTTTTTCATACTCCAACAAGTGTTCATTGATTTTGGCAAGATTTTGCTGTAATTCATCACCCACAGTCTTGTTACCAATATCCTTACATACTTCCTTGACTTCATCCCTCAGTTTTTGTTTTTTAAAGTGCCCCCCTTCACCAATATCTGGACCCATTCTAAGCTGCATTTATGTGCAGCTATGACCTCTCTCTCATGAAACATTTTGTCTTCCCCTGAACACAAGTCAAATGGGGTGGAGGGATTTTTTGTTGCTCTTAACCCCCTAGGTGTGACTTCAAGTTCCACATACCTTTGGAGGCTTTGAATATTTAAGAATACTGCAGTTTCTTTAAAGAACAGCTTTTCAGCCCACACAAACATCTCCTGTACCTCGGTACCGTTGACATCTTGTTTTTCTGACCAATTCGGGAGAAAGGGTTTTGTTGTTTGATTCTCCTTTCCTCTTCCCACTTACTAAATACCAATGTAGTGGGTTCCGACACATTAACGTTCTCTTCTCTGCCAACAGTATTCACAGCTGTTGCAGAACCCCTGCTCCTCCATTCACTGACGTTAAAAAAATTGTCAATGGATTTCTGTGTTAAATCCATAGATGTTTCCCTGAAGACTCTCAGCAGAGCCGTATACGAATCACTGGCCTTATAACTGTGTAAACCACACCAAAAGCAGCAAGCAGTTGAACGAATACCACATGAAGCTGACCAGTGAAGAAATAATTCTTTTTTTATTAAAATGCACGATAATTCTCTAACACCTCGGCTATATAAAGCCTTTAACAGAGTACAATCACACACACCAAAACCAGAGCTTATATACTTTTTTAAACTAGATAAATTATTTCATTAACAAAACAATCCGTTAGAAATTACTTGATTGCATTACACCAAACACTTCCAAGTGCATTCTTGATTTAAGCTTCTAGTGCTCGTAGTATCAAACTTAAGAATCAACATTGTCTATTTTTCTTAATACATTTTTTATATGTTGATCTGTCATTAATTCATTAGTTTCTACTTTTTCTAAAATAGTTTCTTGTAACCCCTGCAGGTTACTGTTGTAGAATTCTTTAAAATGAACTGCCACTGGGGCTAGTTAATTTACTTTTCCTAATATCTCTTATATGTTCTTTAAGCCTACATCTGAATCAGACGATTGAGTTGCCTGTTTTCTTTCCCAACCATTCAAACCAGTTAGAGTATATGCTTCACAAACTTGACATGCATCGACAAATTCGCTTTTATTTGGACGGAGCAAAAGATCTCAGAAGGGCTGATCAGCTGTTTGTCTCCCCCTCAGATTCAAGAAAAGGTGCACCTGTCTCCAAAACTACCTTAACAAAATGACTGTCTGATTGCATCTCCATCTACAGTGAAGCGGGTATTGTATTACATAATAAGGTGAAGGCTCATTCTACAAGGGCGGTGTCTACTTCTGCAGCCTTCTTGACCAGGTTACCTAATAATTCTATTTGTGCAGCTGCCACCTGGTCAAACCCACATACCTTTATATCTCATTACAAAGTGGGCAAGGCCTCTAGGGACAGGGCTTCATTTGAATCTGCTGTCCTGAAACAGGTACTCCCATGAGCCACCCAAGATTGTGGTGCTGGGGACACTACCCATCAGTAAGAATGAAGGTGAGATTAAACAACTTCACATTAAGAAGTTATGTACGTACCATAACGTTCCATGTGAGCTGTTCTTCTCGCCTTCATTATTACGACCCTCCTTCCTACCCCCTTCCTGTGTCTGGAAGCATGAGAGGTTCCACGCTGGTTTTGGTTTTCCTGGAGGGTGTCCTTTCTCCCTGGATTTTATGATTTCCTTGAAATTTGGAGTAGGTTTCTACACTAGCTGGCAGCAAACAAGATCTGGGTAATGTAGTGGTGCATTGTGAGATAGGGCTTTGGCCTCAAGCTGTTTGAGACCTCGAGCTTTGCCATTTGGCTGAATTGGAGCCGATCGGCTCCAAACCCATCAGTAATAATGAAGGCGAGAATAACAACTCACATGGAACGTTATGGTAAGTACATAACTTATTTTTTAAAGACAGAGGCAGCATTACTACTATTGCCAAACTGCAATTTCAAAGATACATTGCATACAAACAACCTCAAGTCAGTCTGTTAGATTTGAATTGCCTGCAGGAATAAAAGATGGTCCATAATTCAGTACTTTAGTTTGTTCTTGAGTTAAGATGATTTTAGAGAGATTAAAGATCAGACCTTCAGAATTTTGCTGCGAACTGCAGGTCCTAGTTCCAGCTGGCCAGACATTTGTTGTTTCTTCCTCATATTCCTGTTTTGGCTTTTGGATCGTCCTCTTTCCTTTGACTTCAGCAATTCCAATAGCTGAAGTTGTAAAAAAAAAAAAAGTCTGGTTTGTTATAATCAAACTATTACTGCCAGCCAGTAGTTCAACTACATTCAGACTGTTAAGTCCCTGGTTGGAGGAAATGGCACTAAGAGAAAGTCTCGCTAGATGCTTGTGCAGGCACGTTAGTCTTTGCAAGATGCATATGTTCTCTAGATGCATCATTAGATGACTTTCTTTCACAGGCAGTATCTGTACTTTCATTGGACTTATTCAGATTAGATAGTTTCTGTGATTGGTCAGCATTGTGAACTATGCGTTTTTCATCTGACCAAGTAAAAATATGCCTATTATTGAAGTCATTGATGTTCCTAAATTTTTTCTTTTTAACATCAAGTAAACATTTCTTGTATATCAACATCAGAGAATAATTCTTCCAACTTGTGTCTATAAGGTATGAAATCAGCTAAAGTATTGATTTTTACAATATTCTCCATAATTTAGTTTCATAGCTTAATTTCAGTAGGAGCAAAATACTTTGAGTAAGCAAATATATCCAGAGCTTGCTTCTAGGTTAAAAGTTGCCATTCCTTGAGCAAATTGGGAAGTGAATTGCTGTATGTCAGCATTTTGCAGACTCTTAAACCTCTGGGGATTACCTTATGTTTCAGGCACGCTTCCAAATGCGTTCTCTGCCATTGTAGTCTCTTGAAGTGATATAGGCTGTTCTCTGTGGAATGGAATATTTGCATAAACTGTTCATGATTATTAGTGTTCGTGTTTTGTGTTTGTAGATTCTCAGCTGCATCTATATCCAGAGAGAGCAGTGGATTTATGTTAGCAGTAAGCAGACTGTCCAAATGTCCATTAAAAGAGGCAGCCTGATTAACATTGTGTATAGTCAAGCTCCTCAAACACGCCTGCTATACTCTTGCATTTGAAAATGTAAAACACAAAAAGAAGAAAGAGCAAAGCCAGTAATAAGGAAAGTATTTAAAAATGAAAGAAAATACTGGTAGGCAGACTGTGCGTATTTATAAAAACTTTAATAAAAAGTAATAAAATAACCACACAAGCACTTTCGTACTCGCACATCGTACTTCATCAGATCTAAGTTAATCAGACAATTCTTTTTAAAGGCTAATGCTTCAGACCACGTGACACTAGGCTTTAGAAGTGTATATAAATTTAATCTTTTCCCTTTTGTTGCTTGTAGAATTGTCATTCACTTGATTTCAGTACAGTCAGTATGTGTCCTAATTTCCCCTCCTCTTAGACCAGCTTTACATAACTCTAACACCATAAATGTATGGTCATTTCCTGTAACATGTTTAGATAAAGCATTTTTACTATCTTCTTTATTTATACAGTACAAATGCTCCCTGATGCGATCTCTTAGACGACGGTTGGTCTTGCCAACATAAAACGCTTGACAGTTGTCACATAAAGCTAAGTGTACTAAATCACAAGTGCTATGGTGGTCTGTTTTGCACTTTTACACCCATACTGCTAGTTCTGAAATTCCTTCAGAAAGCTGTCTTGTTGAAAAGCAAAGTCATCCTCCTTGCACCTTACTGGCCTTGACAAATTTGGCCTCACTTGCCTCACCAACCTTTAATTGTGGATTTGACTCCAGACTTCCTGTCACATCCAACAGGCATGACTCATCCAAACATAACCAACCTCAGACTTGACTGTCTTCTCCAGTTCCATTAATAGCCAGACAACCTATGCTGTCTTCACATGTTCATCAAATACTTTTAATCTTCCTATAAACCTTCTACCAGAAAACTCTGTTCCAGCAAATGAGAGGTTTGTACACTTGGCTCACCTAAATACTGAACACTTTTCAGCCCCCATGCTTAGCATTCTTGAATTTTTTCCCATCTTTTAGTTCATCAACCATTAAAGATCAGTTAGCAGCCATATCAAAGTTTCACATTGGTTTTGATGATTCCTCTGTCGCCTCTCATAAATTAAGCAAAGCCTTCTTGGAAAGCACTCTTATAAGACTCCCTTTTAGAGATCCTACTCTTCCATGGGACCTGAATCTGTTACTGCAGGCACTTACTAAATCCCCCTTTTGAACCAGCAGCTACACATGAACTTAAATATTTTTCCTGGAAGACCATCTTTCTAGTGTCTTATCTCTGCCAGAAGAATTTGAGATTCAAGCCTTATCCTCTAAACCACCATGCTTGATTTTTCACAAGGATAGAGTTTACACTATGGACTAATGCTTTCTTTTTCCCTAAGGTGGTTTCAGAATCCAATGTCAGTCAGTCCATTGATTTACTGGTATTCTTTCCTAAATTTGCTAACAAGTGTGAATACATATTACATTTATTGTATGCCCACAATTACTTTTTTCCCTGCATAGAATGAAGGACATCAGAAAATCTTACCAATTGTTGGTTTCATTTGCAGAAGTAAAATTGAGGAAAACTCTTTGCCAAAGTCGCTTTATCTCAGTGGCTAACCAACTGTATTTCATTTGTTTATAACAAATTGGACATTACTCTACCAGAGCCGTTACAAATCCATTCAACTATCGATCCATGGCTACTCCCTTAGTGCTTCAATCCAGAATATCCATGGATGATTTATGCGCAGCAAAAACCTGGTCTACTCCTCATACCTTTGTTAGTCATTACAAATTGGATCTGGTCTCCAAAGGTAGAGCATCATTTGGCTCAGTGGTGCTCAGGAATATCCTTTCTTGAGTCCACCCTAGATTTTAGGTAGTTGGAGACTCTGTCTCATCAGTTGAGGATAGAAAGAAAATAGACAACATCAGGTAAAGTTATTTACTCTCCATAGTATTCCATCTGTGTAGTCCATTTTCATTCTTCAACTCCCCCTCCCACCAAACCCCATTCTTGAAACTTCTGGAAGTAGTGGTTCCAGGACATTTCTGTCCTTTTATATTTAGCTCTGCATAGCCTTCTCCATTTTTGAATACGTATATGCCCTTTCTACTAAAGTCAGCAAACAGGATCTGAGAAAATTTAGTTTGGTGCATTGTGGGTAAGGGAGAAGTACGAGAGTTCTTGGTTGCCATGAGCTTTAGCAATGGTTGAGTCGGATCCAAGAGCCAGCCTGCCCTTTCCTCTGCTCCTACCCCATCGGGTCAGGAGGTCCCTGTAACCACTGCTACTCCTCTGCCAGTTCCTCCTTTGACTCCTATCCAGGTCTCAGAGCCCTTGGATACAAGTTGTCCAGCACTGTCCTATCAGAGAATTCTGGTATCCTTGGATCCAAGCCTGCACTAAGCTCTTTGGTTCAGATGGATCTGGAAAGCTCTCAGAACTGATTCTACCCTATCTGGTCTGAGGTGCTGTAGTTGACCAGTGTGTTTTGGAGCTGTCTCTGCCTCTCGGGAATGGTCAGTTCAGGTCTGACTTTGGCCTCCAGGCGGATGTCCTCAGAGCAGGGTGGAACTTTGGGATCAGAGGCTTGGCCTGTTGGATCTTGTGTCCTTTTGTCCTTTTTCCTCTCCAGGGAGAGAGCTCTGTCTGCACCTCAGATCCAGGTAATGCCTCCCCCTTCGGATCCTGTATCATCTTTTGTTCTGCCTTTGTACAGGGACAGCCAGTACCAAAACCCAGGTTTCCCAACAGGGTAGCTCCTCCTGTTTTGATACCTCCCAGGAATATTCCACCAAGGAGGTTCCTAAGAAGAGGACATGCAAGAGAAAGCATATCAATTCCCCTGAATCAGTCACGGAAGACACAAATTTTGATGAGGGCAAAGGGTCCCCGTGGTCACCTCCTGAGGATGTCTCATTCAGCGACATCCTTGAGATCCTGAAATAGAGAGGTGGCTGAAAGTCCAGCAACCCTTTGGAGGAATCTGTACTAGTGGAGGCTCTAGGTATCGGCCCATCTACTAAATGGGTTGTCCAGCCTGCATTTGAGCTCCTGGAGTTGGTCTCACAGTGGGCAAGGAAGGAACTTGACTCCATTGAGCACATTCCCAAAAAAAACAGATAAGATTTTGATCCCTCCAGAGTCTAAACAGTTGGTCAAAAGGTCCTCCTGTTGATGCCATGGTCGTGGCAGCGGCCACTAGAAAGGAACTTGCTGGCAAAAGTACATCTGTCCATCCTCCTGACAAGGAGATGTACACGATTGGACAAATTTGGGAAGCATTTCTATGCTTCTGCGACCTTTGCCTTAAGGTCTCTGAACCACTTGGCACGTTTTAGTAGACTTCATAAGGGATATAATTAAGGAACATTCAGGTACCCTCGCAGGAACTGTGTCTGAAGAGGTAAAAGATTGTTATTTCTCAGCTGGTGACCCTACAATTGATTTCCAACTTGTCCATGAGGCTTATTTCTAATGTGGCAGAAGGAACCTCAAGGGCAGAGTGGGTTCAGGCATACCTATTAGAACACACGTCTGTGTTATTTTGCGAAGCCTTATAAGTCTGTTTGTCAATGCTCCCTTTGGCACCTCTCTTTTTGGCCACAAAAATAAAAGAAACATTGTCCAGGTGTGAGAAGGATGGAAAGACCCTTTCTGCCAGGGGTGTACATTTTTCCTCTCTCCAAAAGATCCTTTTCGAGGAATTACTGAGTTGGTGAAAAGATGTTCAGAAAATCATAAGGATCTTTCCAAGATGCATGGGGGGGGGGGGGTCTTCCCCCAGAGGCAGAGGGGGAAGTTCAAATAGTAGATTCTGCCCTCATGGCAAAGGAGGCCAACAACATCAGGGGTCTAGAGAATCTCTTTGGCAAACCCTTCGAACTCTCCTGAAAGGAGGCCCAATTGCTCTCTTCTGGAGGCTATCGGGGGGGGGGGGGTTTGTCCCTTCACTGGAAAGCCTGGCTAGAAATAAGATACTTGGGTGCCGAGGATCATATCTATAATTCCATTTTCCCTTTGTCCTCTAAATTCCAGGAAAATCCCTGATGATCTACCCAGTTAGAGGGAACAAGAAGCCATTCAGATGCAGAAGCTGCTAAAAACAAAGTTCCAGATGGTCACCGTTCAGTCTATTCTTTCATTTCTGGAAAAAAGACGATGTGGTCAACAGATCTCCAGGATGCATAACATCATATAAAAATGGAACAGAAAGTCTAGGAAATTCTTATGCTTCAGGCTAGGAACCAGTCATTACCAGTTCAGAGCACTGCCCTTTGGTCTTGCCACAGCTCCCTGGGTGTTTACCAAATGTATGGCAGTGGTAGCAGCTCACTTGAGACTGCACGGATTCTGGGAGTTTTCTTAGCCTGACTCATCTCCATCCCGACCAGGCAACTCATTCGTGCGTGGTTAGGCATAAGCATAAATTTCGAAAAGTCATATCTTTATCTCAGACTGTAGAATTCATAGGGATGCTACTCGACACAAGGTCAACAATAGTTTCTCTTCCCCTTTCCAGAGTTCAAACTTTAAAATTGCAAGTCAATGAGATGCTTGCAGTAACACAGTCACCGCTTGTCTGGTCCTACAAGTGCTCTAGGATCGATGGTGGCAGCAATACCCCTTGTTCTGCTGGCCGGATTTCACATGAGGATTCTTCAATGGATGTTGGCATCTCAGTGGTTGATACTTCAGCTACCTCTATCTGCCCCAATATGAATCGCTAACTTGTGCAAAAAAAATCTGACATGGTGGGCTCAGTCAGAACAACTGCTACAAGGCCGTCTGTTTGTCCCTTCTCAGCATGAGGCCATAGTGATGATGGATGCTTCCCAGCTGGGGGGTTATAACTAGGAAAGAGAGTCCAAGGCATGAGGTCCCCAAGGAGGTCAATTTGCATATCAATGTTCTGGAGTTGAGAGCAGTACTTTTAACATTGCAAGCCTTTCAGGATGTTTCCAGTCTTGAACAATTGCAATACAAACAAATGTGTTAGTGGTCTGATAATCAACGAGCAAGAAGAAACCAGTTCATACCCGCTGTGTTGAGAAGCACTACGTGTGTGGCAATGGACAATCTTTTCCAACTACTTTCTCTTAGCAACACCCATTCTGGGGATGACAAACTTGCTAGCAGATAAACAGAGCAGGTGCATTCTGTTGCCTCACGAATGGTCCCTCAACAAGAAAGCAGCAGACATGATTTTCTGCAAGTGGGGCCAGCCTTGCTGTGATCTCTCTGCATCTCCCCTAAACAACAAGTGGAGCAGCTGCTTTGCCCTTATCTCCCCACAAGAGGAGTAACCGAGGGATGATGTTCTCCATGAAAGACTTTATTTTTGATGGCCGTTACTTCAGCCAGATGAATTTCAAAAATTCAGGCTTTGTTGATGAAACATCCATACCCAGTTTTTCATAAAGAGAGTTAAATTACGAACTAATGCATCTTTTTGCCCAGAGTTGCATCAGAATCCAACACTAACCAGTCTATCAAGCTACCTTTTTTCTTCCCAAGTTATACAAACAAAGGTGAGTATTTGTTGCATTCACTAGATGTGCATAGGCAATTGCATTTCTACTTAAAACAGAAGACTTCAGAAAGTCAGAGCAGTTGTTTCCTTTGCAGAAAAGAAATTGGGCAAGCCAGTGTTTAGTTTCCCTAGCCAAATGGCTCACTAATTACATTATTTCATTTATGACTGAATTTGCCTTTAACTAAACAATTGTATGCTAATTCTACAAGATCAATAGCAGCTGCCTCAGCCTTTCATTCAGCAGCCTCCATGGATGATAATTTGTGCAGCAGCAGCAACTTAGGCTTCACTTTATGCCTTCGTCTCTTATTGTAAGCTAGACTTAGTCTCTAGAAGTCTGGAATCATTTGGCTCAATGGTGCTTAGTATTATCCATTCTTGAGGCCTCCCTGGGATTATAGTACCTGGGGACTCTGTCCCATCAGTCCAGGATGGAATGAAAATTGATATCCGATAAAGAAGTTATGCACTTACCATAACGTTCCCTCTGTGTTGTCCATTTTTACTGTTCCTCGACTCCCCTCCCACCAACTTCCATCCAGTGTTGCCCGAAGAGCGGGTGGATAGAGCCAGTCTTTGGATCCTTCCCTTGCCTTTTATGAGTCCAGATATAGCTTTGTGCTTAAAAATGTTTCTATAGGATTGAAGTGTTAGTCTTTTGCTGTAATCTGCAAACAAGATATGAGGTAGTATGGGTGGTAAGGGAGAAGCTTGAGAGTTCAAGGTTGCTGTGAGCCTTTACAACAGCCGAGTCAGGTCGAAGGGTTTGGATATGAACCCATCAGTTGAGGAGGAATGAAAATGGACAACACAGATGGAACGTTATGTAAGTACTTAACTTTTTCTATTTGGCCCTTTAGCGGATGAGGTCCTTAAGAGTTGATGAAAATGACAAATTGATTCAAGGGGTGACCTAAGTTTTTCAACTCTTCTAAGTTCAATAAAAAACTTCCTAATTCAGGACCATTTTTCAAGAAGCATTTTAAGCAGTAATGTGCTAACAAACAGGACTACTTGTCTCTTTTAAAGCTCCCTTCTTCCCACATTCCACTCTGGCAATCTATTCCTCAGTCAAAGCTTTCATCTTTCCTAGTGTCATCAGAATGTATCGAACAAATTAGCTCTGAGAATAATACAACAGAGGTACAGATAGCAATGGAAGCCCCTATCCCTTCTCTTCAGAGGAATTCCTCCACATTCTGTAAACCAAACATCTGATGTCCATCTTCATTTATCCTTGACCTGTTCTGATCCTTGGAACCGTCTCTGCCATTATACAGCTCACACAGGCCAAAAACTGTCAAGCTAAGTCGCTACCCACAATACCCCTCTCCAGATTACCTCAGATCTCGTTTGTCGCTCACGTCGCAAGACGTGCCAGCTAAGTAAAATTTTCATAGTTTTTTCATAGTTTCTTTAATTTTTCAGCTGTACTATTATTTAGATTTATATATATTTCCATAGTTGAATTTTGTTCTACCCACTTTGCCTTACTTCATTATTTATCCCTTTCCCCTACACTTCGGTGGTCTCCTCTGTCATCGCTGTTGGTTCTTCCCTTGTCTTTACTAGTTTCTCACCTTCCTTTAAACAAGTGAGTGTGCTGTTTTTTACCTGGCAATATACTTTATCTACCATTGTTGGTAGTACTTGCCCTACCTCCTTTTTGGTAGTTCTGGCCTACCATTGTTGGTAGCCATTCCTTTCCTCTGTGTGTGTGTGTGTGTGGGTTTCCTTTTTAGTGTGTGCATGCTATTGGCATTTGTTTTTCATAGTCAACATGGCAGATAAATCCAAGGGGGCAACTAGTTTTAAACAATGCCAAGCTTGTGGTAGGAAGATGTTCAACTCTGATGGACACTGTTTTTATGTGTACTTCTTGGGCTCGGAGCATCTTCAGCAAGACTGTTCAATCTGTCAAGCTTTCAGTAACCAGGCCCTCGTAGAAAGGAAAAACAAATTAATCTTAAAAGGTTTGTCTTCATTGGAGGAGGCTCTGTCTAAGTCCAACACATCATCTTCCTCCCCCTCTTCATCCTCTAACTCTGAACTGGGACAGAAGAGGGAGACATTCAGTGCTGGCATCTCCTTCAGCTCAGGCAGCCAAGAAACACAAACATTCGGTTCCCACACCATCAACAAAACCGAAGTTTTAGACTAAGAGAATTATGGAAACATCTTCCTCAGCACTATATGCTGTAACAACTTCGGCACTACATTTCTTGGTGCTGGCCACCTCAGTACCAACAACTCTTTCCCCGTTGGTACAAGCTCCTCCTGTGACACTTACAGAAATGTTGGAACCACCACCACCCTGGTGCTGAAACTAAATATCAATATACCCAGGGCAAGATATTCCCCTTCAATTGACCCCTTTGTAGGACAGCTCCCAAGTCCATTCCTAGACGGACCAGAATCTTCCTCAGGCTTCTTTGTCCTTTCCTCCATGAGTCTGTCTGAAATCAATGTCATGAGGTTGGTGGATCAGCTCCTAGTGGAAAGGGGTCTTTCTGTCTCCCAGGCCTCACTTCCTTCTGGACATGGGGCTTTCTCTCCCAGGATTCCACCAAACTTTCCTCCTCTATCTTCCTCTGAGGGCTATTCCCCTTCAATTGACCCCTTTGTAGGACAGCTCCCAAGTCCATTCCTAGACGGACCAGAATCTTCCTCAGGCTTCTTTGTCCTTTCCTCCATGAGTCTGTCTGAAATCAATGTCATGAGGTTGGTGGATCAGCTCCTAGTGGAAAGGGGTCTTTCTGTCTCCCAGGCCTCACTTCCTTCTGGACATGGGGCTTTCTCTCCCAGGATTCCACCAAACTTTCCTCCTCTATCTTCCTCTGAGGGCTTAGAGCTTATGACTCCAGTTCCAGCTGCTCCAATGCTGAAAGACTTTTCCCCGTAGGTTCCGGGGTCTGCCTTGAGTTTCTCAGTTCCATTTGAACTGATGGACTCCCAGGGCTGTAGCTCTGTTGCTGAATCTGAGGGTCTTGGATTGGCTCTGTTTTTTTTTTTTTCGGGATCGTCCTTGACTTTGAGCTTTGGCTGACTTGGACTTTTCTTCAGCTGCTGCTTCATGCTTCAGGGATACGTTTCTCAGAGAGGGGTGGGACCACGGTTCCGAGGTTGTCCTCTGTTCCAGGCTCTCATTGCTCTACAGGGGGACCTGCCTTTCAGTTATGGAGACGGCATTGGCCTCGGCAGGTTCTCAGCTGGCCCCCTCCTGTATTTGAGTGTTATCCCTGGGCTCCCTCTTGCCCAGAGCTGCCACAAACCTCCACACCCGGGCAGTGAGCACTTAAGCTGCAGGATACCCCTAAACAGGGCCTGTCTTCTTCAGAGTCCTCCTTAGAGATTCCCACTGAGGAGATGCCCTGGTAAAAGCCATGCAAGAGGAAACGCATGGATTCCCCTGAAGAATCTGTCACAGAAGACACGGACTTTGATGATTGGGAGGGTTCCCCTCAGTCACCTCCAGAAGGATGCCTCCTTTGGAGATATTTTAAAGATACTAAAACAGAGGGGTAGCTGGAAGCCCAACGACCCTACCTCTGAGGAGTCGGTGTACTTGCAAGCCTTGATGCTTGCCCATCTACTTAGGTGGCTCCTTCTGCTGATAGTCTTATTAAATTGATCACTCTGCGGGCTTGGAAGGCCCCTGAGTCCATAGAGGGAATCCCCAGGAGACTGGACAGAATTTTTTCAGCTCCAGAGAACCACCAGCATTGAGCTAAAGGGTTAGCAGTAGATGCCATGGTGGTTGCTGCTGCCACCAAGAAGGAACTGGCAGAAGAGAATTCCACTGTTCATCCCCCTAATAGAGAGTCCAGGGAGATGGACAGATTCGGAAAGCAAGTGTATGCATCATCAACCTTCTCTTTAGGGCCCTTGAATTTTATGGCACACTTTACTAGGCTCCAGAGGGATCTGATCAAGACGTTATCTGATACCCTTGCAGGAGCTGTGTCTGAGGAGGTCCAAGATAAAGTGGCCCCAGCTGGCTACACCTGGAGTCTACTTCCTACTCGTCCATGAGGCTTATCGCACATGCAGCTGAAGGGATGACTAGGGCATCGGATTCCGGTGTTGCCATAAGGCAACACTCCTGGATATGCTTGTGTGAGTTTGTGGAGCCTTTTAAGTCTTCCTTCATCAATGATTCTTTTGACTGATCTTCCTTGTTCGACCCCAAAGTCAGAGAAACATTAGGCAGGTGAGAAAAAGATGGAAAGACTTTTTCTGCAGTGGGCATACATTTTTCTGCTTCCCAGTGGTCCTACTCTAGGAAACAGAGGAACGTCAAGGTGTGAATCAAAAAATCCCAAGGGCCTTTTCAGGACACGTGGTGGCTCTCATAGGGGCAGAGGGGGGAGCTCCAATGGAAGATGCCAACCCTGTGGCAGAGGTGGCCTGCAAAATCAGGGTTCCAGAGATTCTTCCTCTGGGAAACTCTGCCAGCACTCCTGAAAGGGGGTCCAATTGCTTACCCCTGGAAGCAGTTGGGGGAAGATTCTCTTTGCACTTGAGAGCCTGGCAGCAAGTAAGATACATGGGTGCAAAAATCATTAGCAGAGGTTACCACATTCCCTTTACTGCCATTCCAAGATCAAGAAGACTCCCCAATGTTCCACCCACTCAGAGGGATCGAGCAGCTTTGGAAATTCAAAAGCTGCTAGAGAAATGTCATCCAAGAAGTCCCACCAGAGCAGATAAGATCCGGAGTTTACTCTAGGTTCTTTTTGGTGCCAAAAAAGACAGAGGACTTTAGACCAAATTTAGATCTCACCCTTCTGAGCAAGTTTGTTCAGCAAGCAAAATTCTGGATGGTCACGGTGTAGTTTATACTACCCTTCTTAAAGGAAGATAATTGGATGTGATCTGTAGATCTTCAGGATGTGTATTACCACATAAAAATGGACAAGTGCTCCAGAAGGTTTCTCCACTTTCGGCTAGGCGCCAGTCCTTCAGAGTGCTGCCCTTTGGCCTCACCAGCCCCCAGGGTGTTCGTGTTTGGTAGCAGTGACAGCTCACTTGAGACTGCACGGATTCTGGGTGTTTCCCTTGTCTAGACCAATGGCTCATCACCATTCCCACCAGGCATCTACTGCTTCAAGCAACAGATTTCATTCTTCACCTGTTAGCTTGCCTGGACATTACAGTGAATTAATCAAAACCTCGACTAAGTCCAGCTCAAGATCTAGAGTTCATAGGAGCCTATCTAAATACCATCACTTGTACAGCTCTCCTTCCTCTGCACAGGTTACAGAAAGTAAGATCCCAAGTATAAGCCATTCTCTCCAGTGACAAGGTACCTGCATTGTCAGCCCTTTTAAGCTTTAGGGTACATGGCAGCAGCCATTACCTTACCTCTGCTAGCAAGATTTCACATGAGACTACTACAGTGGCTTTTGGCATCCCAATGATCCATCCTGAACCATCCAGTGATGCATCCTGTTTTAATCAGTCGTTGCAAGAAGGACTTATCCTGGTGGATGGAATCTGAGGAAATTCTCTTAGGCTATCCCTTCCTTCCACCTCAGCCTGAGGCCATAGTGACCACAGACTCCTCTCAGATGGGAGGGGGGTATTATCTGGGAAGAACAGTCCAAGGCACTTGGTCCCTGATGGAGGCCAATCTGCATATCCATGTTCTGAAACTGAGGGAAGATCTCTTAGCACTGCAAGCCTTCCAAGCTGTCCTCCCTTCAGGAACAATTGAAATTCAATCAGACAACACGTCAGTAGTCTAGTACATGAACAAACAGGGCAGAACCAAGTCTTTACCCCCCTGTGTCGAGAAGATCTCAATGTCTGGCAATGGATGATATCCTCCAACCGCTTTCTGATAGCAACGCATATCCCTGGGATCTTGAACGTGATGGTGGACAAACTGAGCAGATGCTTTCTTCTGCCTCATGAGTGGTCTCTCAATCCCAGAGTGCAGAAGGAGATTTTCCATTGCTAGGGCCAGCCTTGCTGCGACCTATTTGCATCACCCCGGAAGAAGTGCAGCAACTACTTTGCACTAATCCTACCTCAGGACACCTCTCTTGACAATTGTTTAAAGTAGGCCGAATTACAATGGATGCTAAGACTGCAGGCTGATAAATATCCAGGCATTAATGCTAATGCCTGTTTGAAACCAGCCTGTAAAGGGCGTAAATTGAATCTGTGATTTGTTTGGATGCTCAACATGTTTGTTCTTATGATTGGTTACCATAATGTTTTTAAAGAGCTGTGTTCTATTTTTTGTTAGGATCTGATGAAGCATATTTTATGCAAAAGCGCTTATCTTTTGTCTTATTTTATTTCATTAGTGTGTGTCTCGGCCATGGCAGCCTCAGTGGTTATCATTCTAAGTTGTTTTTGTTCCAGTTTGGGCTTTTGGGTGCTGTTTGGCTGTTTTTTTTTCATTTAATCCCCCCTCAGGGGGAGTCCCAGAGGGATGCTCTCCTTCATGATTGGCCCTCGGGACTACTCTGTACCTTTCTCCCATTCCCACTGATTCCTCTCTTCTTGAAAGTCAGCAGGTTGAGAAGCAAGGTGTGATCCTCATTGCACCCTTTTGGCCTTGACAAGTCTGGTTCCCCTTTCTGTGGCCTCATCTAATTCACCATCCATGGATTCTGGACTCAGTTTGGATCTTCTCTCTCATCCGCAGGCACTGGTGCACCCCAGTCTTCAGAACCTCAAGCTTACATTTGGCTCCTCCAATCTCGTTAATCACCAGGCAGAAAAATGTGTCTTCTCCAGTCCAAAAAATTTTACTGGCTTCCCGTAGACCTTCCACCAGGAAACTTTACCACAGCAAATGGAAAAGATTTTCTGTTTGGGCACACAATAATGGTTTTAACCCCTTCTCCGCACCATTTGAAAAGGTATTGGAGTTTTTGGCTAAGCTTTTCAAACAAGGAGCCCCTGCTGCTACTGTTAAGGTTCGACGAGCTGCTGTTTCCAATTTCCACAATGGCTTTGAAGACCAATCTAAATTTCCCGTAGATTGTGTAAAGTGTTCATTAAAGGAATTTTGTGGTTGAAACCACCTTATAAAGATGTAGCTCCTTGGACTCTGACTATGGTTCTGCAGTCTTTGGTCCTTTCCCCCTTTGAACCCGGCGGCTACCTGTCATAGTTTCTTTCATGGAAGACCATTTTTTTGATGGCCATTACCTCTGCCAGATGAATTTCCAAAATTCAGGTATCTTCCAAACCTCCATATTTGATTTTTTTTTTTTTCATAAGGATAGGATTTTACTAAGAACCACAACCCATCTTTTCTTCCTAAGGTGGAATCAGAAACTAATTAATCAAACCATTGACTTACCTGTTTTCTTTCCAAATTTTTCCAAGAAAGGTGAATATTGCTTACAATTGCTGGATGTTTGCAGAAAGTTACACTTCTGTCTCAACAGAACTAAAGAATTTACTGACCAGTTATTTGTCTCCTTTTCCGGTCCATCTTTGGGGACACTTGTTTCAAAAGTCACCTTGTCAAGGTGGTTTAAGGGACTGCATTACTTTCATATACAATAAAAAGAATCTCCAATTACCAGTGCCAGTGAGAGCGCATTCTACTAGTGCAATAGCCGCATCTGCTGTTTTCCATTCTAAGGCTTCCATGGATGAAATTATACGCAGCAGCAACTTTGGCTACTCCACATACCTTTCTCACTCATTACAAATTGGATCTGGTCTCCAAGGGAAGAACATCCTTTGCCTCTATGGTTCCCAGGAATATTATTCCATAAGGCTACCCAAGATCTAAAGTAGCTGGGGACTCTGTCCCAGAGGTCAAGGATAAATGAAGACTGACATCATCAGATTAAGAAGTTATGTACTTATAATAATGTTCCATCTGTGTTGTCAATCTTCATTTATCCTTGGCACCTTCCCCTCCTTCCCCTTCCTGCGGACTCCTTGGAGGATTGGGCACTTGTCCAGGTAACTTTATCAGGTCTGACCTGACATAGCCTCTTCAATTCCATATACATATTCTTCTATCTACTGTGTAGCTACAAATTCTATCTGAAGTAATTTGGAGAGGGGTATTGTGGGTAGAGACTTAGCTCGACAGTTTTTTGCTTACACAAACTGTAATGGCCAAGCTGGTTCTGAGGATCGGAACTGTGTCCCAAAGGTCAAGGATAAATGAAAATCGACCGCACAGATGGAACATTATGGTACGTATATAACTTATTTCCTCCAGTTTTGGATCAAATAACAATGGAATCCCCACTCTCTTTTTCAGGGGATTCCGCCACATTCTGTAAACCAAAACATCTGCTCCCTCCAGTTTTGGATCACACATTGTATCAAGGGGCATAGAATTAATGCCCTCACATCAGGGAGGCAATTTTTTTTTTTTTTTAATTGAAAATCTTTGCGGTGAAAGAAGACACTTAGAGACCTGTTCTAGACATCTCTCTTCTGTCTTTGTATCAGGGTCCCAATTATCAAAATGCTGTCCCCTCCAAGCCTTGTTACCATTCTTGTCCTCTTCATTTTCATGGTAACAGTAGACTTAAAAGATGCTTTCTATCACATTCTTATTGGCAAGGAACTCAGAATTTTTAAAGATTTTCTGTATTTAGCTTCCATTTTCAGATCTCTTGTTCTATTTTTATGCAAAAAGGGTATTTACAAAGTGTCTGGCTCTAGTCTTTGCATACAGCAGACTTCAAGTAATGCTCATTTTCCACATTTGGATGATTGTATGTGAAGACTTTTCCAATTCCCAAGATTCCTTGATGTGTCAAAGAGCTCCTTCTTGGTCAGCTTACAACTGAACTTGTAGAAAATTTTCATCCCTTCACCCACACTATTTTTTCTAAGATGGTATCTGGATACTTCCCTAGGAGGAACAGACTTTTCTTCAGGGCTAAGTGGAGCTGTACAGAGGGAACTTCCAGAGGTATTCTCAACCAGTGTCTGATATTGTCCATGAAATTTCTCAGGATTTTGAGTCTCTTGTCTTATGTGATTGTCATGATTCCCTTGGCCAGACTTCATATGAGAAAAATTCAGTAATACCTTGGGTCAAACTTGTCTCAGCGTCATCAACCTTCATCGTTTCAGATTGCAGTGCTGGTATTTGTAAGAAGGTGATTAAGATGGTGCGATGGGCCAGTTGTCTCTCAGTCTTGATCTTCCTTTCTCCCTCCTCCTCAGGTTGTCACAGCAGATGTCTGAGACGATACTGGAGGGGTGGGCTTTTTCAAAAGAGGTGTAAATACAAGGTCTGTGAAACAGAGGACATAAAAAGGCACACACATATCAGACATATGTTCACAGTAAGCCATATTCTACAGGCCTTAAGTCAACTCTGGTCTCCAGGACGTTTGTTTTTTGGCCAGGTTAGGTTTGTTTTGCGAGGCCTTATTTCAGGGGAAACCCAAGGTGCATTTATACTTCTAAGGTAAATTTGGTCAGGGCATCAGGAGCTTCCCCTACTCTTTTTGACAGGTGCTGTGTAATCTTTTATAGCCACCTGCATGTGGGATGGCATCTTAGTTTAATGTCTCATCTGAAGAACAGCACACTCAGGAGTGCAGCACCCCTAATACTGCACTGCAGTGTCAGCAGGATAATTGCCAAAGGTGAGTGTGCTACCTATTCTACTACATGTATTCTTCAAGTTATCACAGATAACACCATGGTGATGTGGTATACAAACAAAGGAAGAGTTTCCAGATCTTGCCCTCTTTGCAGACTTGCGGTGGTGGCATTTGAGGTCGCAACACAGCTCAGTTTTACTGTCTGACTTCTTACATGCCATCAGAGCAAAGCATTATTGCAGACTAACTGAGCAGGACAAGGACAAACCCACAGGAATGGAAACTACACCAGGGGGTCTTCTGGAAATTGATTCAAATGCGGGGAACACTTCAAATACAGCCATCTGCCTCCTTTCAAAACAGGCAGTTAAAGAAATTAAATTCCAGGATTCCCTGCAAACAGACCTGGAAGCTGGATGCTTTGTCATTCCCACTGATGGGAAATATTCCTGCATGCATTACCACTGAGATCCAGTGTTATTCTAAAGAACCAGAAGGATCCCCAAAGATATTGGTGGTGCCTCCCTTTTGGCCTAGGCAACAGTGGCTGTGTACACTCTTTTGACAGTGGCCAAGGGCAGTTACCACAGTCTTCCCCTCAGACTGGATGTGCACACACAAAGCAGGGGTCATTTGATGTACCCTGTCCTGAAGACGCTTCACTTGACTGCCTGGTTGATAGTTTCAGTGCCATGCAGAAGGGATAAAGGAGCTGAATAACATGCTTACTAGAACATCACATGCGTATGTGGAAAAAAAAATTTAGTCTGTGCCATGTTAAGAACCAGGACCATTTCAAGGCCAAGATGCCTCTAGTTCTAGAATGTATGCAAGTTTATTATCTATGGGTTTTTCCTAGTCTTACATCAGAATTTGTCTTAGACATTTCTTCTCTGCTTTTAGATTCTCCCCTTTATTTCTGTCCTCAAGTCAAGTGGATTTTGAAAAGGGTTTTATATATTCATCCACCTATAAAATGGGTGGCTCCTTGTTGGAGCCAAGTTATTCTATTTGAATCAGTTCATCAGACTGAGTTGAAGTTCTTCACTTGGAAAACTGTATTACTCTTTTTTCTGACTTTTACAAGATGGATATCCTCCCTCCCCTAACCCAACCCCACAGTTCTTTTTGGCTTATTGCCAGTGTATGAATATAAATACAGTTTTGTGTACAGTTACTTATGCTACATGTTGAATTTTTCCTTTTCTGGTATTTTCCTTTCAGGGCTGTAACCTCTTTTTGAGCCAAGAAAGTTTTGAAACCTTTGGCAGACTAACAACTGCTTTCATGTGGCTCTCCTCAAGCACCACAGTGGTTCAGGTATGTGAAAGGTGTCCTGAAACTTTGAAAGCTGGTCAGTGGTCATATCCTTGGCAGGATATAATCCAAATAGCTTGGGCAACTGCAGCAGTCCTCTTAAAACATCTATTGTCATGGTAAGTGTGACGTCCCCACTCTGGGCCAGTAATAAAGGAGCCTGAACTCTCACCACTGACACTGGCGAGGGAAGTTTACTTGGACCAAAGATAGATAGCTGCATCTGGAAATACTGCTTGTATCTGCATAAAGCACAATTTCCCTTAAGGGCACACAATGAACACACACAGTCTGGGGTCTGGATTTCTCTCTGTCTCCCTTCAGGTCCCCATAAGACTCCCCACTGGCAAAGCTATAGAGTTCAGTCCTCAGTAGTGTCTCCAAGTCAAGTCCTCCAGCACCCTCTCTGTGAAACCAGTGCTTCGTGTCCCTGCTCCAAACAGCTGACATGCACTTTGAGATTTGATGTACACACACACACTCTCTCTCTCTCTCTCTCTCCTAGGAAAGGCTGGCACAGATTTACTAGCTATGCCCCCTTCTGCCCAGACTATAAGGTAGTTACTGCCACCAGACACTCCAAAGCCAGCTACTCAAAGGGTCTTGCAAGGGTACCCAGTGATACTGAGTGAAATTAATATTAGTACAAATGGTAGTGTTTTGAACAATGCAGTAAAGCTTCCAGGAGTTGCCACAGTCACCAAATACAAGTACTTTCAAAGGTTAAAGTATTCTCTAATGGACCAGCCACAATAAAAAGTTTAAATATATTTAATAATAAAAAAGAACATGAAAATACTAAATATCTGTTTACAATAAACAGAGTTTCAAGCACAGGAAATATTAAAAATAGATTCACAAAGATGCAGAAAAACAGTACTTAACTAATGTCACTGTTTTCCTGACTGATTTAAAGAATTACTAATCCCTAGCTCACTTACTAGAGCAAGGCAATATGAAGTAGGTGAGGGGTCCTTCTTTGTCAGGTTCCAAAAAGAGATTGCCATGAGACTTCAGTCTTGTCTAGTATTAAAATGTCATTACAGAGCTGGCTTACAGAGTGACATCACACACGTCTGGGTCATATGACTTCTGGTTTCCGTATTACCCCTTGGCTAGAAGCTGCCAGGATTTAGCACATATATGTCAATAATGCATACACATAGAGCTTTACTAAGATCTGTTGCAGCTTCTGGAAGTCAAATAATTTCAACCTTCCAGAGTTACAATTAGTTCCCTGCTAGAGACAATACAGCTGGATTCCTGGTCCTTGTTTTCCCAGACATTGTCTCTGGCTGCAATCAAAAATGTAAGATACAATCTTGATGGCCTAAATCAAGTAATTTAATTTCTTACAATTTTTCAGAGTTAGATGGATTCGGATTAACCTTTTCTTTTCCAGTATCCACTAGTAAAACATACATTTATAGGTTCATAGGTTGGTACTAGGCTATCAGCCCTAGGGCCAATACAAGCCTAGCCATAACAATTCCCTGGCTATTTCTTCCCACACTATTTACTTCCTTGGACCCCTGTCTAGCAGGGCAACTGACGTGATCCCCGGGGTGAATTTCCTTTCTCCCATCCAATAGTCAAGGTTCCTTTTGAAGAGGGCCAAAGAGGCACTCTGCTTGACATGTATGGGCAATCTATTCCAGAGTCTGGGGAGTCTGTGGGTCAGGAACCTATCCCTCCAGCATGTTTTGTTTATTGTGATGACAAGGTTTAGATCCCTGGAGCGTGTGGCTCTGAGGGATTGGGATTTCTTTAAGTGTAGCATGTCCAACAGCTCTGGGTTTGACATGGCCTTGTATGTTAAGCAGAGATTGCCTCTGAGTAGACGATATGCGACAGAGTATAGCTGGAGTTTTTTAAGGTGGTCAGCGTAGCGCATCTGCTTTAGGCCTGTGATTCTTTTAGTGAGGTATTTCTGCAGTCTTTCCAGTTGTTGCAGATGTCTTGAGAGGCGTATAGAGCACAGGCAGTGCTGATGAGTTGGATGGTCAAGAAAAAATGCTTAAAGCTCTGATTCTTTCTGTTTTTTTAAATCACATTCCTGGTTCCCATTACATCATTCCTCACATTTCCATGGGTTCCCAGGCTCACAGAAACTACATTTACATTCTTAACATCTCCTTTTGTTATTTTGCAGCTGGTCAGGAAGCAGAGAAATAAAAATATGTTTGCATGTTTAAATCTAGCAATTTAACTCTTGGTTAAAACAATAGAAAGAATGTCTTCATCTAGACCGCCTGGAGCCGACTTTAGATCAAAGGGTCACAACATGCTTTACTTGATCAGCTTTCTGACAGCAGAGTGTACTGTTACATTAATATTTACAGATGACATAATTATCTCCAAAATCTTATCAGGCTAGGCTGGCAGCCTTCACATCCCATAACTCTGTTTTTCCCTCACTTCATATTCATATTGCAATTCCTGTTTGTATTAGACTAACTTACCTTTAATTTCTCTACAAAATGTCTAACATTTCTCTAAATATTAAATTGTCATATACCATGTATGGATTCTTAACCAATGCTTTTATATTATGTCTAATTTATTATTTAAACTGCAGATGTTTTTGTTTTAGTTTTGAAGATTGTAAAAATATTATTCTTAAAATGTTTTGTAATAGCTTTTCTCCCTTGACCTCTGCTGAAAATGTGATTCTACCCAGTCAGACTTTCCCAGTAATCAAATGTCAATAAATAAATAATAAATCTAATCTTGAGCGGTGGGTATTTTTGTAATAATCTCATCTAATAAGACTTGATATCTCTCTCTGTTAAATTCAAGCAATATCTTTATTTGTATATATCCAGAAACTGGAATTCAGAAATTGTAAAATTCACAATTCCAGGTAAGCATTTTCACGCAGAGATGAGCTTCCTCTTATCTAGTTATTCAAGTAGGCCAACTGCTTTCTTTATCCTTAAAATGTGTTTGAATAATTTGGTACAGGTACTTCTGAGCTGGTTGACTGGTGGTAGTACAGGTGTTTGGCATAAACCTTTGCTTCAGTATGAAGAAAAAATGTGAACAGATTCTCCACTGTAATTTGTTTGCAGTTGAAATGGGCATCAGTGTAGTGGACCACAATGAAGTGAGTTGTTCATATTTGCAATGTTTACACAAAGTTCACTTTAGAGCTCCTTATGTATAAGGCACACAGTCACATTTGTGTAGCTTCAGAGTAAGACAGGTATTAGTATTGCATGGGAAAACATTTGACAGTTTTGTTCATAGATTTATAGGAGATGCAGGCCTAGCCAGTATAACCTAATTTTACCCAGTATATGGCACCTAGGGGCAAGGAGACCTGGATTTGTGCCTATGCATTGAGTATCTTAAATTAATAAGGGACAGGAACTAACCCCTGGTGTGAATTTGCGGTTCCCAATCCACTGATCCAAATTGCACTTGGGCCAGGGAAAGGGCTCTGCTTAATGTGAATAGGAAGCCTGTTCCAACGAATGTACCATCTTTGAGACACTTATCTGTCTGTCCGGCATATTTTGTTTGAGTCGCTGTCTAAGTTTAGATCCCTAGAACAGGTGACCCTGTTGCTGTTTGACTTGTGGATGTGCAGCAGCTCCATCAGGGCTGGATTTGTGAGTGCCTTGTAGGTCAGGCATAGGTCACCCCTTAATAGTTGGTAGGAGACCAGACTAAAAGCTCTATCCCTTTACTCTAGCAGCACAGGACATGTTTACAGCCCTGTATTTTCTTTTTGAGGAACCAGTGAGGTCGCTCTAGCTGCTTTAAGTGCCTAATCAAGTACATGTCAAATGATGCATTGTAGTTGATTAAATGGTCTAATGAGGGCCAAGTACAATGGGACTATAATTTCCTTGGATCTGGATGCCATACCTTTACTTAAAAGTTGTCACATAAGACTTCCTTACCACTGTGGACACATGCCAAAGTTCAGGCTACTATCTGTGTACTGTGTAAAACTGTCAAAAGCACTACTGACACTGGACAGTAGATGAGCAAAAAATGAATATAGGAGTCCCATCTTGAGCTTTTTAGCTATGTTTAGTACTTCACATAAGTGTCTTTTGTTACAGATCAAGTTTTGCTCTGAAGCAACATACTGGCAAGAGAAAGTATATCTTTAAAAGAATAGTCTCTCATGTGGGCTATTTTAAAACTTTTGGCTGTTTTTGGCCAAATCACTTTAATCAGCACTTTCTAATTTACAGTCTTACATTTGTAAAAATAGTTTTTGTGCTTGGAGTTGTGTAGCTCCTTCAACTGTTATTTATTGGTGTCTGCTGCAAATATGTTTTTAACTTGTATGCAGCCTTTAACCAGTCTAGTTCACATGTAGAAAGGCAGCGATGCAGAACGAGATGGAAATGTCTGTTAAGTAGTTTTACCTTGTGGCATCAGTTTGGTGTTCGATTTCACAATTGTTTTACTAGTTTAGGAGGCTCTCTGTTTTTCCTGTTTAGTTGCTGTGTGTAAAAAAATTGATGCTGCACATATAATTGAATCAGTAAGCTTTGTTTTGATTCGGTGTCCATTTGACATCTACAGGTCTGGACAATCTAAGCAGTGACTTGGAAGCTCAGTGTTTCATTACGAATGATATACTTGAAGCTATATCACCATGGACAAATCTGATTTCTTCTTACTATGATCCTGCCGAGACCCAATCAAGTGGTTGTTTAGTACACTGTGGCAAAACAAAAATATTTACAACACATTCAGTGGTATGTATTTTTTAATTTACTTGAAATCAAGAAAATGTTCAACGGACTACTTTTTCAGCTAATTAACCTGCTTTACCGAACTGTGACTGAGATTTGCATATTCATTGGTTTTAAACCAACTCCCAGTTTCTTAAGGTATGTTATCATGGTCCATACCTCTCAACTGTACTGAATTCCTTGGTATTTACTGTTTTTGGGGTTGAAATAGGGTGCCACAAATTCCCAAGTGGCCAATTTAAATCCCGATTTTTGTTTTCATTTTTTTATTTACATGCTGACATCATCACACATCAGAAGCATATCCCATGACATCATCAGTGAGCCTCCCAAAGCTAGTGTGCAAACAGCAGAATTAGGAACATTTACATTTTCAGCATTGTGTAAGCTTATGAAAAAATTAGTGCCCATACAGGCATGTGTAAATGGTAAGTGTATAAAGATTTTTGGGAGGTAATCAGTAAAATAAAGCTGTTTTATCAACAGCCTGTAATTGTGTGTTTATATACTGCTATTTAGAATTACGTAGAACATTTTACGGCAGTCACTCTCCTCAGTATAGGTATTAAAATGCTTTGCAGGGCATGATTTTGATATTCACTGATCAGCTTTAACTGTATGAGCAGTCCATTAAAGAAAGAAAGATTAATAAAATGAAACGAGATCAACTGGACAAAGATGATCCTGGGAGACTTACTAGGAGTACAATAATAACAGCAACAACAAGAGAACCAACAACAGACAAGGTTTTAGTTATTACAGGGGATATAAGGGAAAGTATAACCATGCCAGCAGACCTCAACGGGATTTTCCCAGGGGAGATCCTCGCACAAAACCAGACAGGGGCACAATACAGGACCACCAGGAGACTGCCCCTCCAACATCTCATTCCCCACAATCACAATCCCCTCTGGCTATCAACACTCTGCAGAAGCCTTCGACATCACAGAAGGATCAGGACCGGAACATAAGCCACAGCGGCAACCAGAACTGACAGAGTTCTACAGGACGAATTACAGGACTACCAGGACAACCGGGACTACAGACAGTCCAGCTACCAGGAGCAGCAGCACCTTCACAGAGATCAATTTCTTCGGGAAGACAAATATCGACAGCACAGTCATCGAACACCACACTAATAATAAAGCCAGTACCAGAACAAGAACAACCACCACCAGAGCCCCAGATCTTGTCCCTCTTACCAGGTCCCCCCATACCACAGCCACAGCGGGGAATACTACTACAACCCACCAAGATTCCAGAAAGCAGAGGAGGAATTCCAGAGGTCTCATACTCTATCCACGAACTCCCAGGGAGACAGGAGAAGCAAACAGTGGACAGGGGTGAAGGAAATACAATATCTGGGCAATTCCGACTGGAACCCCTACTACAACCCAGGTCCCAGGCTCAGACGGAGGAACCAGCCACAATAACCGGTACAAAAACAACCGGTACCACAATAACAGGTGCTCCACTTATCTGGAACCACTCTGTTAAAGCACTGACTGAAGAGGAAAAAAAGTGTGTTGTCCAAAGGACTTAATTTTGTATCAAGCTGCAGGAGTGAGGTTGCTCAGGTACTGATAGACCTTAAAATGTTTGTGAGGAAACTCAACTTAAGGGTACAGTTTCATGGCAAAAGTAATGACACTGAAAATAAGCCTATTGATGAAACTATAAAAAGGCCTAGCAGCTATTGTCCACCACTACATCAAACACTAGCTGCTTTCGAAGTGAAGTGTGAGACAGATATCAGGAAACTGCTTAAAAAAACCTCCTTAGAAAAAACTTTATAACCTAACACAGGGAGAAAGAAAAGCATTGCTTGAGCTAGGCAATGATAAATCCAGGCATGTAATGAAGGCAGACAAGGGAGGAGAGGTATACTTGTGACTGATACCACTAGCTACAACCAAAAGATAGAAAACATGCTGGAGGATAACAGATTTTGAGTTATTTACCATGGATAACATAAAAAGAGCATATGATTTATGGAACACTAATCTCACCACATTATAGGAAGAAAAACTTATCACTGAAAATCTTTTAAGTATTTATGGAGCCCATGCCCACGTTTACCTTACTTATTTGGAATACCAAAGCCACACAAGAACAGAGAAGACCCACCTTATAGACCGGTGGTAGTAAGTGGAGGTTCCCTTACTGAGGTCACAGCCATTTACCTTGATTACTTGCTGAAACCTCTAGCAGAAAAGAATAAGTCATACATAAGAGATTCAATGGATTTTTTTGAAAAAAATAAAAAACATTATAGTGGAAGCTGACAGTATTTTGGTAACTATTGATGTGGAATCCTTGTACACAGTGCTCCCTCACAATTACTGTATAACAGCAGCTAATGGAGTCTTTTAAGAAACATAATCAGGGTACACAGGCACAACTGCAAAAGTTAAGTAAGCGCATTAATCTTGTACTGGACTTCAATTTCTTTACTTTCAGTGGCAAACACTACAAACAAAAAACTGGTGTAGCAATGGGGGCTGGCATGGCTCCCATCATAGCTAACATAGCCCTGGGCAAATGGGAGGAGGACTTTGTGTTAAAGACATGCGTCTGGAGCATTTCTCCCCGGGCCTCCGCTGAAAACAGGATCTGTGGAACCTAGTCGGACTTTCCCGGTCAACAAATGTTAAGTAAATAAAATAAATAAATAAACAACACAGATTACATACAGCATACCCCATGCTATTTACGTTTTATTGATGATGTATTTATTGTGTGGGAAGAAAACAGTGTAAGAAACTTCTCTGTGTGGAAGATTTTCAGTCCATATATTTCTAGTTAATCACTGTATATAATCAGATCAGACAATAGTAGTAGAAGTAGCGAACGTAAACTCGTCAAGTCAAAAAGTAATAATAGAAAATATATAATTCTACAGCATTACTAAGTATTCGAAAGTAATCCAAGCAAGGCAGGCAGTCTGTTTCCAGTCGAAAATCCTTTTATTAAGTCCACAGACAAGCGATCCAAGTAAAACAAAAGTAGAGTAATAATTTCCTCACAAGCTTTCTAAATATATATATACTTTTTATCAGGCATGGGAGTGGTTTATTGTGCTGTAAAACAAAGTGTTATTGGTACACATGTTAAATTCACATCCCTTCCCCCATCAGTGTGACATTCGAGCTGGTCCTGCCCTACCTAGTAGCTGTCATAATAATATATAGCCCTAATGTACTTTAATGGTACATCTTATTTAACCAAATTATTAAGTAGATTATTAAGTCTGTGATTTTATATACAAGGCAATATACTACATGGCTGGAAATATATAAACCTTAGTTCATTTTGCGATCAAAAATTATATATAAATATATACATATACATTTTGCTAGTAAAAATCAGTTTCTGTTTTCATAACCTATTGTTAACAAAGATCGCTTTCGTCCTTCTAGACTTCTTCAGGTCTGTGTACAAGAACCCTAAAAACCTATATAATTGTATAATTAGTTAGTATTGTTATTACCATCATTTTGAATAAAGTTGGGAAAAAAAAAAAATATATATATATATAGATATATATATATATAGATATATATATATAGATATATATATATAGATATATATATATATAGATATATATATATAGATATATATATATATATATATATAGATATATATATATATAGAGAGATATATATATATATATATATATATATATAGATATATATATATATATATATATATATATATATATATATATATTATGATGTAGGGCGGTGCAGTGGTGCAGCAGTTAATGCTGTCGCCTCACAGCAAGAGGTTCTGCAGTTTGATTCTCAGCTGGGGTGCCTTCTGTGTGGAGTTTGCATGTTCTCCCTGCATTCGTGTGGGTTTCCTCCGGGTACTCCGGTTTCCTCCCACATTCTAAAGACATGATTCTGGAGCATTTCTCCCCGGGCCTCCACTGAAAACAGAACAAGATCTGTGGAACCTAGTTGGACTTTCCCGGTCAACAAATGTTAAATTAAAAAAAAATTAAAATGATGGAAATAAAATATACACTTAAATTTCAAATGATTTAAAATGGTATTTAAAACCAATTTGTAGAAAAAAATATATTAAATAAAATACAATTAGTCATGTAAACAATGTGGCAATTTTCTAAGTTCCAGTGCACTTTTAATTGAACAGTAGTAGTTTAGTCCAGGCTTTCTAAAAGAGTTTAGCTTTAATTGCCACATAAGTTCATGTTTCTCCAGAATATTCGGGATGTCTCCATCAAGATCACCCATGTCTATGCAATCCAGGATCTGGAACTTAAAACCTGTGTCTTTTATGAAGAGAAAGGTGTTTGGCTAGTGCATTATTTTTACATCCAGAGCGGATTTCTGACAGATGACATGAAATCCTTCGCTTGAGTTTATTTACAGTCTTGCCCACGTAGAATGCATCACATTCACTGCACTGTGCCCTGTAAATTACTTTTTTAGTGTTACAATCGCCCCCTGCACTGGTTTTAATGATCTTTAAATAAGGGCAATGAAAACTATCACCTTGCTGTATAAATATACAAAATGTACAATTAGTTTCACATCGTTTAGTGCTTTTCTCACACAGTCTAGGTTTAAATTCAACAAAACTTCTAATATTCCTGGCCTTCCTATAAACAAATGATGGGGCTTCACCTAAGATGTTAATCAGAAAAGGGTTTCCTGTGACAATGTCCCAGTTTTCTTCAATAATATTTTTGATACTGTGATAATCCAAAGTGTATGTCAGGATGCAGCTATTTTTGCATTTGTTGTTCTCTGTGGAATTACTTAACATTTTTCTACTGGGGAGGTTGAGTTGAAGGTGCTTCAGTCCTTTTCAGTTGTATAATGGGTTTTCCAGGATGTTTAACATCTGACTTTCATAGGCTCTCACTAGAAAATCATTCTCTAAGTTCAGGTTTCTCAAAATGGTTCCATCTCTGTGGTAATTCGAGCTAATCTATAGCCTTGGGATTTCACTACATTATATTTGTTTTTTGTAGGATGTAGACTTTTACTGTGGTGTAATAAGTTAACCCTCGTTGGTTTTCTGAATAGATCAATGGTAATTCTGTTCTTGTCCTTGGAAATCTGCATATCTAAGAAAGTGGTTGAAGTACAGCTATGGGAAGAGGTAAACTTCAAGGAAGGGGGTTGTTTGATTGAGATGAGTGATAAAATCTCCAAGCTGCAAGGTGTCACCTTCCCACACAATAAAGACATCGTCAATAAAACGTAAGTAGCATGTGATATGCTGCATGTAGTCTGAGTTGTTTAACACACAGTCCTCTTCCCATTTGCCCAGGGCTATGGTAGCTATGCTGGGAGCCATGGCAGCCCCCATTGCTATACCAGTTTTTTGTTTGTAGTGTTTGCCATTGAAAGTAAAGAAATTGAAGTCCAGTACAAGATTAATGAGCTTGCTTAACTTTTGCAGTTTTGCCTGTGTACCCTGATTGTTTCTTAAAAGACTCCATAACTGCTGTTATACAGTAATTGAGGGAGCACTGTGTACAAGGATTCCACATCAATAGTTACCAAAATACTGTCAGCTTCCACTGTAATGTTTTTTATTTTCTTCAAAAAATCCATTGAATCTCTGAATGAATGTGATGCATTCTATGTGGGCAAGACTGTAAATAAACTCAAGCGTATGATTTCATGTCATCTGTCAGAAATCCGCTCTGGATGTAAAAATAATGCACTAGCCAAACACCTTTCTCTTCATAAAAGACACAGGTTTTAAGTTCCAGATCCTGGATCGCATAGACATGGGTGATCTTGAAGGAGACATCCCGAATATTTTGGAGAAACGTGAACTCGTGGCAATTAAAGCTGAACTCTTTTAGGAAGCCTGGACTAAACTACTACTGTTCAATTAAAAGTGCACTGGAACTTAGAAACTTGCCACATTGTTTACATGACTAATTGTATTTCATTTTATTTTATTCTACAAATTGGTTTTAAATACCATTTTAAATCAGTTGAAATTTAAGTGTATATTTTGTTTCCATCATCATACATACATTTTTTCTTATTTTTATTTTTTTCTGGTTCTTTTTTCCACTTTTTTCAAAATGATGTGTAATAACAATACTAACTAATTATACAATTATATAGGTTTTTAGGGTTCTTGTACACAGACCTGAAGAAGTCTAGAAGGACGAAAGTGATCTTTAACAATAGGTTATGAAAATAGAAATTGATTTTTACATGCAAAATGTATATGTATATATTTATATATTTTTTGATTGCCAAATGAACTAAGGTTGATACATTTCCAGCCATGTAGTATATTGTCTTGGATAAAATCACAGACTTAATAATCTACTTAATTTGGTTAAATATGAGGTACAACATCATTATAAATTTTATTTAAAGTACATAAGGGTTATATATTATTATGACAGTTACTAAGTAGGGCAGGACCAGCTCGAATGTCACACTGATGGGGGAAGGGGTGTGAATTTAACAGGTGTACCAATAACACTTTGTTTTACAGCACAATAAACCACTCCCATGCCTGATAAAAAGTATGTATATATATATATATATATATATATATATATATATATATATATATATATATTTAGAAAGCTTGTGAGGAAATTATTACTCTATATTTGTTTTACTTGGATCGCTTGTCTGTGTACTTAAAGGATTTTCGACTTGAAACAGACTGCCTGCCTTGCTTGGATTGCTTTTGAATACTTAGTAATGCTGTACAGTTGTATATATTCTATTACTTTTTGTTTTGTTTTGTTTTGACTTGACGAGTTTACGTTTGCTACTTCTACTACTATTGTCTGATCTGATTAATATACAGTGATTAACTAGAAATATATGGACTGAAAATCTTCCACACAGAGAAGTTTCTTACACTGTTTTGTTTTTGGACCCACTACACTTTAGTGGGTTGTTTTGAGACTTTGGGGATACCACGGAGATTACTTGTTCTATAACTGTAGTTGCAGACCATCTTTTTATCAATATATAGAAGGTGAATTTTCAAGTTTGGGCTTCGGGATAGCAACCCGATCCTGTAAAAAGACAGGTACAAAAACAAGTGCTGAATGACACAAGAACGGGAGAGAGAGTTTTTAAGTGTAATAAATATATTCATTAACATCTAATTCTGTTATATTTAGTACGTATTTCATGTTGGTGTAGGAGCTACTAAACGTTTACATGTTAATAGTGTGTTTACAAGTTGTCTATCAGTTTCTCCCCAGGACCTATAATTTTGAAGAACTGTGGGTGTCTTGATGGTTTTTGCAAAACTTTCTATTTTACACTTTTGCCGGGGATATATAGAAACCTTGCATATTTTGTGAAGTGAGCTACAATTAAATTTTGACAAATACACAGGCATGAAAATGAAATATTTTTTTTCCTAGCTTACTTGAACTTTACAGCATGGTTAACAGTTTTACCAAAGCTTGTGCAATGCAAAACGTCTTTAGCAAACAATGTGCAACATACGGCTGTAATGGACTTTGCATTGCTCTTTTTTGCAGGTGCTCTGCAGAGTGACATTGGTATTTTTTGCTGTACAGCAGTATAAATTTAGTCAAAATAAACATTTATGGATTATAAACTGAAGATGATTGCACACTTTGAAAAGAGACTGCATATTTACCAGTAAGTGCTGTAAGATTCCTAGCCCTGTTAAGGTATCCAAGGTGCATAAATAAGGATCAAGTGTCATGATTTGATGATTTAGTAGTGAACTATAAGAAATTATTTAAAACCTGCAAATATATTAAACTGATATTGTAAAGTAGTGATGCTGTTTACACATTTGTTTATAATGTGCTGAATAGTCCGTGACATTTGGATGTTCCTGCACTCATTTCAGTGTGACTAATGGAGATGGAAATAAAAATAAAACATTTGGGTTTTTGCTTCACTCTGCAAAGAAGTGCTAGAGATGCTCCAGAAAGTACTGTTTTTATGTTTAGATACATGTATTCTGGCATGGTATGTGCCATCTGGTGGACGTTTGTAGTACTTTCTTTTTTTGTTTTGTGTTCTGATGGGTAAAACTGTAAACCAGCTAGAAAGAAAAACAAATTCACTAACTAAATTAGAATGTGTGAGATTTTCAGTGTAGAGACTATTATGACTTTATCCTGATAAAATTATGGTATTAATTTGTTTTAATAAACATCTTTATTAAATTATTACATATGATTTAGGCAATCTTACATTTATATAAATGAAAAAATTACACCACTTTAGTTGCAAACATTATACATCACAGGCACCATTGAAACAACTGTAGTTGCAAACATTATACATCACTTATCTATCCAGTCATTGTTAATTAAGCATTATATGGCTCTTTCACATACTGCCTCTTAAACCTTGTTCCTTCTTTGCATATATTGTTCCCACAATTCCCATTTTTTCCATGTAGCTTGCTCCTTACATTTTCAAAAGATCCCAATTCCAGTTTTATCTGTTACTGTACTTGCTACTTCTAGTAAAGTTGGTCTAGACTTTGATTTCCATTTTCTAGTAATTGCTTTTTTGGCAGCCACCATAATTAGACTCAGCAAGGCTTTACTATATCTAGACAATTCCGATTCTGTTTCATAGCTCAAAAAAATCCTCAAGCTGCTCACCCAGCATCTCGACACAAAGGTCTGCAGGGAATCCCTAAAGTGTGCCAGCTCATTATACTCTGCAAAAATGTGTTCCTAGCCACCTCTTTCTTGCCCGTCACATTTCAAACATTTGCTATCCACATGAGGAAAAATTCTTTAGTCTACTTGGGTTGTAAAAATATCTATGTAAACCCTTCCAGGCAAAGATCCTAAATCTTCTAGACTTTGTTGCATACTTGGGAGATGAACGTATATTCCCCCATTGTCTTTGTAATTGCTTATCCAGTTTCTCTTCCAATCCTTTCTAAGCCCTTCTGATTCTTATAATTATCATGCAGTATTTTGTACGCTTTACTAAGTATTCCTTTTTAATGGCAGCTTCTGTTCTACATTCTACAAAAACTCTACCAGTGTTGGTCTTGCATTTAGGAACCCCCCCCCGTTTCTTTCTCTTTGCCTATACTCCAGCAATCTTTGATGGGGAAGGCAAACTCTAACATTGAATCCAAATAAATTCTTGTCCTATTCTATTACCTTTCCCTTTCTAGTTATTTGCTCCCAATACTTTGGTTCCTTTGCCACTTTTCTCCAATAAATTCAAGCCCCCCCCCCCTTGCCTATTATTCTGTATCCCTAACCACAGTCATGCCTATCAGCAGAATCTGTCTTCATTCTTGTGCTGGTTTAGTTCTTGGAATACTTTCTGCTGCTTTATGAATACGATATTCTGTATGATTTTTGTTCTCCTTGAATCTGCATCCATGTTCCCAATCTCTCTTTTTTTGAACCCCCCCGTTGCGTCATCTTTTGTTTCCAGTTTGAATTATAGAATTGAAATTGTTGTTTTCATGTGATCTTCAACCTGAGGAAATACGGATCTGGTATGGATCTAACCTGGCCTAATTTTCCAGCATCGGATCCAAGCTCCTCCCCTACCCATAACACCCCTCTCCCTCCTCCCTTCAGATCTTGGTTGCTGCACGTTCAGACAGCAGCATGATCCATCGGCTCCAAGTTTCCTTAGTGGTGAAAGTTTTTTGGCTTCTTTCTCAATCTTTCATCTTCCTTTATCTCTCTCTTCTCAACTCTTTACCCTACCTGTGTCCCTTTTTGCGATCCGGCATCAGTTCTCAAAAAAAATAAAAAACTTGGTCTCACTTAACCACTTTCCCTGTCTGTGTGTGTATGTGTGTTTGGGTTTTTTCCTACTTCCATGGCTGAAACATCCAAGCTGGGCTTTAGAAAATGCGCTGTGTGTGGCCACTAGCTACTCCCTTCTGATGGCCAGACTCCATGTTGTGTGTCTGGGGGTCCCTCACCTAGACCCCTCCTGTTCGATCTGCATGAGCTTCAACCCCTGCACATTGATCCACAGGAGGAACAAATTTATTCTCAAAGGCCTCCTTCCCCCTCCTCCTGAGGCCTCCACCTAATCTTCCTCTGCCCTAGCCTCTGGGACTCAACCTCCTGCCAAGAAGGCCGGGAATGGAGTGAAACATTGCCATAAGGAGCGAGATAGGCCAAGAAAGCAGTCCCCCGACCGTGCTTCAGCCGAGCTCCCAGCCAAATCCTGCCAGGATCCCAGCCCGGGTTCCCCTTGGCTCCGGTCACCTCATTTCTCGCTGGATGTCTGGGCTGAACCCTCTAATCTGCCTCTCCCTGGCACCACTCCAGGGCTGTGTTGGTGGATTCCTCCATCCGGTCCACCTGTAGTTTTTTCTGAAGCAGAGGTAGACAGGATGATGCGGAGATTTGTCGGAACCAGATCCAGATAGGAGTCCTGCCTGCCCCCTCCCTCTCTGGGGCTGGGAGCATGCAGTCTACCTTTCTTCCCATTGCTCCCTCTCCAATCTGACCCCCGGCTTTGGAGTCTTCGGGTCCGAGGTTACCTGATGTTGAGGGGGTCGGTGCCAGTGGGTCCAGGTACCTTGATGCAGACTATTGCCCTGAGTGGCTTGGCTCCGACCTGTTCGGAGCTGGATCCGAGGGGATGGCATCGGCTTCAAGGTTTTCAGAGTTGGCCCTTCCACTTGGAATCTCGGCACCTGGAGACTCTGATCCGGCTCCCCCATAGATGCAGAGGGTGATGGGATCCAGTGCTACTCCCCTTAGCCTTGGGGATTTGTTCACCCTCTGCTTTTGATATGGTGGAGAGGATTCTCTGGGCTCCCTCGAGACCCTTTGATGTTATCCTTCTCTGAGTCCATTCTGGCTCCCTCTCTTTCTAGTCCAGAATCTGTCATCCTGCCACCTCAGGGACAGCCTGTTGCCACCACTCTGCTCCAGGGAGTCCCCCACCCCCCACCCCCAGGAGCTGCCTGAGGTTTAAGTCCTCCCTAGAGAACCCCCTGAGGAGCTCCCTCAGAAACATACGTGCAAAAGGAGGCACTTGGACTCTCCACCAGAGTCCCTCAGAGAAGACACTGACTTGGAGGAAGGGGAAGCTTCCCCTTGGTCACCCCCAGATGATTTCTCCTTCGGAGACATCATGGAAATCCTGTGCCAGTGTGGTTGGTGGTCTGTCCGAAAACCCAACCTGGATAAGTCTATGTTCCCGGATGTGTTTGCCACAGGACCCTCTACCTCCCGGGCGATCCCTCCTGCTGATCCCCTTGTGGACTTAATTTCATCCAGGGCATGGAAGGAACCAGACACTGTGGAACCTATTCCCAAGTGCCCTGACAAAGTTCTCAGCACCCCATAAGACAGGCAACACTGGTCTAAGGGATCCCAGGTAGATGCCATGGTAGTTGCGGCGGCCACCAAGAAAGAGCTCACTCAGGATAGCTCTGTGGTCCATCCGTAGGGCCGGGAGTCTCAGGCCATGGACCATTTTTGGAAATGGGCTTATGCTTCAGCCACGTTTGTCTAGGGTGCACTGAAGTATATGATACGTGATCAGACTACAGTGGGACCTGGTCAAAGAGGTCACTTAGTCTGCCCCAGGGTCCATGTCTGCAGAGAAGGTGTTCTCATCCCATATGACCACCCTAACTTAGATATCCAACACTTCCATGAGGCTGCTGTCACACGCTACTGAAGGTGTCTCTTGGGTGGCTGTAACCAGCATTGCCATCAGTTGTCATGCTTGGATCTGGCTTTTTGCATTCTCTGAGCCCTTCAGGGCGTCATTTGCAAATGCCCCCAAGGATGGTTCCACACTCTTTGGTAAGACCATTTGAGACATCCTAGTTCAGGGTGAGAAAGACGGGAAGGCCTTGTCTGCCGTTGGGATTCGCTTCTCAACCCCATAATGATCCTTTTCCCAGAATCAGCGTGGGGTGAAGATGTGGTTCTGAAGTGCCAGGGTACTTCCCACACTGCTCAGGACTCCACTTCCCCTGGAGGTAGAGTAGGATATGATAGATGCCGTCTTCATGACAGAGGGGGTTTGAGTGACCATGGGTCTCGGGATTCATCCCCGGACAGGCCCACACAGCAGCTCTGAAGGGTTGCCCAACTGCTTGTCTCTGGAGGCCGTCTGGGTACGTCTTCTCTGCACCCATCAGCCTGGGAGTCCATCACAGACTATCATTGGGTGTTGCAGATTATATCCATAGGATACTAGATTCCCTTCCTTCAACCCCCAGTCTCTCCCCAAACACCTCCCAGACATCCCACCCATACAGCTGGGAGGAGGCAGCAGTGGAAATTTCCAAGTTGCTTGAAAAGCGAATCATTAAACCCATCCCTCCAGACCAGTCCAGATTAGGCATCTATTCTAGGTTCTCTTTGGTGCCGAAGAAAATGGGGGCCTTAAGACCCATCCTGGATCTTTCAATCCTAAACCTGTCAGTTGTCAAGACAAAATTCCTGATGGTCACTCTCAGTTCCATTCTGCCCGTTCTGCAGATAAGATTGGATGTGCTCGGTGTGCCTCCAAGATGCGTACTATCACATCAAGATGGGATGGGCTTTTTCTGAGGTTCCTTCACTTCCAGCTTGGAGCCAATCATCAGTTCAGAGCACTCTCTTTTGGTCACACCATTGCCCCCAGGGTGTTCACCAAAGTGATAGCAGTGGTGGCTGTTCACCTGTGGCTGCAAGGGGTTCCAGGTCTTCCCCTACCTGGACAATAGGCTTTTTTCCGCTCCCTCCAGACATTGACCCTGTCAAGCTAGGGATCTTTTTCTCAAGACTGCCCACAAGCTAGGCATAGCCATAAATCTCAGCAAGTCCTAACTGGATCCAGTGCAAGTTCTCGACTTCATCAGGGCTTGCTTAGATACCACTCAAAGCAAGGTGTTTCTAACTCCGGACAGAGTTCAATCCCTGTGACATTGTTAAACTCATTGTTCAAGCCCAGTCTCCCTCTGCGGAGTCGGTTCTTCAGGCGTTGGGGTTCATAGCGGGCACAGTCACCATTATCCTTACAGCTCGTCTTCATATGAGGGTCCTCCATTGGACTCTGGTGGTTAAATGGTTATTATTAGACCTGCCCTTATCTCATCCAGTTCAATTATCTCGGGTTTACAAGGATTTGCTTCCCAGGTGGCTTCAATCCCCGATCTTCTTCTGGGTCATCCGTTCATCCTCCCCACCAGAGTGATCATGGTGACCACCACCTCCTCCCTGCTCAGGTGGGGGGGCATTGCATGTGATGGACAGTCCAAGGCATGTGGTCTTCCCTGGAGACCTATCTGCATATCAGCATCCCTGCGATGAGGGCGGTGCTGTTGGCGTTGCAAGCTCTTCATCCCCAAGGGACGATTGGGATCCAGACAGACAATATGTCTGTAGTCTGGTACATCAACAAGTGGAGGGGGCAGGTCTTACCCCCCTTTGTCGCTAAGCCACGAGACTGTGGGAGTGGGTGATCTCCGGCTGTTTTTTGGTGGCAACTACATTCTGTGGAGGTCCAACATTCTGGTGGACAGGCTCAGTAGATCTATTATGATCCCTTACGAGTGGTCTCTGAATCCTTCAGTAGTGGAACAGATCTTTCTAAAGTGGGGTCAGCCTTGCTGTGATCACTTCGCCTCTCCTTCCAATGTGAAGTGCAGCAAGTTTTTCACTGTGACCCCCCCCCCCCAGGGAATTCCCCGAGAGGTGCACTAGTTCGTGCTTGGCCCTTCAGTCTACTTTATGCTTATCCTCCACTCCCTCTAATTCTGAAGTTCATTCAGAAAGCTCGACGGCTGGGGAGCTAAGTGATCCTCATTGCCCCATTCTTGCCTCACCAAGTATGGTTGCCCTCTCTGTGGTTTCATGCAGTGTGTCCTCTTTGGATACTTGATCCATTTCTGGATCTGATCACGCATCCCTCAGGGATCCTGCACCCAGATCTAGTCAGTTTGGAGCTCATGGCTTGGTTGCTCCAGTTATAGTGATAGGACTCCCGGGCTGTCTTCTCCTGTTCAGAAGATTTTGATAGCTGCTCACAAGTCTTCCACCAGGAAGGTCTGTTTCAGTAAGTGGAAACGTTTCTTTATTTGGGCTTATCAGCATCATCTGGACCCTTTTACTGCTTCTGTCCCTGCCATTTTGCAGTTTTTGGCAGATATTTTTAATCATGGCACTAGTTCTTCTGTGGTAAATGTACAGTTGGCAGCGATCTCCAATTTTCACATAGGGGAGAATTCAGCTTCATTAGCTTCGTTCAAGCTTTGTAAAGCCTTTTTGAGAGGTACCTTTTTACTCAAGCCTCCAGTCAAGGGCCCAGCGCCCCATTGGGATCTTACCCTTTTACTACAATCTTTGGTCCCCCCCTTTTTGAGCCAGCAGCTACAGTTGACTTACAATTCCTGTCTTGGAAGATGGCCTTTCTGGTAGCCATTACTTCGGCCAAGAGAGCATCGGAGATCCAGGCCTTATCTGTCAAACCTCCTTATATGGTTCACAAAGACAGGGTTTCCTCAAGGACGGAACCCTTCATTCCTTCTGAAAGTGGCATCAGAGTCCAACATTAACCAGGTCATCAGTCTCCTTGGTTTTCTTTCCAAACTTCCAGAATAAGGGAGAGTATAAATTGCATTTGCTTTGATGTTCATAGGCAACTGTGTTTCTGTTTGTATCGAATTAAATCCTTTTGCAAGTCTGATCAGCTTTTTCTTTCCTTTTCTAGGCCTTTCTCAGGAAAATCTGTTTCAAAAGTAACTATTGCTCATTGGATCATTCAGTGCATAGCGTTGGCCTATCAAGCCAAAGGACCATCTCCACCGGGTCATGTCAGGGTGCATTCTACCAGGTCTATAAGTTACTTCTGCGGCCTTTTGGTCTAGGGTTTCCTTAGATGACATTTGCTCTGCAGATACTTGAGCGTCATCACATATCTTAATCTCTCATTGTAAACTGGATCTTCTTTCCAGAGGCAGGGCATCCTTTGGCTCAGCCATGCTCCGGAACATCCTTCCATGAGGATCTCCCAGGGCTGTTTGGTAGCTGGGGACTCTGTCCCCCCCAGGTTGAAGAGCAAATGAAAACAACAGTTTCAGATAGTTGTGTACTCATCATAATGTTCCATCTGAACTGTTGCTTTTCATTTGTCTTCAGCTGTCCCTCCCTTCCCCTTGCCTTATGTGGGCTGTGTAGTGGACCAGATGGAAGAGGGGGCATAGTCCCTACTCTGAGGTGCCTTTGTTTTCCTTATTGTGTTAAGGGATGCTTATGTCAGAGTGTTAGGCATATGGTTAGATGGGGGTGCTACTATCTGCAGCAAACTTGATCTGAGGGGAGGAGGGAGACTGGTGTTATGGGTAAGGGAGGAGCTTGGATCCAATGCTGGAAAATGCAACTGGGTCTGTACTGGATCCGTATTCCCTCAGGCTGAAGATAAATGACAAGCAACAATTCGGGTGGAAACGTTATGGTGAGTACATAACTTTTTTTTTTTTTTTTCCTGCATGTGCTTATGTAGGAGCCTTAACTGCATAGCTCTGAAATACCCCTTCAAATTGGAAATTGAATAATCTGAATCTGCTTTGTTCTTTTGGAAGAATGAGATTATCCCACTTGACTCTTGCCATCTTCCTCTCCCAGATAAAATCCTTCCACTCTATTAATTGCTTTCCGCAATCTCCTCTGGTTAATAAAAATATGCCTGTTAAGACTAAAGGGACTAAGAACATTTTAACTGCGTGTATCTTACTGTCGATAGCCATATTAACAGAGCTTCCCTTCTCCCCATTTTTATTGGCTTTTGTTTAATGTCTTCCCACATTTCCTTAGCTGCCACATTAGAATCATTTTAATCCATGCTGCTAAATGCTTCATTTTATCATGTCCCCATAAATATGGATATTGCTGAAACAATTCATGTGTGCGTACATAATTTACCACTATTGCCTTTGTTTTAGCTTCATTAATTCTGTATCCCGAAAATATTTGAACCTGTCTCAAAATGTTCCACAACACTGTAATGTCCTCTTCTAGTTTTATGAAGTATAAAATATCATCTGCAAATAGAGCCAGTTTTTCTTGACTACCATACCAATTAAATCCTTGAATTTCTGAGTCCCTTGTGTTTTTTTGGCAGTGGTTCTGAATATAATTCAAATAAAGGGGAGTGAGGACACCCATGCCTGGTTCCTCTGCTCAAGCAGAAATGATCAAAGTACCCCACCCACTTCAGTTTTTGCCTCCCGTTCCTCATATGTTCTCTTAATCAACCTTATAATTTTATCAGGGAATGCAAATGCTTCCATTGCTTTGCTCATAAAGTCCCATCTTATCTGTCAAATGCGTTCTCTGCATCAAGACGTACCAAGAACATTGGTATCTGAAGTAGTTGACTTCATTTGATCAGCAACCTGTGGGTATCGGATCCGACCTGGATCCGAGCTGGCAGCTTTCCAAGCTTGAGATCCGAGCTCCAAACTCCTCCCCTTACCCATAATACCCTGCCATCTCCTTCCAACCCCCAGATCTCGTTTGCTGCGGCTTCTACAAGCACGAGTTACGAGCTCCTGATTAAGAGTTAGTGAGTAGTTTAATCTATTTACGATTTATTTTTTGTGAGTAGTGTGTGTGTGTGTGTGTGTGTGTGTGTGTGTGTGTGTGTGTGTGTCAGATTGTCACTTATCAACTACCCCTTTTCCTTCTTATCTTAGTTTTTTTTAATACTTCTATCCCTTCCCTTAGTCCTGTGTGTGAGAGTGCATGTGGGTAAGGTGTCTAGGATGGCCAAAGGCCATTTTCTCTAAATGCTCTGAGTGTGGCCATAAGCTCTCCCCAGCTGATGGCCACACTCAGTGCGTTATTTGCCTGGGGGTTGCACACCTCTCATCAGGCTGACATATTTGTGCAGCTTTTAACCCCCGGGCCCTGAAGGATAGGAGGAACAAGCTTATCCTGGCGGGTCTTATACCCTCGGACTCTGCTTCTTCCTCCTCTCCCTCAATGGCTTCAGCCGCGGCTGTTCAGCCTGCTACCTTGTCTCCCCTGGCTGGGACTCAAACTCCCGTTGTTTGGCAGGGAGAGAAAGAAACAAGGAAGATGGAAAGGAGAGAGAGGGAGAAAGAGAAGGAGAGGGAAAGAGATAGAGATGTACAGGAGCCACAAGCGGCGGGCAGAGTCAGCCCCTTCGGCCCCGCTAGCTAAACTCCTTTCTTCCCCTCAGAAGATTCCCCGATCCTCCCCCTCTCGGCTCTGCTCTCCACACTACTCGCCAGAGCCACAGGAGGAGCCCCGGCCATCTTCGAGGTTGTCGCGGCGGCCTTGTCTAGGTCTACCTGAAGCCTCTCCGTTGCCGACATGGACCGGATGATGCGTCACTTTCTACAGACCCAGATGCAGATGGGGAGTGCTCCTGCCTTCCCCTCACTGGGGGGGGGGGAGAGTTCAGCCACTTTTTTCGCCCCCCATAGCTCCTTCTCCGATCCACTATTGGGTTTCGGAGCAGTCAGATCTGAGTAGTCTCTGAGCCGGGGAGTCGTCTGCGCTGATAGTGGTTGCTACTTCGCTGGCTGTGCGGAGCCGAGGGCCGGGCGTCGAATCCGAGAGGGCTGGTGCGTCTTAGGCTCCATTGCAGTCAAGGCCCTCCTCTCTCTCGGATCTGATTGTTTCGGCTCCGGCTTTGGTCCCCAAGTCGGACCCGAGGATGTTGATCACAGATCCCAGACAGAGTGGTTCATCCTCTGCGTTCGTCGTGGTGGAGAGGGTTCTTTCGAGAGGTTCGAGACCCCCTGCTCTTACTATGGATCCAGCCACCACTCCATTGCATATGGGCCTGTCCTCCATCGTCCAGTCCCAGGGACAGCCAGCGTCAATGTCCCAGACAGTTCCCTCGGAGGAACAAGACCCTGTTGGTGAGCTCTCTTCGGACAGCCCCCCCCCCCAGGAGGTACCTCACAAACGCAAGTGTAAGAGGAGGCACTTGGACTCCCCCGAGTCCCTCACTGAAGACACCGACTTAGGGGAAGGTTCCCCCAGGTCACCCCCCGAGGACGTCTCCTTTGGAGACTTTATGGAAATGCTGCGCTTAAAAGGAGGGTGGGCAGCCCAAAAGCCTTCGGAGGAGTCTGTGTTTCTGGAGGCATTCGATGCAGGCCCATCTACCTCTTGGGTGTCCCCTACCAGGGCGTGGAAGGAACCGGACACTGTAGAGCCAATCCCCAGGCGGCCTGATAAGATTCTTATCCCCCCGATGGATAGGACAGCATGGAGCAAAGGTTCCCCGTAGATGCCATGGTGGTAGCGGCTGCCACCAAGAAGGAATTGGCACAAGATAGTTCCTTGGTCCATCCTCCTAATAAGGAGTCTCTGACGATGGACCGTATTGGAAAGCGGATGTTTGCTTCAGCTACCTTCTCTATAAGGGCGCTGAATTACTTGGCCCATGATGTTAGGCTTCAGCGAGATCTGGTCAAATAACACGCCGAGTCTCCCCCAGAGTCCATGTCGGCCGAGGACAAACGAACCTTCTCGACTCGCATGACCACTCTAAAAGCTGTGTCAAACACGTCTATGCAGCTACTCTCCCATGCCACGGAGGGAGCTGCTAGAGCCAGCGGATCAGGCATCGCCTTAAGGCGTCATGCCTGGCTTCAACTTTGCGGAACCCTTCAAGGCGTACTTTGCTAACGCTCCCTTCAGTTCTACTCTATTCGGGAAGACCGTCCGAGATGCGCTGGTTCAGAGTGAGAAAGACAGGAAGACGCTGTCTGCCATCGGAATCTTCTTCTCGGCTCCTCAAAGATCCTTTTCTAGGAACCAGAGAGGACAAAAGAAGACGCAGTTGTGGAAGTCTCAGTAGTCCTGTTACGCTCCGGACCCTTCGTCCTTCAGAGGCAGAGGGGGACAAAGTGGATGCCGGCCCAGAGACAAAGGGGGCCCAAAGAATTTTGGGTTTCGAGAACCCTTCTCTGATCGACCCACGCAGCAGCCCTGATGGGTTGCCCTTCTGCTCCTGTCTGGAGGCAGTCGGGGGGGGGGGCGTTTTTCGAAGCACCTGGCACAATGGGAGTCCATCACAATGGATCGCTGGGTGCTTCGCATAATATCCAGAGGTTACTCTATTCCCTTTGTAAACTTACCTCCTCGATCGAGGCGCCACCCCGATGTACCACCCAGTCAGAGGGAGGCTGCAGCCTTAGAAATAGAAAAGCTGCTAGAAAAAAGAGCCATCCAGCACATCCCCCCAGACCAGTTCGGATTAGGAAATTACTCCAGGTTCTTTTTGGTGCCAAAAAGGACTGGGGACTTGAGGCCAATTCTTGTCCTTTCTACTATGAAACCTCTTCATTGCCAAAGAGAAATTCTGGATGGTCAGACTTCAATCTATTCTCCCCTTGTTGCAGGAGAACGACTGGATGTGCTCCATAGACCTCAAGGACGCGTACTACCACATTCTCATGGACAGGAGGTTCCTCCGCTTTCGGCTAGGGGCCAGTCACTTCCAGTTCAGGGTCCTACCCTTTGGCCTCACCACAGCCCCCCAGGGTGTTCACCAAGGTCTTAGTGGTTGTAGCAGCCCATCTGAGGCTTCAGGGAATACAGGTTTTTCCATACTTAGACTGGCTCCTTACTGCTCCCACCAGGCATCTACTTTGCTTAGCCAGGGATTATTTCCTGCTCCTGGCTTCCCAGTTGGGAATCACTATAAACCACAGGAAATCGCTTCTTCAATCTGCCCAAGTCTTGGACTTCATAGGGGCCAGGATAGACACGCTTCAAACCAAGGCCTTTTTGACGGGCAGACTTTGCAGCTTGACCCTCCACGTCTTAGCCCTTCATTTTCAAGCCCCATCGGCAGAATTAGTCCTGAGAGCTTTAGGGTCCATGGTGGCGGCGATTAATCTTTCATCGTTAGTGCGCTTACACATGAGTCCTCCAGTGGACCTTGCCGGTTCAGTGGTCGATCCTTCAGCATCCGTTGGACTCCTATCCGCCTCAGCAGAGTTTGCAGGGATTCCCTCTTGTGGTGGATCCAGTCTCGGGAACTACAGGAAGGACGACCATTTATAATGCCGCAACCCCAAGCCACGGTAACCACGGATGCTTCTCGCCTTTGGTGGGGGGGGCATTGCATGGGCAGGACTGTCCAAGGTACATGGACTCAGAGACCGTGCTGCATATCAATGTTCTGGAGATGAGAGCGGTGTTTCTAGAGTTGCAGGCCCTTCTCCCTCCAGGGACTATTGCAATTCAGACAGACATGTCGGTGGTATGGTACATCAACAAACGGGGGAACCAGGTCTTACCCTCTTTGCCGAGAGGCCATGAGAGTTTGGGATTGGGCGATATCCACCAACCGCTTTTTGTTAGCAACGCACATTTCGGGTCAGTCCAACATCCTGGTGGACAAGCTGAGTCGAACTATCCTCTCACCTTACGAGTGGTCTCTGAACCCCTTAGTAGTGAATCAGATCTTCCACAAGTGGGGCCAGCCTTGCTGTGATCTCTTCGCATCACCTTCAAATGCGAAGTGCAGCGAGTTTTTTGCTCTAACCCCCCCCCCCACCTGGGGAAAGCCCCAGAGATGCTCTAGTTCATGCTTGGCCATCCGGTCTTCTTTATGCTTATCCTCCTCTTCCATTGATAAAATTCTTATAGAAAGCTCATCGGTTGGGGAACAAAATTATCCTCATAGCCCATTTTCTGGCCTCGTCAAACCTGGTTCCTTCTTCTATGGTCTCACCTCATAGCTCCTTTTTGGACCTTAGATCCCATTCCGGATCTGGTATCTCACCCGTTGGGATTGGAACCCCCGAATCTGGTTGACCTCAAGCTCTCAGCTTGGTTGATCCAGTTCCATTAGTTGCTAGGACTCCCGCTATCTCGTCGGCCGTGAGATCCATCCTGGTAGCGGCTCATAAGCCCTCTACCAGGAAGGTTTACAATAGCAAATGGAAGCGTTTTTCCATCTGGGCCTCCGATAGGAATTTGGACCCTTTCACGGCTCCTATTCCAGCAGTGCTTGATGTTTTATCTCACATCTTTGAACAAGGGACCAGCTCTTCTACTGTAAAGGTACAGATGGCTGCTATATCCCATTTCCACATTGGAGACAATTTCAGTCCCTTAGCCTCCACTAAGATCTTGTAAGACTTTCTTAAAAGGCACCTTTCTCTTAAGGCCTCCCATTAGAAATGCCGTTCCCCCATGGGACCTGACTTTGGTCCTTCAGATTCTCACCGGACCCCCCCTTTGAACCTGTGGCCTCGGTTGAATTGAAATTCCTATGTTGGAAAACTGCCTTATTAGCCATTACCTCGGCCAGAAGGGTGTTGGAACTTCAGGCCCTCTGTATTAAGCCCCCGTATCTTGTCTTCCATAAAGACAGGGTCTCTCTCAGGACTAATCCAACCTTTTTACCTAAAGTGGCTTCTGAAGCGACTATCAATCAGTCTATTAATCTACCAGTTTTTTTCCCTAACTATCAGAGTAAAGGGGAATATAAACTTCACATCTTTTAGATGTGCATAGACAGTTGTGTTTTTATTTGCACAGAACAGCTGCCTTTCGAAAATCTGAGCAGCTTTGTTTCTTTTGCGAAGCCCTTCTTGGGGAAGCCTGTGTCGAAGGTGACTCTAGCCAGATGGATCTCTAGCTGCATTTTACTTTCATACAAGATTTCTGGTCTACCTGAGCCCTTAGGGGTCCATGCTCACTCAACCCATTCAATGGCTACTTCTGCTGCTTTTTGGTCAAAGATTCCCCTGGATGACATTTGTTCTGCGGCTACTTGGGCCTCTTCACATACCTTTATCTCTCATTATAAGCTGGATTTGATCTCCAGAGGTAGAGCAGCCTTTGGCTCTGCAGTGCTCCAGAATATCCTTCCTTGAGGGCCTCCCAAGTGTTTTGGTAGCTGAGGACTCTCCCACAGGTTGCTGATCAAATGAAGTTAACTATTTCATATAAAGAAGTTATGTACTCATAACATTCCGTCTGAGTAGGTAACTTAATTTGTCAACAGCCGACCCTCCCTCCCTCCTTCCCCATAACTGGGTTCTTTAGATATCTGGACCATAGTTTGGTCTCAGTCTTTTCTTAAACCTTAGGTTAGGTTTTTACCTTTCAGGTTGTGGTATTGTCTTGTGATATTGTATAAATGGGCAAATGCAGTCTGGGGGCTGGAAGGAGATGGCAGGGTATTATGGGTAAGGGGAGGAGTTTGGAGCTCGGATCTCAAGGTTGGAAAGCTGCCGGCTCGGATCCAGGTCGGATCCGATACCCACAGGTTGCTGACAAATGAAATTACCTACTCAGATGGAACGTTATGGTGAGTATATAACTTCTTTATTTCCTACATTCTGCTTCACATTATCAGTGTTCTGTTAATGTTGTCAAATGTTTGCCTCCTCTCCACAAAACCACATTGATCCATAATCTGTCAATGTTAGCATCACTTTTGCCCTTATAGACACAAACACTTTATAATCATAGTTTAGTATTGAAATGGGCCTGTATGAAGCTGGATCTGAATGGAAATTTACCCTCTCTAGGTGTTATGCCTACCACTGCTTTCTTCCAGGATGCTTGGTTCTCCTCCTCCTCTTAAAATACTGTTAAAACCTTCCAGATCTTCATTTCTTTTTCCTCCTAGCTTCCAGACTTCCTCAGGAATACCATCTATTCCTGGGGACTTTCCTGTAGATTGGTTACACCATTTTTTTGTCTCAACTCTTCCTGTCCTAACTGTTAATAATTGAGCTTCCTCTACCTCTAGCCTTGGCATATTTAATTCTTCCATAATCATTTCCATTTGTGCCTTTTCTTGATGTCCATATTTCTATGCTTTATGCAGACTAATAGAATTTCCAAAATATTTCTAATAGTTCTATAGGATCCCTGGTTGTCTTCCTTGTTGTAGGCTCTCTAAGCTTGGTGACAGCCCTTTCTACTTTGTTGCCTGAGATGTTGTGCTAAACGTTTTTGTACTCGAGTTACCAAAAGCAGTTGCTTAACAGCAACCTTTCTGAACTCATGCATATTATCTAGGTAATCCCTTATTTTCTGTTTAGCATTCTGCAGTTGCTTCTCCATGTTCTGTGAGATTCCCATCTGTTCTAAAATGCTATCTGATGTTGTAAGTTTTCATTCATTCCTTACTGATAGGACTTGAGTTCCGTCCTTGGAAAAGACATGGCCAGTACCAAGCTCGCCCCAGCCAAAAACTCTCAGCTAAGTCCTACCCACAATGTCCCTCTCATAGTCTCACCAGATCTCATTTGCCGCGTTCTTTGTCAGATGTGCCAAGCCTTTCTCTCAAGCTAAGTGTAGTTTTTTTTTTGCAGTTCTTTGTAGTTTTATCGACTAATTACCTTCCCTTAGTCCGCTTTTTCTTCTAAGGTTATCTCTTGTTCTTAAACCGTATATTTCCTGACTAAACCCTACCTACTACCTTGGTAGTTCTTTCGTATCATCATTGGTACTACTCCTTCTTCCCTACCTTGGTAGAGGCCCTTCCTTTACCTTTTGGTATTTCTTAGTAACATTGCTGGTACTCCTTCCTAGCTATCTGTTAAAAAAAATAAAAAATAAATACGTTATTCCTCCTTAGTATAACCTCTTGCTGCTGTTTTGGTAGCTATAGTTTTTATTGTTGGATTATAGTACTAATGTGTTGTTTTGTCATAATGTCCGATGAGGCTAAACTTGGGTTCAAGCAGTGTGATAAGTGCAGGTGTAAGATGCCCAACTCAGACGGTCACGCCCGGTGTGTTTATTGTTTGGGCGTTGACCACATTAATGTATCTTGTGATATTTGTTCTAGCTTCAGCAACCGTACATTGGCTGAATGCAAGAACAAGCTTATTCTGAAGGGCATGCTGAAAACACCCTTCTCAGAGGCTCTTTCTGGGACGGAGGTCTCACCACCTCTGAGAAGGGTGTTTTCAGCATACCTTTCAGAATAAGCTTGTTTTGAAGGGTATGCTGAAAACACCCTTCTCGGAGGCTGTTTTTGGGATGGAGGTCTCACCACCTCCTACGCATAAGGATGTGAAAAAAACATAGAGAAATGGAGTCACTCTGCTCTGACGTCTCAGTCATCCTCTGAACCGAGACGACACCAGGCTTCTTCTGTGGCGTCGACGCAGACAGCTTCGGAACCAGGGTCCCTGTCTTCTCCCGCTGTGATGACCTTGATTATGACACAAGCTCTTACCACTGTACCAGCATCTGCACCATCCTTGGCCACGGTACCAATGTCTTACATGGCTCCACCTATGACACCTGCGGTTCTAAAGATTGAGCATCTTGCCAGAACCAGGTACTCTCCTTCTTATGACCCCTTTTTGGGACAACAATTCAGTCCATTTATTGAGACCAGAATCTCCATCGGCAGCTTCCTTCATATTCATCAGGAGTCTTTCGGAACAAGATGTAGTGAGGGTTGTTGACTAGCTTTTGGCAAAAAACACACTCAGTAAAAGTAAACAAACTGATAAAACCAAAAATCCAAACGAGCCACGAAACCCGCAAATGAACTAGGTTTATTCCTGTACCATAGGGACCTAAGGAAATAAGTTAAAAAATGTTGTTTTTAATACTCAAGTAGAATTGATATTTTAAAGTCGATTGTCAAGATAACCGGTGTTTTAACATTCGGGAACTAAGTTTGGCTCAGCTGACTGGCTTTTACTGATCATGTGATTTTCCTTATTTAATTCATTTGTGTTTGTAAGTTCTTGTCTGATGAAGTTGCCGTATTGGCGGCAACGAAAAGCGCTTAACTTTTATTGTACAGGAATAAACCTAGTTCGTTTATGGGTTTCGTGGATCGTTTGGCTTTTTGGTTTGACTAGCTTTTGGCAGCTAGAGGATTACTGACGCCGACTAGGTCTTCCCTCTCTCTTGGAACAGAAGCTCTCAGCATATTCACCTGTCTATCCTCCTCCAGCCTCCTTCCAGGTCTCAGAGACTTTGGTACCAATGTCCATCCCAGTGCCTTCTGTCTCTGCTCTGACAGCGGAGGCTTCCCTGTCAGCACCGATAACTCCTGTTGCCACAGCTCCTTTGAAACTGGTGCACCCTCGGAGCAGTGATTGGGCTGTCGGCACCATGACACCTAGTTTGGCGCCATTTTTTTCTGTGGTGCAGTCTATGATCATGGCTCTCCCAGCGGCTACCAGTCCTCTTGGAGCTCCTCACCTGGAGGCGGGCTCCTCTGGGCAGGGTGTGACCTTTGTTCCGAGGTCGTCCTTCTCTGTTCCGGGCTCCCATCCCTCCTTGGGCAGGCCTGCTTTCCAGGTGATGGAGAGGGTCCTCACTTCAACAGGCTCGCAGTTGGCACCACTGGCAATGGAACTAGAAACCCCCCTCTAGCATGCATCTGTCCCAACCTCCTAATCTGGGATCTCGAACATGGGAGCTGCAAGACCTTCCCTTGAAGGGAACCCTTTCTCCGGAGTCATCCTCAGAAGACCTCACTGGGGAGCCACTCCAGAAGAAACTTTGCAAGAGGAAGCATCTTGATTCTTCTGAGGAATCCATCACCAACAACACCAATTATGATGAGGGACAAGGGTCCCCACGGTCTCCCACGAAAGAAGTCTCATTCGGAGACATTCTCGAGATCCTTAAGCAGAGGGGAGACTGGACACCCTGCAACCCTTCGGAGGAATCTGTGTTCTTGCAGGCTTTCCATGCTCTACCATCTACTTCCTGGGTGACCCCACCTGCAGAAGAGGTCATTAGGCTTATTGTGAAGCATGCCTGGAAGGCCCTGGACAACATAGAACCTGTCCCCTGGTGGCCAGATAAAATTTTGTCCACACCTGAAGACCAACCCAGCTGGTCCAAACAGCTGGTAGTAGATTCCATGGTCATGGCAGTGGCGGCCAAGAGGGAACTGGCAGAAGACCGTTCCAATGTTCATCCCCCAAACAGGGAGTCTCGGGCTTTGGACAGTGGGGAAGAGGACCTTCACTTCAGCGACCTTTGCCATTCAGTCGCTGAATTACCTGGCACACTTTACTTGCCTCCAAAGAGACCTAATCTCAGAAATGTCTGCCTCTTTGGCGGGGGTACTGCCTGAGGAGGTGCTCTATACTGTTGCCTCCCAGCTAGCTACCCTACAATCCATCTCAAACTCCTCAATGCGCTTGATTTCTCACACTACTGAGGGGGCAGCTCGAGTAGCCTCATCGGGCATTGTCATGAGACGGAATGCTTGGATGCGTTTGTGTGACGTCACGGACCCTTTCAAATCTTCCTTTGTCAAAAGCGCCTGTTGATGAATCTTCCCTCTTTCATCCAAAAGTAAGAGAGACACTCACATAGTGAGAGAGACGGACCTTGTCTGCTGTGGGCATATATTTTTCCACCCCCCCCAGAGATCCTACTCCAGGAATCAGAGGGGAGGAAAATGGTGGTTCAAGAAGTCCAAAGCACCTTTTTGTGACGCTCGTGATGAGCAAATCCCCCTGGGAAGAGGGGGGCAACTCCTCCAGAAGGCATCCCTTTCAGGACAAAGGGGGTCCGTGCAACCAGGGCACTAGGGATTTTTTCTGGCCGACCCTTCCAGCACTCTTGAACAGCGGCCCGATTGCTTTCCTCTGGAAGCAGTTGGACGATTCTCTCTGCACCTACAAGCCTGGCAACTCATAATGGATGCGTGGGTGCAGAGAATAATATCCAGAGGCTATCCTATCCCATTCAGTCTCACTTCCAGACCTGTAAAACGAATCCCAGATGTTCCACCCAGTCAGAGGGAGGCTGCAGCCTTAGAAATCGAAAAGCTGCTAAGAAAGAGTCATCCAACCAGTCCCACCAGACCAAATACGACCTGGGTTTTACTCTAGGTTTTTTTTAGTGCTAAAAAAGACAGGGGACTGGAGACCAATCCTAGATCTCAGCCTACTAAACAAATTCATCAAACCTCAAAAATTCCAGATGATCATGGTGCAGTCCATTTTCCCTTTCTGGGGAAGGACAACTGGATGTGCACTGTAGACCTCCAGGACATGTATTACCACACAAAGATGGACAAATGCTCCCAGAGATTCCTTTGCTTCTGGCTGGGAGCCAATCACTACCAGTTCGGGGTACTGCCATTTGGTCTCTCGACAGCCCCCAGAGTGTTTACCAAATGTATGGCAGTCGTAGTAACTCATCTCCAACTACATAGATTCCAGGTGTTTTCATATCTGGGCTATTGGCTCCTCACTGCCACGACCAGGAATCTTCTCCTTCTCCTCAATCTTACACTCAAGGCCTTGCTCTTCATCTGGGTATCACGATCAATATCTACGTGATAGTCTCCCTCACGTTTGGACAAAAGAGGGAAACATGTCTCCAACTGTAGTTCATTGGAGCGATCTTCAGCACAATGTCCTGTCAAGCTTTCCTTCCTCCTCACAGGCTTTCAAAAATAAGAAATTAGATTCAAGTTCTCCTCCCACAGACCTTTGTGCCAGCACACCTAGTACTACAATTATTAGGCTCTATGGCAGCAAGGGTCTAGATTAGAAAACTGAACGTTCAAAATTTAGAGTGTTCTAATACCGACCCATTTTCAGCAAACACTGAAAATATCGAAGAAACAGAAAACCGAATCTTTTCCTAGGGAAAGAATTCTGTTGTCTGTTTCTATTGTTTCGGTATTTTCAGCACTGTGGTGGAAAGTTACGGGTTGGCTTCAGGTAAGTGTGCAATTGTGTGGATGTGAGGGTTAGGGCGGGTTAGGTGAGTTAGGGCGTGGGTCAGGTAAGTGTGCGATTGTGTGAACGTGAGGGTTAGGGCGGGGTAGGTGAGTTAGGGTTAGGTCGTGGGTGAGGTGACTGTGCGATAGTGATGGACCTTAGGGTTAGGGTTTGGGTTAAGGTAACTGGGTAGTTAGTGGTGTATGGGTATAGTTTAGTGTAGGGTTAGGTGTAAGAGTTTAGGTGTGTGTGTGTGTGGATTGCTGTTTGGTGTGCTTGTGCTGTGTGTGTGTTTTGGAACAGCAAATTTTTTCCCTAGGAAAAAAATTTTCTGTTCTGTATGTTCGATGTTTTAAATTTTCGATTTATAGGGTTCGATATTAGAACACTCGAAATTTTGAATGTTCTGTGTTCTAATATAGACCCGGCAGCAACCATTACCTAAGTGCGCCTGGTTAAGATTGCACATGAGACTACTGAAGTGGCTCCTCTCATCACAATGGTCACTCTTAACCCACCCACTCGACCACATGATACGCCTTACAAGCCTTTGCAAACAAGAAATGCTATGGTGGATGAAGTCAGAAACAAATCTTTGGTGTTGACTGTTCTGTGTTCTCCAGCCCAAGGCCACGGTGATCATGGACGCTTCCCTTCTAGGGTGAGGGGGCATTTCCAGGGAAGGATGGTCCAAGGCACTTGGCCCTCCCGTAGAGGCCAATTTGCACATAAATGTCCTGGAATTAAGGGCAGTTCTCTTAGTGTTGCAGGCGTTCCACCCATCCCTTTTTTCCAGGACTATTGCAATACAGTCGGACAACATGTTTGTCATCTGGTACAAAAACAACAAGGAGGAACCAGATCTTACCCCCTATGTCGGGAAGCCATGAAAATATGGGATTGGGTGATGGCTTTCAGACGCTTTTTCATAGCAATGCACGTTCACGAGAGCTCCAGTCTTATTGCAGACAATCTGAGTAGGAACATTTTGATGCCTCACTAGTGGTCCCTTGATCTGATAATAGCAGCTCAAATCTTCCGCCACTGGGGCAGGCCTTGCTGCAACCCATTTGCGTCACCCCTGAACAAGAAATGCAGAAGCTACTTTGCCCTGATCCCCCCTCAGGGGGAGTCTCCGAGGGATGCTCAGATGCAGGATTGGCCCCTGGGTCTACTGTATGCCTTTCCCCTCATCCCAAAATTTCTACAGAAAGCTCAAAGTTTCAGAAGCAAAGTGATCCTCATTGCCCCTCATTGCCCCTTATTGGCCCCATCAAGTCTGGTTCCCATTCCTATGGCCTCACCTGATTCACAGCCCGTGGATCCTGGATCAATCTCAAGGACTGCTGTCTCATCCTTGGGGATGGATTCACCCCCAATCTCCACAGCCTCAGCTCACAGTTTGGTTTCTCCACTTCCGATGATCACCAGACTACCTGATATTTCATCCCCTGTTCGCAAGATCCTTCTGGCTTCGCACAAACCATCCGCCAGAAAACTTTATTTCAATAAGTGGACTAGGTTCTCTAGATGGGCCAAAGAACAAAACATGGACCCCTTTTCTATGCATATTCAGAAGATCCTATAGTATCTCACTACCCTGTTGCACGCAGAAGCTTCAGCATTGACGATTATAGTACATTTAGCAGATATTGCAAATTTTCACAATGGAAGCGACAATTCATCTGTTATGTCACACCGACTGTGCAAAACCTTCATTAAAGGAGTATTAGATATTAAACCTCCTATCAATCCTCCTGTAGAGCCTTGGGACTTGACATTGGTGCTTCAGTTAACAGGTCCTCCTTTCGAGCCTTCTAACTCATGTGATATGAAATTTTTGTCTTGGAAAACTCTACTTCTAGTAGCCCTTAACCTCAGCGAGAAGAGTATCCGAGTTGCAGGCCTTGAGTGTCAAGAGACTATACTAGATTTTCCACAGGAAAAAGTGTTTCTCTATGTACTAACCCCTTCTTTTTGCCCAAGGTCATTTCGGTTTTTCCATCAACCAATCTATTGACCTACTGGTTTTCTTTTCCCACCATTCAAATAGAGGGGGAATACCTTCTGCATACCCTCGATGTTCATAGGCAACTTTGTTTCTACTTAGACAGAACTAAATCTTTCAGGAAAACTGATCAATTGTTTGTAGCTTTTGCAGGACCCAGAATGGGTAAGCCTGTTTCCAAAATGACCTTGTCTTATTGGTTCAGAAACGCCATTACTTTCATCTACCATCAAAACGGTGTCCTTGCCTTCCAAACTAAAGGCTCACACTACTAGATCCATAGCTACTGCAGTGGTCTTTCATTCCAGAGCCTCTATGGATGATATCTGCACAGCAGCCACTTGGGCAAGACCTCATACCTTTATCACTCATCACAAATTGGATTTGGACTCGAGGGAAAGAGCGTCTTTTGTTTCTATGGTGCTCAGGAATGCCCTTCCTTAGGGCCACCCAGGACTCAAGTAGCTGGGGACTCGGCCATATCAGTAAGGAATGAATGAAGATTTACAACATCAGATAAAGAAGTTATGTCTTACCATAGCGTTCCATCTGTGTTGTAGATCTTCATTCATTGCTTCCCACCCTCCTTCCCCATGCCTGGACTCCTGGTGGACTATACGATCTCCTTATTAGGGTATCTGCTCGGACAGAGCCTCCTACTATCACTATTAATCCTTTTATACTATAAGGGTGGGTGAACTCTATCTGAAGAGACTATGATAGGGGCATTGTGGGTAGGACTTAGCTGAGAGTTTTTGGCTGGCGCGAGCTTGGTACCGGCCGTGTCTGTTCCAAGGGCGGAACTGAAGTCCTATCAGTAATGAATGAATGAAGATCTACAACACAGATGGAACGTTATGGTAAGACATAACTTCTTTTTCACATTTGTTAGTCCCGCTAAATAATTCTTGTTACTTTTTAACCATATCTCCCTTTCTTTCATTTCCACCTTATTTTTAAACTCCAGTTTAATTTTATTCCACTCCTTAGCTATATTTTCAGAAGAAGTTTCTATCATCTCCAGTAGCTCCTGAACAATTTCCACTACCCATTCCTAAAATTCCTCACTTTTCAGCAGCTAGGTGGGAAAGTGCCAGTGTTTCATTTTTTTATTTTATTACTCCATTTTTATTTTAGTTTTTACTGGTGCATGATCTGAAATAGTTATTGGGTGCTTATCAAGACCATCAATTAAACGCACATGTTCCTGTGAAATGTAAATTCTGTCTAGCCTAGCCCATTTTTTTGTATTGTGGTAGTAATTAAATTGACTCTGAACCCCTTGTACTGAATTCACACCTTCCATGCAAAATATGTTAATAATTTTCTTAAAATCTACCCTCCTTTGTTATACTTTGCCTTCTGGGCCCTCCAGGCACATCATGACTGTTGCAAATCAAATTCCAGTCCCCACCTATAAGTAGTATTCCTTGCTGAAAGCTGGTTCTTTCTCCCAGAATTTTCTTAAGCTCCATTGTAGCAGTTTTTGATGGAATAGAATTACGTCAGTTTAATCATCTTCCCTTGCCAGTAGCCCCTTAGTATTACATATATACCATTATTGTCTTGTTTATCTTCTATCACTATTGGGGCTCCTTGTGCAACTAATGTAAGTACTTCTCTCTTCCTTTGCTCCAGGTATTCTGCTGAATAACCATCCTGAAAACTTTCTTTAACAGATTCACATGTACATTTCTTTCCAAGTGGGTCTCCTGTAACATAGCTTTTTGCACTCTATATTTTAAAATAGTTCAGTGCACTTTGTTTATCTGAGAGACCATTAACATTTAAAGACATTACAAAAAGCATTTCCTGAAAAATTTATTCCCACCTTCTATGTATAGCAGCTTTTTTGTTAAATGTCTTGTTCCAGATTTTGAGTTACATCCATGTACTGTTTGGCAGGTTAATCTTTTTTACAATTGTTTCTTGTCATCTCCATTTGAGCCTATGTCACCTTTTACAAAACATTTTGATCTGAAGTTTTCATTTGTTCTTTAACTTGTGGGACAGGGATCTGGGACGGAGCCGACTCCGCATTTTCCAGCATCAGATCTGAGCTCCAAGCTGCTCTCCTACCCACAATGCCCCCATCTCCCTCCCTCAGATCTCGTTTGCTGCACATCTAAGCTAGCATCGTGGTCTGTTGCTCCATTTCCTGGTAAGTAATTCTGTAAAAAAAATGCTGTACTTTTTTTCTTTGTCTCTTCTCTTCTTTAGTGCCTCTACCCTTGTGCTCAATCATTGGTCTTCTCTATCTGTTTTAAAAAAAAAAAAAAAAAAAAGCTGTCCTTTCTCCAATCTATGATGGCAGTTGAGTTTTGTTCCCATACCATGGCTAAGACTCCCCCCAAGCCAGGGTTCAGGAAATGCACAGGGTGTGGGCAAAAGCTTCCCCCTTTGACGGTCACAGTCTGTGCGTGGTGTACTTAGGTGTACCCCACTTAGAGACCTCCTGCTCAATCTGCGTGGGGTTCAATCCCCACGCATTGATCAACAGGAGGAACAAATTGATCCTTAAGGGCCTCCATCCACCTCAGCAGCCCTTGCTTCAACCTCGACTGCTGCTCCTGCTTCCTCCGGCCTCTGAGACTCAACATCCCACTGTGAGGTCCGGGGATGGGGAGAAGCACAAACATGGGCACTGGGACATGCCCAGGAAGCAGTCTCTAGCCAAGTCTCACCTGACCACCAGTCCGGGCACCCTTTGGCTCTGATAATCTTGCTTCTCCCCTGAGCTGGAGGTTTCTCAGTGCCAGTCCCCATTATCAGCCTCTTCCCCAGCGCTACTCTAGGCCAGTTTCTGTGGCTTCTTCTTCCCGGTCCACCTGCAGCCTCTCAGAAGCCAAGGTGGACAGGATGATGCAAAAATTTATCTGGACCCAGATCCAGATGGGAGTCTTGCCTGCCCCCTCCCCTTCTGTGGATGGGGGCATGCAATCCGCCTTTATCCTCATTACTTCTTCTCTGATCCAACCCCTAGTTTTGGAGTTCTTGGGTCCGAAGCCTCTCGGCATCTGGCCAAGTCTGAAGCTTACGTCTTGGCTGCTCCAGTTCCCATAAGTTAGGACTCCCAGGCTATATTCAGTTAAGAAGATATTGGTAGCATCTCATAAATCTTCCACTAGGAAGGTTTATTCTAGTATGTAGAAATGTTTTTCGACTTGGGCATATCAGCGTGACTTGGATCCCTTTACTGCCCCAGTTCCTGCTATCTTAGAGTTTCTGGCAGGTATTTTTAATAGGTTGTCAACTTTTCTATGGTTAAAGTTAAATTGGCAGCTATATCTAACTTCCATGTAGGAGATAATGCAGCTTCTCTGGCTTCTTCTAAGCTTTGTAAAGCCTTTTTGAAAAGTGTCTTTCTGCTTAGGCCTCCAATCAAGGACCCAGTGCCGCCCTGGGATCTTACTCTGATCCTTCAAGCCTTCGTTTCTTCCCCCTTTGAACCTGCAGCTTCAGTGGATCTGCAGTTCTTGTCTTGGAAGACAGCCTTTCTGATTGCCGTTACTTCAGCCAAGAGAGTGTCTGAGCTCCAAGCTTTATCGTTTAAGTCTCCTTGTATGGTCTTCCATAGAGACAGTGTCTTTGCACACTAATACTTCATCTGATGATGTTAATCTTCTTCCCATTCATCACTGATGGGTTAGGTTCTGAGCCCTCGGAACAGAGATGGCCTAATACCAAGCTCACTTACACCAAAAACTCTCGAGCTAAGCTGCTACCCACAATGCCCTTCTCCCAGATACCTCAGATCTCCACGCAGCCATATAGCAGCATTTCACCAAGCTCTCCAGCTAAGTGTCATATTTTATAAATATTTGTGTATTTTTGTAATTTTTTCCTAAGCTAACTCGTTTTCTACCCTCTCATCTATTTAGCTCTACCCGTTGGGTATTTCTTATACCATCGTTGGGTACGCCCTCCTACCCTTGTGGTATCGTTTGATACCATCGTTGGTATCTTCTCTTTTCTCACTTGAGTCAGTAGTTTGTTTCTTTGTGTGTAAGGATATGTCTGGGGGAAAAAAGGGACTTCGGGTTTAAACATTGCACTTCCTGTAATGGCAAACTCCCTAACAGTGACTCGCACGATGATTGTGTGTATTGTCTGGGGGTTTCTCACCTCTCTGTGAAACCTCCTTGCCAGATTTGCTGAAGTTTTAGTCAGCGGACGCTGAACAAGAGAAAAAATAAACTGATTTTGAAAAGCCTGTTAGTTTCACCTTTCTCAGAGGCCCTTTCTGTGTCAGAGGTCTCATCCCCTCCAGTGAAGGACAAAACACGTCCCCATTCAGATCCCTTTTCACTGACTGGTGATGAGGGCAAGTCCCATAAACACAAAGCTCACAAATGTTCAGCGGAGCACAGAATTGCTTCATCGGCTCTGATGATGACTATTGCTTCTGTTCCAACCTCTGCTCCAGTTGCTTCTTTATCCAGTGTCATAGATATTACAGAAACTTCTTCATCGGCACCACCTTTGGCACTGACCTCTACAACACCAGTCCTAGCTACAGTGACAAATACAGCTCCGACCTTCCTTTTTTCAATAGTTTCGGCACTGACTTCACCTTTTACTGCACCGATTGCTGTTCCAACAGTCCCTTTTGAACCAGTAATAACCTTGACTCAGATTGCCTCCTTGGCACCGAGTCCCTTCTTGATGCCGCTGATTCCTCTATTACCTGTCTCCACGTTGGAGACTATGGTGCTGATAGCTCAAACACCATGGACCCCGTACTGCCCTTCATTGGACCCGTTCTTAGGCCAGACGTATAGCCCCTTTCTGGACTGACCTGTCTCCCCTTCAGGAGTGTCCACAAGGTCCACCAAGAGTCTTTCTGAATTCTATATGGTGCGCCTGCTGGACCAGCTGTTGACAGCCAGAGGGGGATAATAAACCTTCCTCAGACTCATCCCACTTTGGGGTTTGGGTCTATTGCGCCAAGGCCTCCAACTTGTACTCCTCCTTCGGATCAGTCAGTTCCAAAGCCCACTGCTCTGATGTCCTTGGTGGAAACCCATTCCTCAGCGCTGACAGTGACCTTCACTGAGGCTTCGAGGCCACCCCTTTAGGTTTCGGTTCCATTGGAGCCATCCCTTCTTGAGTCTCCTGGTTGGGGGAGCGGAACCCTCGTTTCTCAGTATGGTTCCAAGTATTTTTTATCAGTTCCATCCTCTGATCTGGGGCAACGCCTGCCCCAATCTTGCTTGAGGCTCCATCCCCGCGAGTGGGTCTGACGGAGCGGGGTGTGACCCCGGTGCCAAGATTGTCCTACTCTGTTCTGGGTTCCCATTCCTCTTCGGGTGGGCTTGCTTTCCGGGTGATGGAGAAGGGTGCTTGCTTCTGGAAGCACTCCTACGTCGAAACTACAGCTACCACGGGCCACCTCCCCAGGACACAGAGCGGAAGCTGCAGGAAACCCCAGTTCAGGGTACTCTTCCTTCCAAGTCTTCCTCAGACATCCCCACTGAAGAACCACGTCAGAAGAAGGCATGTAAGAGGAAACACCTTGACTCTCCTGAGGAGTCTCTCACAGATGATACGGACTGTGATGATGGGGAGGGGTCCCCACGGTCATCCCCTGACTGTCTCCTTTGGAGACATCCTGGAAATATTGAAACAGAGAGGTGACTGGAAGCCCTCTAACCCTTCCTTGGAGGAGTCCATCTTCCTGCAGGCTTTCCACTCTGTCTTCTACTTTTTGGGTGACCCCCACCTGCCGACGAGTTAGTCCAGCTCATTGTGCAGCATGCGTGGAAGAACCCTGATTCTATTGAGGCCATTCCCTAGATACCAGATAAGATTCTTTCCCCACCAGAGGAACACCCCCACTGGTCTAGAGGCTTGCTAGTAGATGCTATGGTGGTGACGGTGGCCAGTAAAAAGGATCTTGTGGAAGAAAGTTCTACTGTTCACCTGCCCAACAGAAAGTCTCAGGCTGTGGACAGACTAGGGAAGCGAGTTTTTGCTTCAGCGATGTTTGCAGTCAGGTCCCTGAACTACTTGGCACATTTCACGAAACTCCAAAAAGATCTGATTTCCGAACTTTCAGGAGCCCTCGCTGGTCAAGTTTCTGACTGGGCACGAGACAAGGCTGCCTCTCAACTTGCCACCCTTGAGTCTATTTCCAACTCGTCCATGAGGTTGCTCTCCCAGGCAACCGAAGTGGCAGCTAGAACTTCGGCTGCAGGCATAGCCATGAAGCGTCATGCCTGGATGTGCATCTGTGACCTTGCGGACTCCTTCAGGTCCTCCTTTTTGAAAGCCCCTATTGAACCAGCTTTCTTTAGTTCTAAAGTAAAGGACACACTGGCCAGGTGAGAACAGGATGGTAAGACCTTGTCTGTCATTGACCTACATTTTTCCAAGCCCCAACGTTCTTTTTCCTGGAACCAGAGGAGTGGGAAAATATGGCGCACAAAAATCTCAAGGTCCTTTCCACAATGCACGTGGTGAGGATTCCCCTAAAGGCAGAGGGGCTTCCAATGGTGGAAGACACCCCTTTAGGGGAAGAGGGGGTCCCCGAAATCAAGACTCCAGGGATACTTTCTCTGGATGGTCTTGTCAACACTCCTTAAGTGTTGCCCGATTGCTTTCCTCTGGAAGCAGTCGAGGCTAGTTTTTCTCTGCACCAAACTGCCTGGCACTCTATTACAAAAGATCGGTGGGTGCAGAGAATAATCTCCAGAGGCTATTGCATCCTTCTAACATCACGTCCAAAACCTACAAAGCACCTTCTGATGTCCCACCCAGTCAAAGGGAAGAAGCGGCTTCAGAGATAAGAAGGCAGTGTCAAGAGAGTCATCCAACTAGTCCCCCCAGACCAGTTCGAATCCAGTTTTTACTCAAGATTCTTTTTGGTGCCAAAAAAGGCCAGGGACTGGAGACCCATTCTGGATCTCGGCCATCTGAACAAGTCAGTGGTTCAAACCAAATTCTGCATGGTCACTGTTCAATCCATTCTCCCTTTTTTATGGGAGGATGCTTGGATGTGCTCGATAGGCCTCTGGGATGCGTATTACCACATCAAAATGGACAAACGCTCCAGGAGTCTCCTTCGCTTCCTGCTAGGAGCCAATCATTACCAGTTCAGAGCCCTGCCATTAGGTCTCTTGATGGCCCCTAGAGTGTTCACGAAATGCCTAGCAATGGTGACAGTTCATCTGAGACTTCAAGGATTCCAGGTGTTTTCATATTTAGACAATTGGCTCCCTTCTGCCCCCACCAAGCGTCTCCTGACCATGGCCTTCCGTTGCACACACTAGCAGAGTCTCTACACATCACAGTCCATTGGGAGAAATTCAATCTACAACCTACCCAACAACTGGAATTTATAGGGGCAGTTTTCAATGCTCAAACATGCCTTGTTTCTCTACCAGCTGACAGGCTTCAGAGGTTAAGATTGCAAGTACGAGCGATACTCTGTCAAAGAAAGGTGTCAGCAAGAGAAGTTCTCCAGGCTCTGGGGTCCATGGCTGCAGCCATTATTCAGATTGTTCCTCTGGCAAGATTACACATGAGACTGTTATCCAGCTTAGAGGCCAACCTGCATATCAATGTTCTGGAGTTGAGAGCAGTGCTGTTGGTGTTGCAGGCACTACATCTGCTCCTTCCATCGGAAATGATTGTGATTCAATCAGACAGTATGTCAGTAGTCTGTTACATAAACAAGGAGGAACCAAATCCTACCCCGTGTTCAGAGGCCATGAGAATTTGGCACTGGGCGATAGCTTCCAACCACTTTCTTATAGCAATGCATATCCTGGGGAGCTCCAATATGATTGTGTACAGACTGAGCAGATGCATCTTCCTTCCACGAGTGGTCTCTCAATCCAAACGTGATAGCAGAAATTTTCGGCCGATGGGGCCAGCCTTGCTGTAATCTCTTCGCTTTCCCTTCCAACAACAAATGCAGCAGCTTCTTTGCCCTCTCTCCCCCAGAGGGGGAGTTCCAGAGAGATGCTTTAACTCACGATTGGCCCACGGGTCTCCTCTATGTTTACCCTCCAATTCCTTTGATACCCCTATTTTTGAAGAAAACAATTCGGTTTTGCAAAGTGATCCTCATTGCCCCATTTTGGCCTTGACAAGTGTGGTTCCCCTTCCTCCAGCCTCACCTGTTACAACCTCCATGGATCCTGGACACTTGTTTGGACTTAATTTCTCACCCCCAAGGGTTGACTCTCCCAAATCTGTCCACTCTCAAGCTGACAGCTTGGTTTCTCCACTTCTATTAGTTGCTAGGCAGGAAACCCTCTCCTCACCTGTTTGCGATATTGTTCTGGCCTCCCATAAGCCATCCACCAGAAAACTTTACAGAGGTAAGTGGAAAAGGTTTGCTCTCTGGTCTAAAGAACAGATGCTAGACCCCCCTCTCAGCTCCTGTCTCTGTTATACTTCACTAACTTTGAGTTTTTTGAGAATAGAGCTTCATCTTCTACCATTCGAGTCCACTTGGCAACTATTTCCAATTTTCATAACTGTTTAGAAGGCGTTCCACTTCTCTCCACCTGCATATGCAAGACCTTTCTCAAAGGAGTTTTTCATAACAGGCCGCCAACCAGGGGTCCTTTAGAGGCATGGAATCTCTCCCTGGTACTACAGTCTCTCTACCCTCTTTTGAGCCTGCTGCAAAATGTGACCTCAAATTTCTTTCATGGAAATCTCTATTTTTGGTGGCTGTCACATCAGCTAAATGGATATCAGAATTACAAGCATTATGCATCAAGAGCCCATATTTGATTTTTCATAAAGACAGAGCATCTCTTCGTACTAATGTATCTTTTCTCCCCAAAGTGATTTCTGATTTCTCTGTGAACCAGTCCATTGAACTCGTGTTTTCCCCAAATTATTCCAGTAAAGGAGAATACTGTCTACACTCATTGGATGTACATAGACAGCTACATTTTTACCTGGATAGGACTAAATCTATCTGCAAGTCAGATCAAATTTTCATCTCCTTCTTTGGACCAAAAACGGGATTTGCTGTATCAAAAGTCACTTTATTAAAATGGCTCAGAGATTGTATTGCCTTTTCATATTCACATGCGAATTAGCCTAAACCTGTCAATATCAAGGCACATTCAACGAAAGCCATAGCAACTTCTGTTGCTTTTCACTCCAGAGCCTCTATGGACAACATTTGCACAGCAGCCTTTTGGGCTAAACCTCATACTTTCATCAAACATTACAAGTTGGACATGGTATCCAGGGGAAGAGCGGCCTTTGGCTCAGTGGTACTCAGGAATGTTCTTCCATAAGGGCCACCCAGGTTTTCAAGTAGTTTGGGATTCTGTCCCATCAGTGATGAATGGGAAGAAGATTAACAACATCAGATAAAGAAGTTATGTCTTACCATAACGTTCCATCTGTGTTGTTGTTGATCTTCCATTTATCACATCCCACCCTCTGTCCCCCACCAAAGGCTCCTGGTGGATCTTATGGTTCCTTGTGGTGTTTTCAGAGTTTTTGCGTAGAAATGGCCTCTGCTTTTACTTCTATATGTTTCATGCAAACTCGATCTGAGGTAACTGGGAGAAGGGCATTGTGGGTAGCAGCTTAGCTCGAGAGTTTTTGGTGTACACGAGGTTGGTATTAGGCCGACTCAGTTCTGAGGGCTCAGAACTGAACCCATCAGCGATGAATGGAAGAAGATCAACACCACAGATGGAACGTTATGTTAAGACACAACTTTTTTCCTCCCAAAAGTGCCTTCGGAATCGAACATTAATCAGGTAATCACTCTCCCTGTTTTCTTTCCAAATTTTCAGAATAAGGGAGAGTATAAATTGCACCTGTTATAGAAGTTCATTGGCAATTACGTTTTTACTTGCACAGAACCAAACTCTTTTGCAAGTCTGATCAACTTTGTTTCCTACTCTAAGCCCTTTTTAGGGAAACCTGTATCAAAGGTCACCATTGCTCGTTGGATCTCTCTGTGCACAGTTCTGGCAAATTCAGCCAAAGAATTATCTCAGGAAGGTCAAGTCAAGGTGCATTCTATGAGTTCTATGACTACTTCAGCTATCTTTTGGTCCAGTTTCTTTGGATATCATTTGCTCTGTGGCTACTTGGGCATCTTTGCATACTTTCATCTTCCACTGCAAGTTGGATTTTCTATCCATAAGCAGGGCATCTTTGGCTTCACCGTGCTCTGGAATGTCCTTCCATGAGGGCCTCCCAGGAGTTTGGTAGCTGAGGACTCTGTCCCACAGGTTGAAGAGCAAATGAAAACAATTTCATACACATTATGTACTCACCATAATGTTCCATCTGAGTTGTTGCTTTGCGTTTGTCTTCAGCTGTCCCTCTCTCCTTCCCCTTGTCTTACGTGGGCTGTGTGGTTGACTGGCCGGAAGAGACCATGGCCCTTACTTTGACATAACTTGTGCTTTCTTATGGTGCTCTCTGGGTATTTTGGGCCAAGGGGTTAAGGCTTTGAGTCGGGTTGGGATGCTATGGTTGGCAGCAAACTCAATCTGAGGGGAGAAGGGAGAGAGGGGCATTACGGGTAGGGGAGGAGCTTGGAGCTCTGATTTGGTGTTGGAAAATGTGGCGGAGTTGGATCCTTCACAGACCCTTGTCCCACAGGTTGAAGTCAAATGAAAAGCAACAACTCAGGTGGAATGTTATGGTGAGTACATAACTTCTTTTTTTATTGCAGGGAAAGTTGTATTTGATGGTATTTCCTGAAGGAAGGTTGGGGGGAGAGGATAAACTTGTAACTGAATTTGTCATCCAGTAGATTTGGTGCGTCATTTGGTTCAGTATAGGTGGCTCCATTAACAAATGAGCTCTGCACACAGTTGTGTATTGCCTTTTGAGGGTACAAACTTGGCTAAAGAATGCCTTACGGTTATCATTTGGTTGGTAGGCCAAATTTACCTCAAATTTATTTGTCCTCCATGTTTGGTTAGTTTAATGAGAGTGTTTTTATCCTGATGGGTGCTGCATCTCTTAATTTTTGCCACGCTTTTCTTCCTTCTGCTATACAGCCTATTGATGTGATTCCACCAGGATGGCTTGTTTTTGTTAGTTCTGTACTTCCTGGTAGGTACAGCTACCTCTATGCAGCTATTAATATGCTTGTATAAGGTTTCTATGAGCAGTTCCACATAGGCACTGTTGTCAGGGTTTGTGGAGCTTGAAATTTTGCCAGGTTATCACTGAGTAGTAAAACATTAGCCTCAGAGTAGTTCCTGAAAATTCCAGGGGTAGCTGAGGTTCCAGGTTTTATTTTTACTTCAAAAGAGACCATTTTGTGGTTTGATCTTACCAGAGAAGACATTACACTAGGGGGGATGTGCAGCACTCTCCCATATTAGTGAGGACCAGATCCAGTATGGTAGCACCCCCTGATTGGTGTAGTGACACTGGTCCAGGGAGTTTGTTTTTACAAAATCCAGGAATCTCTCTGCCTGTACATTTAGTGTCGTATACGATTCTCAGTTAATAGTGGTAATTAAAGTTGCCCATGAATATGGTATTGGGTTAGATTGTAAATGTTTGCAAGTTTAAATACATTGTATGGGTTTCCTGGGTCATAGATGGGGACCTATAACTTGCAAGGAATTGATGCTGGATTTTTCTGTGGCGATTTGAACATTGAGAACCTTACATACCATATCACTTTGAGAATTAACTAGTCAGTAATTTATGCATTGCCTCTGGATGCTCGTATCCACCAAGCTTGTAACTGAGATAGTGGCAAAGTTCATATCCATGATGAATAGACCATTTTTTGTTGATTAGACAGTTGAAGTGAGAATATCAAGTAATGTCAGGAGTATCCGGTTTGCAACTCTGGGGACAGTGCTTGTCACTGCAAACTAGCTGTCCTGTGTGCAGTTAGGTATTGGTGAAATTTCAGTGGTGCTTTTTACAAGAAAAATGTCAACTCACGGTGTCTGCACATATACAGGGTCCTGCCAAACACTTGAAAGGAAACTAATAAGCAGTCTTTGATTTATGGATTTACCACAACTTGAAATATTCTCAACTGCTTGCCTGGATGATAGGTGCCTAAAAGGTATTAAAGTTCTATTTTCTGAAGACGTGCATCAAGTATTAAAGGAGGATTAAGAAACCTGCTACTGGAAAATTGTATATTATTTCTTGGTTGGATTCTTGACTCTACAATATTTGTGATTATCTGCATGCTTTTTCTTATTACTTTAAGGTTCACCTTTCAACCATTTCAGCATGTCTACCCATAGATTCCCCCTCTTTCAATGCATTCTCATGTCAAGCTATTTTTGAAAGGGGGCTTACATAGTTTTCCACCTAGAAACAGGTGGCTGCTCCTTAGGATCTTAATTTTGTTTTGGAAAAAAATTACTTTTTCCATTTGAACTAGCTGATCAGGTTGAGTTGAGGTTCTTAACATGCAAAGCAGTGTTACTGATGTCTAACTTTTGGAAGAAGACTATGCGAGTTGCAAGCTGTTATGGTGGGTCAGCCATTTCTTTTTCATGGATTCTTCATTTATGCCTAAAGTGTTATTTATGCAAGCTTTCTTTAAGCCAAGCTATCTCATTCTTTTCAGAATCTAAAAATGGAGAATGGATTATTCATACTCTAGATATCTGTAGACAACTCTTATCACAGTCTTGATAGTACCAAAACCTTCAGAAATTCTGATTATTCATTTTTCATGAAGGTAAGAAAAAAGGGCAAACATTGTCAAAACAGGCAATTTCAAAATGGTTTTCCCATGCAGTTTCCTTTTGTTAGTCCCACTACAATAAGTCAGTTCTGGCAAGCTCGGGGCGTATTCTACTAGAGCCTTGGCTTCTTCTGTGGTATTTTGGAAAGGGGTAGCTCAAAGTATTGTAGAAGCAGTGACTTGGTCCTCTGTACACATTTCTACAAAGCACTTCACACTAGTCTCCTTTTCCAAGTCTAGAGCAGACTCTGCACAGACCATTCTCCAGTGGCCCGTGGGCTGTCATCCTTCTCCCTCTTTGTAAACTGTAGTATTCTACCCATATAGCTCAGGCTACTGTAGGATTGATTAAACAATGAACATACTACAGCTGTGTAAGTAAAACTTACCATAATAGACGTTTGATCACTGCTACAGAAGCCACTCCCTCCCTCACACTTAATTTTTTGTATACAGTTTGTGTCGGGGCGAGGGTATGATTTATTTGTAGCACTGATCTCTTTCAGGGTTCTGGCATCCCCCTTGCTGTTGGCATGAAAGTTCTAAAGGGCTCATCTCCCAGACCACTGTATCTTTGCTCTTCTCGTGCTTCCAGTGGTCCGGGTGTGGAAGGTGACCATAAGCTTTGGAAGCTGATAAGCTGTTAAAGCCTAGGCAAGATAGAACCCATATAGCTTACACTACTGCAAGAGTGATCATTTGAACATCTGCTTGTATGTTTTACTTATGCAACCATACTTTCTTCATTCTGATGAAGTGTTGAAAATTCACGAGATGAAAATGCCAAATCATTTTTAATGTAGGTCCTGTATTTGTGGTGTGTTGGTTAATACATTTTGGTGTTGCTACACATTTCTCAGAATATTTACAGTTTTTATAAAAGAAAACGTTCCTATATTCCACTTATATTTGCCTATATTCTCACTAATGACTTCAAACTGCTGTGTAAGATGCCTTGCTATACGTTTAACTTGTGGACAGAAAGGTATATACTCTTGGCATGGGTGTTGGCTTTCCAAGTACAATGTGCAGGATTCATTCACTGCCTTTGCTATCTACAAATTAATACTTGATGGACAAGGGGCTACATACAGTCTTTAACCTCCACACCACTACTCTCAAATTTTGAGTTACAGTAGAACCAGCAATGTGGAGTGTCAGTCCCACCACAGGGTATACAGTAAATGTGCACTGCTTCCTTAGCGCATAGCCAAGCCTTGGTGCACCCACATGAGCTTTATGTTGAGTAGCCACAGGTAAGCGTTCTAATTACTGGCCTCATAGGATTTTACCCACCTCAGTCTTGAGCCCAGTGCCTTCCATTGCATTGTTACTAATGGTAATTAAAACAGTATTTTTCAAAATGGAAGAGGGTAAATGGTAACTCTTCAGAATCAACTCCCTCCCTTCCCAGGTTTATGGTACTACTCCACCAGTTAGTCAAAAGTAAAAAAAACAAGAACATACCTTAATGTTTACACTTAAAATAAGCCAAATTCAAATGTAACAATTAGCCTTCACAGGTGGACAACTCACAGCTGCAGTATTCAGCAGTGAAATGCATAAACCATTAAGCTAATAAGTAAAATTTTTAGTCACAAGGATTCAGCATTAAATAGTGGTAGTAAACTTTTCAAGTAAATATGTTAACAGTACAGAACTTTGCTTATTGCCTTTTTCCTGGGATGGTCCGACTGGGCACTTGAGCCCATTTTTAGTGAAGGCCAGGGGAGGAGAGCTCAATTAGAGTTACAAAAAGTTGCAAAGAATTTAGAGAAAAAAGAATCTATTAACAGTTGAAACTGAGTTTTAGAATTGTGCAGTGGGTAAATACGATAAAGACAAAGGTTAAAAGAACTGGATTTATGTGAGTGCTGTGCAATAATAAACAGGTTGCATTTACGTATAGAGCTGTATACAAATTTCATTTACAGAGCAGCAATGAAAAGCAGTATGCAGTTATAATTATAGGTATGATTTATTTACATTTACGAATGAGGTAGAAGAGCAGGAAAGTTAGGGGTTGGTGATGGTCGAGAGATCTGAGTGCGTGTCAGTCAGGGTTTGAAGAGCCAGAAAGAGTCTGTGTTGTTGTAGGTAGTGCTTTAAAGCTAGATGTACAGCTACCCACTTTAAGTGGAATAGGCAGGGAGTTCCAATGTCTGGTGACATAGTGAGTCTCCAGCTGTATTACAGGATTTGGAAGTTATTAGTACGCTCTGATTACCTCTGTGAATGCAACGTGGTGAGTAGTGCTTGAGAATGTTTTGTAGGGAAGGACGTGTGTGGTTTGCGTATTATTTTGTGGGTAATTTGAAGTTGAGTGCATGTAAGGTGATATGTAGTTCTAGCCAGCTGAGCTTCCTTAGTGCTAATCATTGGTGTGTACGGTAGGATGCATTAGGTGTAAACTTGGCTATTTTGTTAAAGCATGCCTTCTTAGTAGGGTGGCTTGAATATTGGTTAAAATGGGGGATTAACAGAGAAAGGATAGAAGAGGATAGGAAGATGCTAAGGATATTCCTGAGCCCTAGGTAGGGTTTGTTTCAGTAGAGGAAGCCCAGTTTTTGAGGAGTTTTGTTGATGGCCTGGGTGATTTGCAGTTCAAATTGTAGGTTTTCTGTTATGATTCCTAGCAGTTCATAGGTGTGTACTAGGCTAATGGCCCTGGAGCCTTTACAAGCCTAGGCCGTAGGATTACCCTGGTATCATGCCACCTGACCTTAGTTCCTAGTGCTTCATTCAAGTAGAGCCACTGGAGTGATCCCCGGGGTGAATTTCCTATCCACTCATAAAGATCTCTCTTGAAGAGGGACAGTGAGGTGCTCTGCTTGACATGTATGGGAAGTCTATTCCATAGCATGGGCAGTCTCTGGGTTATGCACCTGTCATTCCAGCATGTTCTCTTGAATGTGGTAATGAGGTTGAGGTAACACACACACTGATTATCACACTGTGCTAGTTTACTATTTGTGTCAGTTTCTATGGTGGTGGTGTTGAAGTAATATTAAGGGTGTACAGCTTGTTGAAAGAGATGTAGGTTTGAAAAGCATTGGTTTTTTTTGGCATTTAGTATTAGCTGATGAGCCTTTAGCCATAATTCTGTGGAAATGGAGTCTTGATTTATTTGTTAAAGTAGTGGATGGGTTGAGGCTGAGTAGATGGTGACATCTGCGTATTCTGCTAAGGTGGCAGGTTTGCTGACTTTGTGCAGGTTTTTTGTGAAAATGTTGAAAAGTACTGGGCCTAAAACTGACCCTTGTGGTGCACCTACGGAAACAGGTAGGAAGGGGGATAGTCCTGATTCTGTTTTATGGCCTGTTTGTGGGAGAGTTAGCTACAGAACCAAGTAAGATCTAAATGAAATAGTTCTGGGAAGGTAGTTCATTGATTAGGAGTTGGTTTTGACAGATCCAGGAACAGGAAGGATATTAGGTGGCCATTGTTTCTGTTGGCATTTATGGTTTCTGAGCAACTAAGCAGAGCTGGGGTGCTGTTGTGTGGTGAAAATTCATGATGTGTGGGGGAGAATAGTTTGTATGAAATTGGTTAGGAGTTGGAAGTGTGCGCATCTTTCTAATATGTTTAGCAGAGGGGAGAGAATTGCAGTGAGGCAGTAGTTGGAGAGTTGTGTGGCTGATCCACCTTTGTGAAGTGGTATATGTGATTTTTCCCAGATAGTGGGTACATAGTTTTCTGTGGTATATCTATGTGTATTGAGATTGGGTATGCAAGGACATTGGCAGCTAACTTAAGGTACTTGGGCAGAGTTTGTCAGCAGCTGGTGCAGTTGTTTTCAGTTTTTGAAGGTACTTTTTATAGTTGAGGCAGGTATTTGGTGGAAAGAAAGAGAGGGATATTGTGAGTAAGAGCGATGAGGATGGATTAGAATTCTAATAGAAGACAGATTTAATGAAGTGTGTGTTGAATTGGCTGGCTATGGGGTCTGTCATCATTTGTGAGGAGATGGGATGGTGGTTTGACATGGGGTTTGGTAGGATTTTTGTGGTTGCCCAGCATTGCTTAAGATTGTGGTAGTGATTGCCTTGAGGTGAATGAAAGAATGCAATTTTATCTAGTTGGATCTGTTTGCATCTATTTCTAAGTCTAAAATTTGCCACATTTGTTGCGTTTTATCTTTATAAGCTGTCTCCCAGGCGTTGTCTCTATTTAGCATGAGCTGCTTGGTTTCTTTATTGAGCCATGGAGCCAGGGTTAAGTTCGGTTCTTTTTGTTCTTATGGGAGCCAACTCATTTAGTATGTTAAGGAATGTTTTATTGAAACTGGTAACTGCATCTTCTAGTGGTAAGTTTTTTCAAGTATTCCAATTGTATTGTGAGAGTTAGTTTATAAAGGTGTCAGGAGGAGGAGAGTCTATGTACATGTTTTAATAATGTCTGAAGGTATGTTTGTCTTGTAATGAATGTGGGAAGGTGGTCAGTGATGTCTGGGAAATGGCCAAAGGTGTTTGTGGATGAGGTGGTAAGGATCTAGTCTAGTAGTGAGTGCCTGTTGTGTATTGCTTGTAGTGGGTGAGGTGATTACTTCATTGAAATTGAATAAGTTAATAGAGAATGATAGGGGAGTCGGTGTTTACAAGTAAATAGTCTATATTGACATCCCCAAGTGTAATAGTTTATTTACATTAGTGGAAAACCTTTGAAGGAGGTCTTTGAGAATGGGAATGTTGTTGCCAGGGGGTTATATAGGGCAGCAATGCAATTTTAGTTTTGTGGTTGTTTGGGTGTAGGAGTGTAATAGATAATGTTCTGTAGTCCTATCTCGCCTTCATTCTTGCATATGGGTTTGGAGCCGATCCTCTGCTCTGACTCTGCCTATTACAAAGCTCAAAGTCTTCTAGTTGGCTCATGGCTAGGTAGGTATCCCATAGTGCACCAGTACAAACCCCAGATCTTGTTTGCCACGTCTACGAGTTCAGATGTGCTTCTTGCTTGGCCATGGCTAAGTTTAAAACTTTTTCTGTCATTATTACAGTACTGTTTATCTATAGCGATTTATCTTGTTCCAGATAGTTTAATAGTAATGGAGTAGTTTTCAGACCTGTTAGTATTTTTGACTTTAGTTAGTTGTTGAGATGTGGTTGGCCATTGTTGTTCTCTACTTGGTATCCTGTGTGCTAGTTTTTCTAATTAATGTGCGCTTATCTTTGCTATATTGTGTGCAGTGTCTCTCGTTTATTAGAGAGTTTGGAATTTAGATATTTAACTTGTGTGCAGGGCCGTTTGACTGTTTTTGACCCCTTTCTTTCTACGACTTAGCATTTTTTTTTTGAGTCCTAGATTTCTAATCGAGTAAATCAGACATTTAGAGATTTCAGAATTTAGTTTGATAGTTTCTGATCTTCTACGTTTTATCCTTTCTACCTAGGTCCGTTTAAGTTAGAGGACCTAGTTCTCTGCCTGTTTTCTCTTTCCCAGGGCTAGGCCCGTTTAAGTTAGAGGGACGTAGTCCTCGTGTGTGTGTGTGTGTGTGTGTGTGTGTGTGTGTGTGTGTGTGTGTGTGTGTGTGTGTGCGCTAGTGTGGTAAAGGCTAGGCCCATTTTAAGTTAGAGGACCTAGTCCTAGTTATGCTTGTGTGTTCCTGTTTAACTAGTCATAATGTCTAAAGAGGCTAAAGACCACAAACCTTCTGGTTTCCAAAAATGCGTAAAGTGCTCCCAGAAGATGTCAATTACGGATGGCCATAGTAATTGTGTTGATTACCTTGGAGCCGTTCATTTGCAGAAAACTTGTTTGTTCTGTCATTCCTTCAGCTCCAGAGTTCTCCAGGAGTGGAAGAGCAAGCTAATTTTGAAAGGTCTCCTCAAGCCTTCCTTCGAGGAAGACTTGGCCAGTTCTTTTTCTTCCTCAAAATCACATTCTTCTAAAAAAGAGAAGGTTAAGGCGACCAAGAGGCATTCTCTGGCACTGCCCGGTGTATCGGAACCGCCTCATAAACTTTCTATGCTGAATAAGACTTCTACCTCCTCGGCTCCACTGTTCTCAGAGCCGATCGAAGTTGTTGATATTGGGACTTCACTTTCGGCCCCAAGTACCTCGGAGCCGACTACTGAGAGACTACATCAGAACCGGTCCAGAGATCCCTTGTCGGTCTCCCCAACCTTAAGCTCCCTAATTCTGTAGAGGTCCAGATCACCCACACCATCTTCCAGATCCTCCAGGAGCCTGTCAGAGGAAGATGTGGAGAGAGTAGTGCTTAGACTCCTGAAGTTGTCTTCCTTGCCAAAAATATTGTTGGCTCCGACCCAGTCAGTTCCAGAGCCACCTGAGTCCATACTCCCTGTTGTGGTTCCTCCTCCGAGCCAAGCTTTCAGAGCTGGAGTGCTCGGTACCACTTGTTGTGGAACCATCTGTTCCAGCTCCCTTCAAGGCGGTCTCTGAGCAGAGTTCTGCTCCTACACCTTTGGTGCCGTCCGTGGTGTGTCGGAGCCAAAGCTCACCGGTCGGCCCCTACAGGGACACTTGGACCCAAACCTCCTCTATTCCGAGTCTCCCTCTCGGTGTGTCTGCTAGGGTGAGCTTGGACCCTACATCCATCTTGGAGCCAATGGCTCTGGAGCCGATGACTTCCTCTGTCTCCTCAGAGCTGAGGAGAACTTTGGAGCCAGAGAGATCTGCCTTCGAGATAATAAGTGTGCTGTCTCCCTCATCAGCTCCACTCAAGGGTACTGACACTCTTCCCCCTCGGGCACCGACCTCTGTCTCAACACCTACTCTCTCTCTCGACAGCAGAGACCTGTAGCCTCAGGAGCCCCCGGTTAGGGGGCCCCCAGTCTTCTGAGACCTCCCCAGAATATCCTTCTGAGGAGCCCCCCACAGAGAGGACATGTTAGGGGAAGCATGTAGACTCCCAGGATGAGTCCATTACCTCCAACACTGATCTCAAGGAGTCAGAAGGATCTCCCAAGTCGTCCTTTGATGATGTCTCCTTTGCAGGCATCTTAGAGATCCTTAAGCAGTGTGGAGGCTGGCCCACTGTTTACTCCTTCTGAGGAGTCAGTGTACCTGAAGGCTTTTGGGTCTCGGCCTCTTGGGTGTCTCCACCTTTTGATGAACTTTTAGACCTTGTTAGTCGGAAGGTGTGGGAGACTCCTGATGCCGTGGAGCCAGTTCCTAGGAGACCCAATAAATTTGTCTGCTCCCAAAGAGAAGGAATTCTTGTCCAAGGACTTGTCTGTAGATGACATGGTGGTGCCAGCAGTCACTAAGAAAAAGCTAGCAGAGACTTCATCTGCTGAATAAGGAGTCTCGAACGATGGACAGATATGGGAAGCGTATCTTTTCGTCAACTGCATTCACACTCTGCTCGCTGAACTATTTAACACATTTTGTGAGGCTTCAGAGAGATCTTCTTAAGGAGTTGGGAGATACTCTACAAGTTACATCTACTGAAGGAGTCCCTGAAAAGGTGTCTACTCAGTTGTCCACCTTAAATTCCATCATTAACACCTCCATGAGGCTGATTTCTTATGCAGCCGACGGAGCGAGCAGGGTAGCAGGTTCAGGAATTTCCCTCAGGAGACGCTCCTGGATGCGCTTGTGTAATTTTGCAGAGCCGTTCATCTACCTTTACCAATGCCCCCTTTGACGTTTCTTCGTTGTTTGGACCGAAGGTAAAAGACACACTCACCAGGTGCAAGCAAGCAAGAAGAGAAAACACACACTGCCGAGGGAGTACGTTTTACCACCCCCTCTAGACCATATCCTAAGGGTCAGAGAAGCGGTAAGATGTGGTTCAAGAAGTCCCAGAGATTTTCCCAGGGTGCACAGGGTAATCCCCTCCTTTAGAGGCAGAGAAGGAGGCACAGATGGTAGGCATCGCCCCAGAGGCAGGGGTGGCCCGCAAAACAAAGGAGGCTGTGATTCGTTTTGAGGCCGTCCATATCAGCGCTCTTGATGTGGGGCCCGGCTGTGCTTCTCTGTAGCCAGTCGGGGGTCGTATTTCTTTGTATCCAGAAGCCTGGCTAACCATCACCCAAGACAAATAGGTACAAAGAATTGTCACCAGAGGTTACTCCATACCCTTTTCTCTTTCACCTCATGTTCCCAAGAAAATCCCGGATGTTCTACCCAGTCACAGGGATCAAGCAACTGTAGAAGTGGAAAAAGTTGCTCACAAACAGAGTCATCCAAAACGTCCCTGCAGACCTGGTAGGATTCGAAACTTACTCCAGATTCTTTTTAGTGCCAAAACGTACAGGGGACTGGAGGCCCATCTTGGACCTCCGTAGACTAAACTAATCCGTAAAGAAGGCTAAGTTCCAGATGTTGACACTGCAGTCTCTACTCCCTCTGTTAGGGAAAGACAGTTGGATGTGCTCAATAGGCCTCCAAGATGCGTACTACCATATAAAAACGGACAGAGCGTCGAGCCACCTACGCTTCCGGCTGGGAGCCAGTCACTACCAGTTTCGCGCTCTGCCCTTTGGTCTCACCACAGCCCCCAGGGTGTTCACCAAATGTATGGCAGTAGTGACAGCTCACCTGAGACGTCTGGGATTGCAAGTGTTTCCGTACCTGGGCGACTGGCTCCTGACTGCTTCCACCAGGCATCTACTCCTTCAAACCAGAGATTCCACTGTCCAACTTTGTTCGTAGTTGAGGATTACTATAAAGTGGGAAAAGTCTGCCTTATCGCCCTCTCAATTTGTGACTTTATAGGTGCAGAAATACAGTTGCCATGTTAGCTCGTCTTCCTGCAGAAAAAGCACAGAACCTCACACAACAAGTTCTCCATCTACTTCCTCTGCAAAAAGTCCAGGCAAAAGCAGTGCTGAAACTCTTGGGGACCATGGCCTCCACCATAATGCTAGTCCCTCTCGCAAGATTACATATGTGAATTCTTCAATGGCTTCTATCGTCCCAGTGGTCCTTTCAACAACTGCCTCTAGCTCACCACATAATTTTAACAGAGTCTTTGCAAAAAGGATCTCAGTTTGTGGATCCAACTGGACCAACTGACAGGCACTCCATTCCTTCCTCGCCAACCTGTTGCTACTGTGACCATGGATGCCTCACAGATAGATAGGGTGGGGGGACATTATCTAGGCAGGACTGTCCACGGCACATGGCAAGATCACGAGGCTCACCTGCATATCAGTGTCCTAGAGATGGGGGTGGTGCTTCTAGTGTTGCAAGCACTTCATGACCTTCTTTCTCTTGGGACGATAGCAATCCAGTCAGACATGTCTGTGGTATGGTACCTCAACAAACAAGGTGGAACCAAATCTTACCCCCTTTGTCGGGAGGTGATTCGTGTTTGGAAGTGGGTGATATCTTCCCAGCACTTTCTACTGGCAATGCACATCCAAGGGACAACCAAAACTTGATAGCCGACTAACTCAGCCGGGCAATATTGATGCCTCTCGAGTGGTCTCTGAAGCAGGAAATAGTGGAACAGATTTTCCACAAATGGGGACCGCCTTGCTGCGATCTTTTTGCCAGTCCAATCAACTCTAAATGCAGCAGCTACTTTTCCCTCATCCCCCCCCCTCTGGGGGAGTCAACCAGAGACGCATTGGTTCACGATTGGCCCCTAGGTCTCCTTTATGCTTTCCCTCCTTTTCCTCTCATATCCGAGGTGATTCAGAAAGCGAAGCTGTTGGGAAGAAAAATGATTCTCATCACTCCTTACTGGCCTCATCAGATTTGGTTCCCGGGCGTCATCTACTAGACGATCCATGGACTCAGGACCTAGTGCCAGACTTCTTGACTCATATGTCAGGCTCTCGGCATCCCAGCCTCCACACCCTCAACTTGACAGAGTGGCTGCTCCAATTCCATCCCTAGTCAGGCTTCATGATTTTTCACCTGCTGTGACCCACATTCTCACATCCCCACATAAACCTTCTACTAGAAAGTTATACACTAGCAAATGGAGAAGGTTTTCCATTTGGGCTGAAGAAAGGAATGTTGATCCTTGCACTGTATCCATCCCAGTGGTTTTAGAATTTTTGTCTGAACTTTTCCATCAGGGATCTGCTGCTGCCACAATTGGGGTCCATTTGGCAGCGATAACTAATTTTCATTTGGGTCAACATGAGTCTAACCTTAGGTCACACAAAAACCTTCCTTAAAGGTGCTACTTTGCTGAGACCCCCTTTTCAGAAACTGGTAGCTTCGTAGCTTCATGGGATCTGAACTTTGTCCTGTCCAAAATAACTTTTCTGCCCTTTGAACCTGCTCATTCGTATCCACCGAAATTTCTGTCTTGGAAGACTTTGTTTTTAGTAGCCATCACTACTGCTAGGCGAGTATCAGAGTTACAAGCACTGTCTATCAAGCCCCATTATTTTGTTTTCTACAGACAAGTTTCTCTTCACACAAATCCATCTGTTATCCCTAAAGTTTGCTCTCATAATAACTTGAATCAAACTATATATATTGTCTGTGTTTTTCCCTAACCATTCCAATGCAGCAGAATACAAATTTCATCAGCTGGATGTTCACAGACAACTACAGTTCTATCTTCACAGGACTAAGGAACTTAGAAAGTCAGACCAATTGTTCATATAATTCTCCGATTCCAGACTAGGTCTCCCAGTTTCCAAAGTGACCCTCTCAAATTGGATTTTGAGCTGTATTTCCTTCATTTATTCTTGTAATGGAAAGACACTACTGTTCAAGATTAAGGCTCATTCTACATGATCCCAGTCTCTGCTGCCTTCCAAGCCAGAGTTCCAATTGACAATATTTGTGCAGCAGCAACCTGGGTTACCCCTCATACCTTTATTACTCATTACAAATTGGATCTGACCTCTGTGGGTAGAGCCTCCTTTGGTTCCATGGTACTCAGGAGTATTTTTCCGTGAGCCACCCAAGAATAAGGTGCTAGGGACGCTGTCCCATATGTAATAATGAAGACGAGATAGGACTACAGAACATAAAGAAGTTATGTACTCACCATAACATTCCATGTTTGTAGTCCATCTCGCCCTTCATTCTTATGAACCTACCTACCCCCATCCTGTCAGGATCTGGAGTCAGGATAATATTACCAAAAATAGGGTGGAGACCTTTCATTATTGTTCTTTCTGGATAGACTTAGTTCTTTCTATAGTTTAGCAGCAAACAAGATCTGGGGATTGTACCGGTGCACTATGGGATACCTACCTAGCCACAAGCCAACTAGAAGACTTTGAGCTTTGTAATAGGCCAAGTTGGAGCTGAGGATCGACTCCAAACCCATATGCAAAAATGAAGGGCGAGATGGACTACAAACATGGAACGTTATGGTGACTACATAACTTTTTTCTTTGTTTGGATAGTTGGGGTGACTGTGCGAGTATCTAGTGATGATTAGTGTGTTTTTAAAAAGTATTGCAATTTTTCCACCTTTATGTAATGTACCATTTATGTTGTATCCTGAAGGAAGGATTTTGTCATCTTTAGCATTAGTTTTAGCCAAATTTCAGTGATTAGAATGTCTGGGTTGTGTGCTGTAGTGCATGCATGGAGATCTGGCATTTTGTAGTAGGTTCTTCTGAGGTTTATGTGCGTTTAGTAGGTTGTGGTTAGAATTAGTAGGTTGTGTTTATGGAGGGAGCTGATGAGATAAATGGAGTATGGTTGGTTTGAAGGGATGGTCCATGGTTTGGCTGGGTGTTTTCACAGAGTGGAAGTGTGTTGGCAGAATTTGTACAATATTCTTATATTTGTTGATATTGCTATATGGGTCTGGTCATTCTTTGATGTAGCTGTAACTGAAGAGGGTCCGAGTTCCTAATGGGTAGAGACTGTGTGCAGTTTTGCACTTGAGTAGGTGTTTGATTAGGAGTGTAGAGTTGGAGAAAATACTGATGAGGGAAGGGGGCAAGACAGCATTTGGCAATAGTGAGTATGCTTAGTATAATTGTGAGAATAGACAGAAGTAGCAGCATATTAAAGTTGGGGGAAGATGGAGTTAGCTGGGGGGGAGTTGAATACTATTTTTGTTGGATTAGGTTGGGAGAAGTGAGATGGACCTAAGATATGTTTGCAAGTTGAGGAGTTAGGCTAGTTGGATGCCTCCTTGAATTTGATTGGTTGCTTTGTTGTAGGGGCCGGAAATAGAATGACTCCAAGAAATTCAAACTGGCACCCAGCAGATAAACTTTAAACCAAGACAGTCAGGTACCACAGAAAAGGAACTCGGTACAGCCTTGTAGTTTTAAAAAAAAAAAAAAAAAAAAAGCTGGTTTAATAGTTTAAAAAGCATAAATGCATTTAAAATCGCAGCGTTTTTGTCTTATTCAGACTTGATCAGATGCATAAAGCTTCAATTAAAACCACACCTATATATACCTCAAAATGTTCCACCAATTAAAACCACAACCAATAAAAATTCTCAGTCTTCCTGATTAAAACTAAAGTGTGAACTTACAAAGTGCCTTGTGCATTAAAAGTACTTAAATGAATTACACATTGCAAAAGCATAAAGAACATCTGAAAGGTTACAGTATAAAATGATGACAGCACAAAAGAAATATTTCACAGCTTAACATATTTAACTGAATAAAATGTTTAATTCTGTTAAAATTCACTAGTTAATGGAGTGCATGGTAGGAAAAGACTGAATATAGGGAGCTATGGTGGCAACTGATTTTGGAAGCCACCAGGACTCAATGATTATACCTCTATAGCCCCCTTACTAAAACTGAAAGCTGCCAAGCTTTGAAAGAAGAAATTGTTTTTGTTCATTCACATTAAATGTCATTTTACAAAAGAACAACTAGAGGGAGTAAATACATTTTAATGTTTTAGCATGCACTCCATTAACTAGTGAATTTTAACAGAATTAAGCATTTTATTTAGTTAAATGAGGATGCAAGGAGTAGAGGTGGCGAAGGTGAAGGAGTTTTAAATACTTGGGGTCAATAGTTCAGAGTAACGGTGAGTATGGAAGAGAGGTGAAGAAGAGAGTGCAGGCAGGATGGAGTGGGTGGAGATGTGTCAGGAGTGATTTGTGACAGACGAGCACCTGTAAGAGTGAAAGGGAAGGTCTACAAGAGGGTAGTGAGACCAGCTATGTTATACGGGTTGGAGACAGTGGCAATGACAAAAAGGCAGGAGTTTGAGCTGGATCTGGCAGAGTTAAAGATGTTAAGATTTGCACTGGGTGTGACGAGGGTTGACAGGATTAGGAATAAGTATATTAGAGGGTCAGCCCAGGTTGGAATGTTTGGAGACAAAGCCAGAGAGGCAAGATTACATTGATTTGGACATGTGCTGAGGAGGGATGCTGAGTATATTGGGAAAAAGATGCGAAGGATGAAGCTACCAGGTAACAGGAAAAGAGGAAGGCCTAGGATAAGGTTTATAGATGTGGTGAGAGAGCACATGCAGGTGGTTGGTGTGACAGAGCAAGATGTAGAGGACAGGAAGAAATGGGAAACAGGTGATCCGCTGTGGCGACCCCTAACGGGAACAGCCGAAAGAAGATGATTTAGTTAAATATTTTAAGCTGTGAAATATTTTTTGTGCCGTCACTATTTTATACTGTTACCTTTTAGATGTTCTTTATGCTTTTGCAATGTGTAATTCATTTAAGTACTTTTAATTCACAAGGCACTTTGTAAGTCACACTTTAGTTTTAATTAATCAGGAAGACTGAGAATTTGTATTGGTTGTGGTTTTAATTGGTGGAACATTTAGTGGTATATATAGGTGTGGTTTTTAACTGAAGCTTTATGTATCTGATGAAATCTGACTGAATAAGACGAAAACGCTGTGATTTTAAATGCATTTATGCTTTTTAAAGTACTATTAAACCAGCTTATTTTTTGAACTGCAAGGCTGTAGCGAGTTACTTTTCTGTGGTACCAGACTTTGTCTCGGGGAAATAGAATGTCAAGTTTAGATGAAGTGGGGGGAGGTGGGAATGGGCTAGGGGAGTGGAATGAGCCTGAGTTTAGCGAGGGAGAACAGAATAGGCTGAGAAGGCAGTACAGCTGCTGTGGGTGAAAAAATACCTGTAAGTTTGAAAGTTATGTAGGAACAGGTTAATAAAACTGTATTGACTTATTGAGGTGAAAGAAGAGATTTAAGTGTATTATGAGTATGTGATCTACAAAGGTGTGTGAGGAAGGTAGTAGACTGAGATTGATAGGAGGAAGAAAGTTTGGAAATATGAGAAAAGAACTTAACTAGTTTTAAAGTTAACCACATTTAATGCTTAAGTAGTTCATTAGTTAGTAAAATTTCAGGGCTTGGAAAAGGGAAGAAACAAGCCAACACAGAGCTGCCTATACAGGCAAGGAGAGTCACAAAAGCAGCAGCTGGAACAAAACAAGACACTGCAGGCTGCCAGCAAATTGGATAAGGAATTGAAAATAAAACATTCAGACATTTAATGTGTAGAAAACAGTTGTCTAATCTCTAAACTAGACATTTTTGTTTCTAGCTAAACATATAATGTGTCTTTGCTGGCTCAAACTCAATGATCGTGGTCATAATGAACAGCAGTGTGTGGTTTGAGCTCTCTGCAGTAGTATCTTTCAGCAGTAACCTTTGAACTTTTTGAATTAACAGTCGGTGCCTCAATTTATAAGACACCAGAGATTTTTTTTTGTGGAATTAGTTTGAGCTTTAAAAGTTGCCTTTTCACCAGGTGCATACATCTGGGGAAGAGGGGGAGGGGGCAAAGTCCAAAGAAACTACTGACCAATAAGGCATTATCTTGTGACATAACCAATATCTTCAAGCAGTAAGCCTTGCACCAGTGCACACATTTGTGGGGCAAGGTTTAGTTTTTACTTTTAATCTGTACTCCACTTTCATAGTGGCAAATGCAGTTGCACATTTTCTTGTACATACTTCATTTTACCGAAAAGGCAGGTGCAGCTTTCTTTACCCGTATTTTAATTTATTTTTGCACATTTTGATTTGATACAGCCAGTTAATTTTTCATGTATCCTTCTTTAGAAGGACAACAAAGTTTTACCATTTTCCTCACAGTACTTGGAAATAAAATGTTCAAGCAGAAATTAAATAAAAGCATCCTCCAAAAACACTCACTCAGAATCTGCCCCCACCAGCAACGCAAAAAATAGGACAAAGCACAATACATCTATTCCCAACAAAAAAATGCACACAACAGTAAAAACTCAACAGTACAAAACCAATATAAACCACAATGTAAACAATAAATACAAGCAAAACTTACACACAAGAAACAATTGATTACCACAAATCATGAAACAAACTGATAACACAAATACAGTACAGAATAACGCGCACAAACTAAAGCACACATAAACAAGCATAAAATGCACATGCAACCATAAATAACAGCAAATAAACAAATATGCAGACAAGCGTACACAAATGTACATTGCAAAATCTTATACATGCATATGAATAAAAGTATTTTGTATAGGTATGTAAATGTAGAAAATATCCTACCACTACAGTAATCCTAACAAAACCTTAGCCTCCCTAGGAAAACAAAGCAATTTTGTATTTGTTAACCGAGACTGTTCAGGTTTTAAGTTCCATTTTCAGTGGCTTCCCTGTGAAGATAATTCTAAAATAAGCAACATTAGTGGCAACATATTGCTTTGAAAATTATATTGCTGAGTATTACATACTGACATAATGTATATACACATTTTGAAGAAATCTATTATAACTCCATTACAAGAAGAAAATAACAGTACTGGAATACTAAAATAAAATGCTCCCCATAAAAGATAAAAGGCCAGACACTGATACTTAAGAATCCAAGTTACCAAAGCCAGCCTCAGTGCTGGCCATTCAAGGGCCACACCAGTGACCACCTTAAGTCCCAGACCCATGTGGGCCCCCATTATCCAACCTAGAACTTAAGACAAGAAATCATGTGGAGACATTCACTAAAATATTACATTCAAATGCATCTCAAAGTAAAATAAGCTGACCTGTCAGTACTGACCTGTGGAACTCTTGCTAATAGTTGCCATAACGCAACAATTCTTCAAGGGACAAATCAACAAAAAATGGGGGGGGGGGGAAGGTGGTGTCTACTCCCTTGTCCTAGCTGTATAATAGGCAGTATCTGCATACTTGTGTCAAGTTTGGAAAAATTCTTCACGTGTGTTTGTTTTGCTTCCTTTAAAAAGAACAGGCCACTTCCTGGTATGTATTATTCGGCATGACCTCAACACTAATGTTTTTAAACATATAAGACTTCATCTTATTTGATATTACTGGCTGTGCTAGCTTGCTCTATGTACCTGTTAAGTTTGTTTTTATTTTGGTCATGAGCATTTGCAGAGTGCCTATGCCTTTTTTTGGTAATTATTCCCATTTATATGACCTGCTGGAAGATGCATACTGCTTAAATAAATAGTTAATGATATATTGGTGATATAAATGTTTATAGTAATGGATGGGCTCTACATTTGCCTGAAGCATCTTTGTAACTGACCCATAGTTAGCTTTCTCAAAAGTATTTACTGAATTTTGTCAAACTGGTAAGCACATCTGCTTTAAAGTCACTTTTTTTTTTTTTTTGCGCAATATAGTTGGAGTTCCTTGAGTCTGTCAGGAGGAGGAGATTTACTCGGGCAGCATATGCTATTCAGTATTGCTGGAAGAGGTACAAAAGCCAAAAGCTAAAAAAGCAAAGCAATGCTGCTGTGATCATCCAAGCAGGTACTTATGTGAGAGAATTTTTATCTTATTTTATAGTAATTGACTTATTTTTGCTTTAGATCTGTTGTATCTTTCGGCTTTTTCCAGTTACGGGTCGCCACAGCGGATCATCTGTCCGCTCATGATTGGCAGTGGAGTTTTACGGTGTCGAGTTGCCAGCCCGGCGCCCAACCTTCCACAGAAGGCACACACATGCACGCACTCACACCTAGGTCCAATCCAATCTACCTACAAACCTGTCTTTGTAATGTGGGAGGAAGCCCACACGGCCACAGGGAGGACATGCAGACTCCGCACAGAAGGCACCCCAGCCAAGGATCGAACTAGAGAACCTCTTGCTGTGAGGCGGCAATGCTAACCGCTGCACCACCGTGGCCGCCCTGCTTTGGATCTGTTATATAATGTACTAAAATGGTACTCTAAATATCATTGTTATGATTCTGTGAAAGATTCTGCTTTCCAAAATATATTTTTGGAGGGCTGGAAATGTGCTGCTGTACTGTGGACTTGTCTGGTCAGTGTCATATTGCTGCTATAGATATAGAATATTGTCACATGTAGGAAATCTTGGTTCTTTTTGGGGATATTCATTGCTGGAGTACTGTCCTTCCCAATGAGAGGGAAACGCTCCATATTCATTCTGCAGTACTTCGTGTTTGCACTTTTGTCTTTAGTCATCCCACACTCATCTGTGCCACTGAATGCACAGCAGGGAAAACAGTGCTTTCCCTCATTAGTTATTTCCTTACACTGCTGTGTATCATAGTTTAACATAAAAGTAGATTTGAAATTCATTGTCATTCATTCCTCAACGGCCGGGTTTCTAATCTAACTTGGCCACTTCTTCCAGATCTTTGGATCCAACTGTTGAGCTCCTCCCTTTACCCATAATGCCCTGACGGCCTAACACACCTCGTATCTTGTTTGCTGCCATATTGCTACAGACATGGATCCACTTTGTCAAGCTATTAGGTATTTTTTTCTACAAAACAGTACGTTTTCTCCTTTTAATTTTCAGTAGGACGATCCTTTATGCTTCTTTACTTTCCCTCCCTTAATTTTGGATTTTTTTTTTTTGTTTTTTTGTAATAGGTTCTTCTCTTTTTCCCTTCTACCAAACCTTTGGTATTTTCTTGTACCATTGTTTGTAGCTCTGCTTTCCTTCTCTTGCTTTTTTCCTTTCTACCCATTACAGGGTGGTACTTGATACCATTGTTGGTAATCTACTGTGTTTAAAAAATACATAAATACATTCTAACTTTTCTTTCAGTTATTTTTTGTTGACTTAAGAGCTTTGTTGTCTCTTATTATGGCAGACAAGCCAACTGGATTCAAACAATGCATTTCCCGTGAGCACAACATTCCCAATTCAGATTACCACAGAGCATGTATCTATTGCTTGGACACTAGTCACTTGGAATTTAAATGTTCCATTTGTGCTGGCTTCAATGCCAGAGCACTTACTGACAGAAGAAACAAATTAGTTTTACAGGGCCTACTTTCTTCTTCCTCCTATCCTTGCATTTCTACTGGGGCTCAAAACTCCCTCCAAGAAATTGGACAAAGGAAATCTTGATTTGGCTCCCAAAGATGGGGGGTAGGAAAAGGTCTCTCTATCCATCAAATACTTTGGCTCCATTCTGAGCACCACTATCCAAAATTTCAAAGTCTGATCAGACTCCCACAGATTCTACTACCTTGAAAGTGAAATCTTCTCTGATACAGTCTCCTTGATACTCACTGGATCAGATATCTACTCAATTGCCTTCTCCTTTTCTACAGGAGTTTCCATGTAAGCACTCCAGGCTGCCATCTAGTAGCTCTTTGTTGAGGTCCAACAGGAGCTTGCCCAAGGCTGAAGTGGCTAGCATGATGAGGAAGTTCCTCAGCACTCAGATCCAGATGGGGATAATTCCATCTCCATCTCCCACTGGATCCATGGTTCTGCTCATTATCAATCCTCTTAATTTCTCTTCCTCTGATCCAGCATGTGGTTTCTGAGCCCTTGGATCCAGGATCCCTGGGATTGCCCTCATCTGATCCAAAGACATGTTGCTGTTTGACTCCACTTCCTGAGCTGTCCAGATCCGAATCTTTTGGAGCAGGACTCATTGAGCCAAAGCTTTGGCACCAGATCCAGGAGACTGGTATCAACTTTGCAGTTATCAGAGCCATTCTTGCCCTTTGGTGCTTCAGTGCTGAACAGCTCAGGTCTGACTCCATCTTCTAGAGGGCCTCAAGGGATTCAGGGGTCATCAGTGCAGGAGTCTTCAGTTCCGTGCTCCCAGCTGCAGTCCCCTCTAGGCCCTCTGTGTTTGAGATTGTGGAGAGGGCTTTTTCTTTACCTAGAGAAAGGATAATCCTGCCTCTCTGATCACATATCTTTACCACCTACAGGTCTTAGCTCTGAGCCTCGTTCTTCTATCAAACTGGGACAGCCAACCTGTTCATGTATGCAGTTAGTCCCTCAGAACTCCCCTGTCACTTCCAGTACCATCCAGTGATAATGTCCCTAAGAAGAGCGTGTAAAATGACAATTAGATTCCCCTCATGAATTTCTCACTGAGGACACCAATTTCAATGGAGGGTCCCCCAGATCTCTACCTGAGGACATATCTTTTGGAGATGTACTTGAATGCCTAAAGCAAAATGGTGGCTGGTCATTCGACACCCTGTCCCAAGAGGTGTCTGTGTTTCTGGATGCTTTTGGTTCTGGCCTAACTACATCATGGGTGATATCCCTTTGGCTGATGAACTTACAGATTTCGTCTCACGACAGGCTTGGAAGAACTGGGTACTGTGGAGCCCATTCCCAAGTGCCCAAATAAAATTTTAGCCCCCCCCCCCCCCAAATGACAGATCAGACTGGAGCAATGGGTACCGGTGGATACCATGGTTGTGGCAGCAGCTGCTAAGAACGGGCTTGCAGAGCTCATCTGTCCTTCCACCTAACAGGGAGTCTAGGGCCTTGGACAGATTCGCTAAGGTCACTTATGCTTCAGCAACCTTTATTGTGTGATCATTGAATTACTTGAAACATTTCATGAGACTGCAATGAGATTTGACTAAGGAGTTTTTCAAATCTCTTTCGGGGTCCATATCTGTGGAGGACCAAAATAAAATCTCTTCACAACTGGCCACCCTTCAGTCAGTAGCTAACATGCACATGAGGTTGATATCCCACTCTGCAGAAGGTACCTAATGGGCAGCAGGTTTGGGCATAGCCACTGGGAGACGTGCCTGGATGCGCCTATGTGATTTTTGTGAAGCCCTTCAACTCTTCCTTCAGTGCTGCATTTGATAGATCTTCTTCGTTTGGCCCAAAGGTGAAAGAAATGCTCTCGAAGTGAGCAAGAGGAAAAGACCTCATCTGCCACGAGGATCTGTTTTTCTACTCCTCAAAGGCCCTTTTCTCTGAATCACTGAAGTTTGAAAGATGTGGTTCCACAAGCCACAGGGTCTTTTCCAAGACTCAAGGAGATGGTTCTACCAGAGGCAGAGGGGAGAACCCTAATGGAAGATGCCTCCCTTGTGAAAGAGGTGGGCCACAGAACCAGGGTTTCTGGGATTCAAACAAACCCTACCTGCACTCCTGAAAGGTAGCCTGACTGTTGCCCTCTGGAGGCATTCCGGAGGGCATTTGTCTCTGCACCCAAATGCCTGAGCATCCATCATAAAAGTTTCATGGGTGCAGAGAATTATTTCTAGAGGTTATATCATAACATTTTCCCAAATTCCCTCTTCAAAAATGAAAAGAAATCTCCACTGATCTGATGTCCTTTTCATTCTTCCCCATTGTATGGGTTCGGATCAGAGTTGACTGAATATTTCAGACTTTGGATCCAGCTCTAGAGCTCCTCACTACCTATAATGCCCTATTCCATCCCCATTGCCTCTGATCTCGTTTGTCACCATTGCAAACATACTCTGGTTCCACTATTGAGTTTATTAGAGATACTTTGGGAGTTATCTGACCTGGGTTTAACTTTAAATTTGTGTTTAATTAGTTTTATTTATCCTCCCTCGTAGTTTCTCACTGGTAGTTAGGATTTTCCCACTCTTTTTTTTTTTTTCTTTTTTCGTACTGTTATACTAATTCATGTTTACTATTGCTGGTATTCCAGACTACCCTTTTCACTACAGGGTATTTCCTTTCCTTGCCTTAAAAAAAAAAAAAAAAAAAAAACTTTGCTTGTAGTTTTATTATTGCCATTTGTTTTTCTTTGTCTGATACTGACATGTTCGGCAAACCAACAGGCTTTAAGAAATGCATTTCTTGTGGGCATAAAATCTCAAACTCACATGCCCACATGGTTGTAGGTACTGTCTTGGGACGGGACACTTTGTAAGATCTGCTCCACCATTAACTGAAGAGCCTGGGTAGATAGATGTAATAAACTAATTCTAAGGGGACTTCTACCCTTAATCTTCTTCAGGGGCTCAAACCTCCTCCAAAACTAGTCTGCCTGCTCCTCTGGAGCACTGAAAATGCTCATCTCTGAAGTGCCCCATGTCTTCATCTGAGCCGTTTTAGAAAACTAGGAAAATTTCATATCCAACACCATAATTTCAAACGTCATCAGATCTTAAGGTTTTGGCTCCATCTGTTATTACCATAAGTCCTACAGTAACTCCCTTGGGTCCTAGGTCCTTGGATCCAAAGCTGGGTGGTACTTATAGTAGTGCAACTCCAGAATTTACCATTAAGCCAGTTTCACCCACCCTGCCTTCAATTGCTTCATACTCCAAAGAAGCATTTAAAACCCCCATCCACTACTTCCTCTAGGTCCTCCAGAAAATTATTGGAAGCAGATATGGATAAGATGATCTGAAAAACCTCTCGGAGCTCAGATCCAGATAGGAGTCTTACCAGCTTTGTCCCCTGTCTGATCCATGAGTATGCTTACCACTTAAAAAAAGCATCTTGTCTCCTTCTCCGATCCATCCAGGGGTTTTGGAGTGCCAGGATCCAAAATCCCCAAGAGGTCAGGTGTCGGATCTGAGGAAGGCTTCTTCCTCCACTCCAGCTGCTTCCTTTACTAGGTCTGCTCCGATACCCTCTGATCAGAATGGGTCTTGGAGCTGAAGTGTTGGTGTCTGATCCAAGGGGATAGGGTCAGCTCTGATTTTGTTGGAGCCATCCCTTCCCCTCAGAAATTTGGCCCTGGGCAGTTTGGATCCATTTCCACCCTCAAGGTATGGATCAGGGAGTGGTCTAGACCTACTTTTGTTGGAAGTTTTGACTGAGAAGGTGGGTCGAAGCCTCTCGGGGTCCATCTGCTTTTGAGGTGGTGGAAGGAGCTTTTTCTCTCCAAAGAGAACCGCCTTCTCATGTTTCAGAATCCTATCCCTTTTCTCTCATCAGTTCCAAGCTCTGAGTTGGTCAGGCGTATTCCACATGGACAGCCAGTTCCAATGAGTTTCCAACCAATTGCAGTGGAGGAACTTCCCCTCTCTTCTAACACCTCATCTGAACACCCCATGGAGGAGGTGCACTGAAAAAAAATGTGCGAAAGGAGACAGTGACTCCCCCATGGAGCCTCTCATGGAGGATACAGATTTTGATGGAAGGGGGTCCCCCCAGGTCACTACCAGATGATCTCTTTTGGAGATATTTTAGAGATACTAAAACAAAAAGGTGGTCTTTCCAAAACCCTTCAGAAGAATCTGCATTTTTGAAGGCTTTTGATTCTGGTCCATTTGTCTTGGGTTACCCCCCCCCCCCCCCCCCGATGGATGAACTTTATTGATTTGGTTTCCCGTCGGGTTTGGAAATGATACATTTTTAGCCCTGCCAGCAGACAGACCCCACTAGAGCAAAGGACTCCAGTCGATGCTGTCCTGGTGGTGGCAGCCCCTAAGAGCGAGCTAGCAGAAAAGAGCGCTTCTGTTCATCTGCCAAACAGGGAGTCTAGAGCACTGGACAGATTTGGAGAGAGTCTTTGCCTCTACAGTCTTTGCCCTGAGGTCACTAAACTACCTGGCATACTTTACTACGCTTCAGAGAGGTTTGACCAAAGAGCTTTCAGATACTAGAGTCCTTGTCTGCTGAGGACTTCAAAAGAGAATCCTCACAACTAGCCATTCTGTTTTCCATATCAAAAGCTCTGATGAGGTTAATCTCTCACACAACTTTGGGTACCTCACAAGCAGCTGGTTCAAGCATTGCCCAAAGCAGACTTGCCTGGATGTAGCTGTGCAACTTTTGTGGAGCCTTTTAAGACTTCCTTTATTGACACGCCATTCAATATCACTTTCTTGTTAGGGCCATTAGTGAAAGATATGCTTACTTGCAATGAATGTGATGGAAAGACTCTCTCTGCTGTGGGAATAGAGTTTTCTTTGCTTCAAGGAATCTTTTCTAGGAATCAGACAGGCAGTAAGAAATGGTTCTGAAAATCTCAGGGACCTTTCCAAGATTCTGAAAATCTCAGGGACCTTTCCAAGATTCATGTGGGGATAATTCCTCCAGAGGCAGTGGAGGAAATTTTAATGGTAGATGTAACTAGAGGCAGAGGAGGTCCTCTGAATCAGAGCTTCACAGATTTTTTTCAGACAGGCCCTTTCAGGGCTCCTGAAGTGCTGCCCAGCTGTCCAACTCTGGAGGCAGTCGGGGGTCATTTGTCTTTGCACGCAGATGCCTGGGCAAGTATAACACAAGACACCTGGGTGCTAAGAATAATATCCAGCAGTTATTACATACCATTTTTTCTTCCTTCTCACAAAAGGACGACTCTTCCTGACATTCCACCTAGTCAAAGAAAGGTAGCAACACATGAAATCCAAAAGCTGCTAGACAAAAGTCATCCAAAAGGTCCCACCAGACCAAATAGGATTCAGAACTTGTTCATGCTTCTTTTTAGTGCCAAAGACGACAGGGGATCTCACTTATTTTGGATCTAAGCAATTTGAATCAGTACATAAAGAAAGCAAAGTTCTGAATGGTCACGGTTCAGTCCATCCTACCCTTTTTTTACAAGGCTGCATAGATCCTCAGGATGTGTGGTATCACATCAAAATAGATGATCCAGAAGACATTTATACTTTCAGCTGGGTGTTTGTCATTATCAGTTCAGAGCTCTGCCCTTTAGACTCGCCACAGCCCCTAAGGGGTTTACCAGATGAATGGCAGTTGTGGCAGCTCATTTGAGACTGAAAGGATTCCAGGTGCTCTGTAGCTAGATGACTGATTCCTTCCTGCTCCTTCCAAGCATCTACTTCTGCAGGCCAGGGATTATTTGCTCCAGATTTGCAAATCAATGGGTATAATAATAAATCATGCTAAATTAAACCTAACGGCAGTCCCGAGCCTGGACTTCATTAGTTCACTTCTAGATACAACACCACAAGCAGCATTTTGAACACCTCATTGTGTTTCAGCTATCAGAAGTCAGGTTCAAATTCTTACCCATCCATCTCCTCCAGCAAGGTTAGTACTTGAAGCACTAGGTTCCATGTCAGCAGCCATAGTGCTACTTCCTTTGGCACATTTCTTTGAGGGTTCTCCAATGGATTCTAGCTGTACAGTGGTACATTCTGTATCAATCCTATCTTTTCCAGTCCAGCTCACCCCGGTTTCAAACACATCCACTGGTGAATACAATCGGACGATCTTCATCCAGGCAAACCTTTTCTTCCAAACCCAATAGCCACAGTGACCAAGGATGCTTCTCAACTGGAGTAAGGTGGGGGCATTTCTTGTGAAGAATAGTCCAAGGCATGTGGTCACCCCAGACACCAAGTTGCATATCAGTGTCCTAGAGATGAGAGCAATCCTATTACCATTTTAGACATTTCAAGATGCTCTCTCCTTGGAGACTGTTCAATTCAGACTGGCAACATGTCTGTAGTCTGCTACGTCAACAAACAAGGAGGAATTTGATCTTACCCCCTTTGCAGAGAGGCCATGAGAGTATGCGAATGGGCAATCTCATCCTACCGCTTTCTAACTGCGACCCACATTCCAGCGAAAAGCTAACGTGTTAGCGGACAAACTAAGCACATCCATTCTTGTGCCTCATGAGCGGTCCCTCAATCATTCTGTGGCAGAGGCTATCTTCCGACTTTGAGGTCATCCTTGCTGCGACCTGTTCGCCACTGCCCTCGGCAACAAGTGCAGCAAGTACTTTGCTCTTATACCCCCTCAGGGGGAGTCACCAAGAGACACTGTATTACACGCTTGGCCCTCGGGTTTCTTTTATGCTTACCCTCTTCCCTTTGTCCCAAAACTTTTACAGAAAGCAATTGGCTGAAGAGCTGAGTAATCCTTATTACTCCTTTCTGGTCTTTGAAGGGTATGGTTCCCCTTCCTGCGGTCTCACCTTCATTATTCTCCATGGATACTGGAGCCAACTCTAGATCTCCTTTCTCACTCATCAGAGATGCAATATCATAATATTCATGCCCTCAAACTAACAGCATGGTTTCTCCACTTCCAGTAATAGTTTGACAGTCCAGGCCTTCTTCCCCTGTACATGACATTATTTTGGCTTCTCAAAAAGAATACACCAAAAATAATACAAAAGGAAAAGGTTCTCCCTTTGGGCTTTAAGGAAATTTACCCTTTCTCTGCCCCAGTCTATGCAATTCTCCAGTTTTTGACAAATATTTGTGAAGGAGCTAGATCTGATGTTGTCCACTTCATTATGCGTCACAAGAGGGTCTTCTCATCCGTCCTCTGATCCGGCTTGGCCATTTCTTCCAGACATATGATCCCAGCCTCAAACTCCTCCCTCTCCCATAATGCCTCACTCTTCAAACCTTCAGATATCGTTTGCCACCTTCCAGCACAGAAGTGGTTATGAGCCTCCATTCAGCTAAGTAAAAACTTTCCATTTATTTCTGCAGTCTTATTAGCCCTTTTTCTCTCCCAGTTAGTTTAGGGGTTTCTTTATCTGTAGTGTTAACTTTCCCTCCCTTCTAAGGTATTTTTTACTGTTCGTATCTTTCAGTTAGTAGTTAGCTAGTGTGTAGTGTGTGTGTGTGAGTTGTGCTTGTGTCTACTATCTCTCAAGCATGTCTGACAAGCCCAAGAACCCTCTGTTTTTAGAGGTGTGCCTCTTGTGAGCAGAAGATTCCCCAGTTGAATTGCCCACAAGAGGTGTGTGTATTGCCTCGGTCCTGGGTATTTGGAGATGCTGTGTAATAACCTGCTTGGCCTTCAATCCCTGTGCCCTCGCTGACCAGTGCAGTACTCATCTTGAGAGCTCTTCTCCCAGCTTCTGGAGCCCAAAACCCTGTCCTGAAGACGCGTGCCCTCTCAGTTACTCTGAGGACACTGGGTTCTGCTCCCGAGAAGGGCAAGAGGCTGTCTAATCCATTGTCCTCAGATCCCTCTTGTTCTCGCTTCTCTCCAGATCCAAGAGTGCCCTCTGATCCAGTAGAGCCAGCGTCAACCAAGCCAACCTCTCTGCAGGCACTCAGACTTTGGGTCCGAGCAGTCATTCAGAACTTGTGGAGACAATACAGATCCACAACTCCTCATCTCCGAAGCAGACTTTTGGATCAGATAGAACTAGATCAGAGGTCCCCGAGCCATACTCCGCATTGGAGTAAATCTCCCTCACCTTGTCCCAACCATCCAGCCCAGCCTGTTGCCAATCAGGCCGACCCATTCCTCTTTCTCACTCTGAAATGGATCAGATGATAATGAGGTTTCTCAAAGCCAGATCCAATTGGGGATCTTGCCTTCTCTGACCCATGTTAGATCCATGAGAATACCAACCCCGATACTGCAGCCATCACCTCTTATCCTATCTTCGGCTTCAGGGCTGCAGGTCCTGACGCTCTCAAGTGAACTGGCATCAGAGCACAGAATATCTTTCTTCGACTCCAGCAATGTCCCTGACTAGCTTGGCTCCAATTTCTTTGAAACGGAATGGTCCTGGATCCGAGATGTCAGTACCGGTTCCTTGGGTCTGCTGTTGGCTCTGAACTTTTTGGAGCCATCCCTTCCTCTGGGGGCCTCTGCCATTGACAGCTCAGGGCTGGTGACTTCTGGAGGTGTCTGATCCGTGATGACCTCATTCTTTTCTTACTTGGCAGCTTCAGCTCCTGGGGTGGGGGGGGGGCATATTCTCTGGCATAGTCTGTCTTTCAGGTGATAGAGAGGGCATTCTCTACACCTTGAGACATGGTCTCTCTTCTGCCAGGCCCTACCCAGTCCCCTATGGATCAAAGCTTTGCTTCTATCTGTCTGATCCAGTGTCATCTACCGGAGAGCCTCCAGCCTACCTTTCAGCAAAAGGTCCCCCTGTCTTCGAGTCCTCTCCTGAGTACCCCGTGGAGGAGGTTCCTTGGATGTGCTAATGCAAGAGGATGGGCCTAGACTTCCCTTTAAAGTCATTGCCAGAGGACACTGATTTTGAAGAAGGGGAAGGGTCCCCCCAATCTCCACCTGATATTTCCTTCATGGATATCCTAGAAATTCTGAAGCAAATGGGTGGCTGGTGTTCCCAACACCCTTCCTCTGAGGAGTCTGTGTTCCTGAAGATATTTGGGATGGGATAATCTACATCCTGGGTGACCCCCTCCCCCAGCGGATCAGCTCATTGACCTTATTGCCTGCTGGGCTTGGAAGGAGCCTGACACCATGGGGCCAATTCCCAAATGCGCAGCCAAATATCTTAGTCCCCCCAAGGACTGTCCTTTTTGGAGAAAAGGTGTCCCGGTTGATATTTATTGTGGTGTTGGTAACCACCAAGAAAAAGCTCACTGAACAGAGCTCCACTGTTTACCCCCCTCCCTAACAAGGAGTCTCTGGCTTCGGACAGGCATGGGAAGCACGTGTATGCCTCAGCCACTTTTACGCTGAGAGCATTGAATTACTTGGCACACTTCAGACATGTTCAGAGAGATCTGACTATGGAAATCTGTACCTCTCCGATGCAGTCGCTGTCGGAGGAGACGTTAAAGATTTCTCCCCAGCTACCCACTATGTCCTCCATTGCAAACTCCTCAATGAGGTTAATGTCCCACGCTGCAGAAGGAACCTCTCGAGCGGCTGATTTAGACATGGCCCTCAGGAGACATGCCTGGATGTGGCTGTGGCGGTTTGTGAACCCCGCTAAGGCATTCATTAATGCCCCCTTTGACAGTTCTTCCTTGTTTGGGCAATCAGTAAAAGATGCGGTCACCCACAGTGAACAGGAAGGCAAGACCTTATCTTCCATAGGGATCAAGTTTTCTCCCCCCTCCCTCAGTCATACCTCTCAACCATACCAAATTCCTCGGTATTTACCATTTTTGAGGTTGAAATAGGGTGCCACGAATTCTGAGTGGCCCCATTCAATCCCTATTTTGTTTTTTTTTTTTTTTTTCATTTTCTTATTTACATGCTGATGATATCGCTTGTTGCCAGGTGCCAACATATCCCACAGCATCATCAGAGAGCACGAGCCTCCCAAAGCTAGTGTGCAACAGCAGAATTAGAAGCATTTACATTTTCAGCATTGTGTAAGCTTTTGAAATTTGTGCTCATATATGCATGTGTAAATGGTAAGTTTACAAGGATTTTTGGGAGTTAATCTGTAAAATAAAGCTGTTTTATCAACAGCCTGTAATTATGTGTATGTTTGCTGTTATTTAGAATTACGCAGAACATTTTACTGCACTGCTAACACTCTCTTCGATATAGGTATTAAAATGCTTTGCAGGACATGGTTTTGATATTCACTGATCAGCTTTAACTATAGTTGCCGACCATCTGTTATCAATATCTAGAAGGTGAATTTTCAAGTTTGTGCTTTGGGCTAGCAACCCAATTCCATAAAAAAATTTAACCGCTACAAAAATGAATGGTGAAGGGCACTTGTTGCCCAGTGTGCCACATGACTGGGAACAAGAGAGTGTTTTCAAAGTGTATTACGTTCATTAACAGCTAACGCTATTATATTTGGCGCATATTTCATATTGGTGTAGGAGCTACTAAAAGTTTACATGTTAATAGTCATTTGCAAGTTGTGTATCATTTTCTCCCTAGGACCTATAATTTTGAAGAACAATGGCTATCTTAGAGGTTTTTTCAAAACTTTCTATTTTTGCACTTTTACTGGAGATAAACCGTTGCATATTTGGTGAAGTGGGAGCTGCAGTGAGTTTTTGACAAATACAAGGGCATGAAAATGAAATACTTTTTTCCTAGCTTACTTAGACTTGCAGCATGGTTAATGGTTTACCAAAGCTTGTGCAACACAAAGCGTCATTAGCAAAAACTGATGTACAACATACGACTGTAATGGACTTTGCATTGCTCCTTTTTGCAGGTGCTCTGCAGAGTGACATTGGTATTTGTACAGCAATATATGTTTAGTCAAAATAAACATTTATGGATTATAAACTGAAGATGTTTACACACTTTGAAAAGAGACAGTATATTTACCAGTAAGTGCTGTAAGATTCCTAGCCCTGTTAAGGTATCCAAGGTGCATAAATAAGTATGAAATATTAACAGTGTCATGATTTATGACTATTTACTATTGAAATTAGTGAATTACAAGAAATAGCTTAAAACATACCTCCCAACTGTACCGAATTACTCATTTTTTTACCTGTTTTGAGCCCCAAATAATGGGGTGCCATGATTCCAGAGTGGCACCCCTTAATTTCCTGGATTTTTTATTTTACATCTTTTTTTCACTCTTTCAGCTGATGTCATCACATGCGCGATGATGTCAGCTCCATGAAACGGCCTGTCAGAATTGAACTCAAGGGCTCAACAACATATAACATGCATGCATTTCCAGCTGCTCCAGCCAAGCCACAAGGCTGTTGAACGTAGCTGCAAGCAAGAATGGCTGGAACAATTAACTGTTAATGGTGGTTGAACTTCCAGGCCACAAGGCTGTTTGCAGGAATGGACAGATGCTGCGCTGACCGTATTAGGGTGTGTGTGTGTGTGTGTGTGTGTGTGTGTGTGTGTGTGTGTGTGTGTGTGTGTGTGTGTGTGTGTGTGTGAGAAATGGCCCAGATTAATATACCTGGTGGCTAAAGGTACTCTGGCTCAAACCCTGTATCTTGGGTACAGGTAACAAGAGTCTAAATTCCCTACCCACCACCACCACTTGTAAAAACTTTTCAGATTTTTGCCTCATTTTTATTCTGTTCCTCATAAAATCTGTGTGTTTTTAGACTTTTATAGCAAATCAATGGATTGAAATCATTAAATAATGACAAGCATTTGAATTTCAGACTTCATATTCTTCATAAAATATATGGCAACACAAAACCTTTTCTAGCAATTTTCTAAGTTTATAAGATCAGTATTTGAAATTTATCCTTAAGTTTGGGCTGTATTCCCCCATTATTGGGTTTATCCAGTTTTTTTGTGCTAAGAGGTTGAGAGCTATGGTGAAAAGTGAGAAATAAATTCACTAAATGGTAGCCATTTAAGTTTCAATCTTCCTATCTTTCAGGAAACTGCTGATTTGGCATAGTGGTATGTTGCTCTCACTGTAGTGCACAGGGTCCTGGGTTCAAGACGACGTGGCAGTGAAACCCATGGCGGTAATGCAACATTTTATTCCTGCAACTTTCCAAAATTATACAAGCAATATTTAAAATGAGTCCATGTTTTTTGTGCTTATGCCCCCCCCAATAAATTTTGGCTTTTGCCAGATTTCTTGTGCTGCAAAGATGAGAGATACAGTCCAGTGTCGAGTGGATTTTACAAGGAGCTGAGAGCTTCAGGGAAGAGAAGTTTAATGTTGCTTATGCAGAGTCTGCTTGCACTGTTAATAGCATCACAGGTTAAATACTTGCTTTTGATGCAGCAGGCTATGGGTTCTACTCCCACATTATGTAGATGCATTGCTGATACTGTACTGTGTTGTACTTTTAAAGGGGTGGGTGTAACAAGTCAAGGATGTAGCTACAGATACAACAGAAGTGAGAAAATGTTATGCACAAGGGCATTTGTGCCTCAGTGGAAAGGGCAAAAAATATGAACCCAAATTCAGGTACAGAAAATCAGAATTATGTTCTGTGCTGCATTATAAGAAAAATATTTTTAAACAAGTACAGTACATTTTCCAGCATTCAAGATGAAATGCATTTTTCCACTGCAGACAGTGGAGAGAAGCATGAGTGACCAGTTAACTACACCTGGATTACAGTGATACTTTTGATGCTTCAGGATGAATGTAGGAGAGGGTCTGTCAGTACTTGGGCTAAAAACTGGAAGTCTTAAAACATGCAGTTCGCCTGGTTTATTTTGTTGTGCATTTACAGCTACTGAGTTGGTCTGATAACACAAATCCGAGTAAGTCAAGCAAAAAAACTGAAATTGAAAAGTTTGAGAAGCTGTGCAAGATGCCCATAGCTTACACTGCTGTCTTTCTATTTACATGAAGATTTATTTATACATATATATATATATATATAAGTAGACTTTTATGATGGAAATGTTCCGAAATGGGCAGTTTTGTCATTATTGGTTCATGCATTTTGTTTCATTGCTTACTGGAAAAACGTTCAAACAAATTTAAAATACGCTCTAAGTCTAACAAGTACGCTGTATTATACAAGGAATATAATTTAATAAAGTCAGGAGGGTGTATCAAAGAACACAAGTATGGTTCTTGTTTTGTGTGCAAGGGGCCTATGATTTGAAAACAGCCCAAAAGGTAGTCTTTATCCACCACTGGCCAGATGCCTTTTCTTTGGATGTGGTGTGGGTTTCAGTGCTGTTCAATGAATGTGAGTTTCAAGGGCAGAGAAGATGTTCTTCGTGTTTCACTGTTGCAGTCATCACATTTGGGTTATCTGCCTGCAGGTAGCAGTCAGCTGGCCTGAATACCAGAGCTTTGGGATTTCTGCATCGGATGCTGTCGTCAGGGGTAGAAAACATGCAGTCGATGCCATTACATCAGTCTTTCTTGCTGTGCAGTGCCCAAAGCAGAAGCAGTTCGCAAGTGCCGGTCGGCCAACTCCTGAAATTTTTGTTTTTGAGTTTCAGACCTGAAGTCTTCAAAAAGATAAGTACTCCGTTGGGATCCTTTTTGCTTGCTCTAACCGAGGTTAGAAAAAATAAATTGTCTTGCTTGTGGAAAGCAAATACCTCATAGAGACTTTCATTCTTACTGCGTCGTCTGTTTAGGCCCAGACCACGACGTCCCTCTGTCTGTTTTGTGCCTTGTTCAATGCCCAAACTATTTGTCGTCTGCCTATTTTTGTATCTAAATACTTAGTCTCTATCTCCATACTCAGAAATGGCTTCATTAAGCCACCTGACTACCGATCTGAAAAAAAACGTAAGGATAAAGACAGACCGCATAGGTCCAAAACTGCTGACGACGCTTTCATTAAGTTAGTCGCCAGTACTCAATGAGGTGCTTTTGCAGCCCCTGATACCCACTTCTACAGATTTCCAGGCCTCTGCTGAGACCCATTCAGAGTCCGGTATGCTGCGAGTTGCTTCTTCGACTATGGAACACGCAGATGTCTCTACTTTGGATGGGTCCAGAGCCACTGTGCAGGCACCGGCTTCTGAGGGTGTATTCAGGCCTACGGATTTTCATATCAAACCAACAACTTTGTTTCAATCTAAAAATACCAAATTCCTCAGGCCTAAAGCTCGCACTGTGCCTAGAAAACCGACCACCAAAGCGCATTCTCAGGCTCACATGCCTCAAAAACAAATGATTAGAATGGCTGAAGACCTTATTACCTTAATTAGGAGAAGCCAGCCTTCCCCCTCTAAGAGACCTAGAACTGATTTTCCTTCTGATTGTTCTGATCAGGAATCTGATATCTTTTTTCCTTCTGACTACCAGGATTTATCCTCATCTACTTATGAGGATTCTGATGCAGAGGATTCCATTCCCTCTGCTTCCCTTCCAGAAGATTTCTCTTTTGGTGAAACCTTGCATACCCTTAGGGAACATTTCTGCTGGGGAAGCCAGGACTATTCTCAGTCCAAAGAGAGACTTAGGGAATTCTTAAACCTGCCTTAGCACAGGCCTCTAGCAATCCCACCTGTTCTGGAGATTGTAGATGGTTTTCTTGGAATCCAGCCTTACTCCAGACACTTTGCCCCCAGCTTCCAGGAAACATGACCGGTACTACAGATTACCTGACTCTCCCAAATTCCTCTTCAAGAATCCTACTGTGGATCCAGAGAACATTTCCCAAGGACCTAAAAGCATTAAGGCTACTACTGCCAACAATCCTACCCCTTCTGAAAGGGATTCTAGGGCTTTAGACAGATGGGGTAAGAAGGTATACACCTCTGCTACTCTGGCCATTAGGGGTTTAAATTGCTAGTTTCATATGTTAAAGTAACGTATTATGGGATTAATTAAACCGAAAATGATGATAATTCCTGACTGTGCTAAACACAAGGATTTACAAGAGTTGATGCATTCTGCTGACCAAGTTGGTAAACATACTTTGCAATGTGGTTCTGATGCTTTAGAAGCATCTTGCAGGGCTGCTTTTCACTGAACGTTTTGTGTTTCACTGTTGCAGTCATCACATTTGGGTTATCTGCTTGCAGTAGCCCTCAGTCGGCCTGATTAACAAAGTCTTGGGTCCTGCGTCAGTTGCTGTCTCTTCTTCCATGACATCAGGTAGTCAGGGGTATAAAACATGCAGCCGACGCCATTACATCGGTCTTTCTTGCTGTGCGGTGCCCGAAGCAGAAGCAGTTAGCAAGTGCTGGTCAGCAGACTCCTGAAATTTTTGTTTTCGAGTTTCAGAAATGAAGTCTTCAACTAAAAGCTAAGTACCCCACTGGGGGAACGTTTTCTTGCTCTAAACCGATGTCAGTAAAAGTAAATAATTGCATTTCTTGTGGAAAGCAAATACCTCCTAAAGATTTTCATTCGTACTGTATTCCTTGCCTAGGCCCTGACCACGACGTACCTTGCTGTCGGTTTTGTGCCTTATTTAAACCATGAACTATCCGTCATCGGTATATTTTCGCTTCTAAATATTTTGGTGCTCAGTTCAGTTATCCAGATATGTCTTCGGTAAGCCATCTGACTCTGACATTTCGAAAAAAACGCAAAGATAAAGACTAGACAGGTTGCCTAGGTCCAAAGCTGCCAACAGGGTTCTCCTAAGCCAGTCGCCAGTTCACCGGTACTCAGTGAGGCGCTTTTGCAGCCCCTGATACCCCCGCTACTTCAGATTTGCAGGCCTCTACTGAGACCCATTCAGAGTCCGGTATGCCGCTAGATGCTTCAACTGTGGAACCTGCAGATGTCTACCTTGGATGGGTCCAGAGCCGCTGTGCAGGCGCCGGCTTCTGAGGGTGTATTCAGGCCTACTGACTTGCATATTAAACCAACACCATCTTCTTCAAGGCCTAAAACTCGAACCATACCTAGAAAACAGACGCCCAGACCGCATGGTCAGGCCTCTATGCCTAAAAAACAAATGATAAGAATGGCTGAAGACCTTATTACTTTAATCAGAGAAGCCAACCTTCTCCCTCTGAGACCTAGGACTGAGATTGCTTATGATCCTTCTGACCAGGATTCTGAAATGTATGTTTCCTCTGATGACCAGGATTTACCCTTATGAGGATTCTGATGCTGAGGAATCTACCTGCTCCCCCCCCCCCCCCCGGAGGATTTTTCTTTTGGTGAAACCTTGCATACCCTTAGGGAGCATTTTCGTTGGGAAAGTCAGGAATTCTTGGATTCTAAAAAGAGGCTTAGGGGATTTCTTACTCCTGCCCCAGCACAGGCCTTCAGCTATCCCTCCTGTACTAGGCATTTTTGATGATGCCTTTTCGGAATCTAGCTTGGCCCCCTGACTCTTTACCTCCTGCTCCCAGAAAACCTGATAGATATTACAGGGTTCCTGACTGTCACAAGTTGCTTTTCAAAAATCCTACTGTGGATCCTGAGACCATTTCACAGGGACCCAAGGGCATTAAAGCTACTACTGCCAAAAATCCTACCTCCTCTGATAGAGACTGAAGGGCGCTGGATAGACGGGGTAAGAAGGTATACACTGCTGCAACTTTGGCCATTAGGGTCAACTGCCAGTTTCATATCTTAAATTATCAGCAGCATATTATTGGATTGCTTAAACAGAAAATGATGTTGATTCCTGACTGTGCTGAAAATAAGGATTTACAGGATTTAATGAATTCTGCTGAACAAGTTGGAAAACATACTTTGCAATGTGGTTTTGATTCACTAGAGGCATCTTGCAGGGCTGCTGTCACTGGGTCTGTACTTAAAAGGCATGCTTGGCTTAAGGAACAATCCTTGCCAGATAATGTTAAAGCTAAATTACTGGATGCTCCCTTAAATCAGGACCGCCTGTTTGGCAATAAGGCAGAAGAAGTTCTTAAAAAGATGGAGGAAAAAGCTAAATCTATGCAAACTGTTAGATTTCTTACAAAGTACAACCTCCAAGATTTAGTAAGCATTGGTCTTCTAAGAATTGGTCCTTTCCTGCCACTTCCAGGCCTTCTCAGTCCAAACCCAGATCCAGCAAAACACCCAGGCTTCAGTCCCAGGGTACGCACAGGACTAAGCAGTGGGGGGCCCCCACTTCAAAATCTGGGAGTAGTAAAACTCCCCCCTATGGTAAACTGTCTCAATTACTTAACTTTAAAACTTCCAAGCACTTCTCAAGTGACTGCCCCTTTGTGGTGAAAGATTGCTCTACGTGCAAAAAACTGGGAACTCATTACCCAGGACTAATGGGTTTTAAATAGTGTCCCAAGGATACAGACTTAACTTCCATACGTTACCAACCCCAAACGGTTGGCCAGATCTACCCCCAAATCAGTGGAGCAGAGACTCAAAAGCAAGTACTCTCTCTCTTAAGCATAAAGGCTATTCAAATTGTACCAGAAGAGGAAAAGGGACAAGGTTTCTACTCAAGACTTTTCCTGGTACCCAGAAAAAACAATTCATGGCGTCCTATCCTGGACCTGTCTACTCCAAACACCTTTTTGGTGATTCCAAAATTCAAGATACTGTGACTCTTCACCAGTTGCTTCCTATGCTAGGCAAATATGCCTGGTTGGCAACGCTCTATTTAAAGGAAGCATACCTGCACATCCCAATCAGGGAATCTTGCAGAAGATACCTATGCTTCAAAGCAGGCTACATGCACTATCAGTTCTTTGCACTGCCCTTTGGCTTACCTACTGTGTGCCCAGGGTATTCACAAAGGGCCTACCTCCAGTCACTGCATTTTGCAGGCAAAGAAATATTCAAATATACCCATACCTGGACGATTGTCCTGGCTTTCTGCCTGAGTTAGACATACTTTTGAATCATCTGGCCTTTGTACAAAGGGTGCTAACTTGTCTGGGGTATACCATAAACGAAAAGAAATCCCACCTGGTACCCTGTCAACAAATTATATTCCTGGGAGCAAGCTTGAATACATCTTCCCAGATGGCTTTCCTCACACCAGAGAAACAAATTAATTTGACAACCTACTTCACACTAGTGGCCACAAAAACCCAGCTATCTGCAAGGCAAATACTGCAAGCCTTGGGGTTCATGGCCTCCTGCATTCTTCTAATTCCATATGCAAAACTGCATATGAGGAAACTACAGTGGTATCTAAAAAGCCTATGGTGTCAACATTCTCAGGATCTAGAAGCAATGATTCCTGTCATACCTTGTCTATGCCTAGAGTTCCTGTGGTGGACAGAGGCCTGCCACCAGAACAATGGACTACCATTCGCTCTACCCCCTGCCGCCCAAACCCTAACAGACGCATTAGACTATGCATGGGGGGCTCACTTGGCAGGGAAGTGTATTCAGGGCAAATGGAACCCAAGTCAAATGCACCTGCATATCAATCAAAAAGAAATGTTAGCTGTACAGAATGCTCTGACAGCCTTCAAGGACCACATTCTTCCAGGACAATTAATGGTAAAGACAGACAACACCACTGTTATGTGGTACATAAACAAGCAGGGGAGTAGTACCCATTCTTACCCCCTCTGCCTACTAGCCATAGCATTGTGGATCACAGCCTTGAGCTACCATGTGCATCTACAAGCTCAATTCCTGCCAGGAAAGCTAAATACACTGGCAGACTGACTAAGCAGAAACCTCATGGACCCACACGAGTGGAAACTGGAACCAAAAATTTTCAACATGTTGACAGACAAATGGGGGAGCCCGGATATAGACCTCTTTTCCTCCCCCCCAGAACTACCAATTAGACAAATTTTGCAGAAGGACTCCCCACAAACAAGCTTGGAAAGTGGATGCTCTCTCTTTCAGCTGGAAAAAAACATCAGTTTATGCCTTTCCTCCTATGCTGCTCCTTTCCAAAGTGCTACTAAAGATCAAACAGGACAAACTAATGACAATATTGATTGCACCAGACCGGCCACGCCAGCACTGCTGCCACCTCTTGCACAGTGTGTGACTGTTGGCCCCATGGCACCTGCCTCAGACCGCTACCCTGTTGTCTCAGCAGGAGAACCAGATTCTGCACCCTCAGCTTCAAACCCTGAACCTAGCAGCCTGGCTAATTGCCTAATCTCTCCTTTACCATCCCTCAGTAAACTAGTGATGGATATCATTTTAGGGGCAAGGAGGCCTAGTACTAGAAAATCTTTTGCTGAAAAAAGGAAATTATTCTGTTTCTGGAACTCATCTCATGGGATGAGCACAGCAGCGCCCAACTTACCTCAGATTTTACCATACTTAACTGAGATGCTTCACAAGGGCCTGTCTTTTTCTTCCATCAAAATTCATGCCTCAGCCATTTCAGCTCATTATAACACAACCTCCCCTCTTCTCTCATCCACTGCTCAAGCAGTTCCTCAGAGGGGCCAAAAATTTAAGACCACCCAGGAGCTCCCCCACTCCAGCCTGGGACCTTAACTTTGTATTGGAGAAACTCACTCTTCCTCCTTTCCAGCCTGCTGCTAGTGCAGATTTAAAATTCCTTTCTTGGGAAAAAGCCTTCCTTTTAGCAATCATTTCAGCAAGAAGGGTATCTGAATTGCAGGCCCTTATGGCAGCGGAGCCTTTCATCATCTTTCATGCGGACAGGGTGTCCCTCAGAACCAATCCCTCCCTCATGCCCAAAGTGGTATCCAGTGCGGCTCTTAATCAGTCCATTCATTTACCAGCCTTCTTTCCTAATCCACAGAACAAAGGGGAACAGATACTGCACTCCTTAGATGTGCACAGACAACTTAGATTTTACTTGGACAGGACTAAACCTCAAAGGAAAACTGAACAACTGCTGGTGGCATTTGCTGCAGGGCCAGAGGGGGAGGCTATTTCAAAGCAAACCATTTCTAAATGGATAGGCTATTGCATTAATTTCTGCTATAAGCACCATGGAAAACCTATCCCACAGGGGACCAGACCCCATTCAACCAGGGCTGCATCTACCTCTACAGCCTTTCTCAGAGGTGTCCCTACCAGGGACATCCTAGAAGCTACTACCTGGAGTTCTGTACATACTCTCACCAAGCATTACCATTTGCCAATTTTCTCTAAATCCAGAGCTGGCTTTGCAACTGCAGTCTTGCAGGGTCTTATAGCTGGTCCTAATGCTATCTCCATTCCTCCTCCCATCCTTAGCTTTGGGAATCTACCCAAATGTGATGATTGCAGCAGTGTACCACAAAGAACATAGTGCAGTTGTGTACACTTACCTTAAATGTAGATGTTTGAGTATATTCACTGTTGCAGTCCTGGTTTACCCTCCCTCCTGCCCCCTGACTTTTTTGGCTATACCTCTACTCTCCATTACTATGCTTAAAAGCTTTTTGGTGTATTTGCTTTTTTATTGGAGGTATATTTTATGTTTGTGTGTGTATGTGTGTGCATATATGTATATGTATATATATGTATGTATATATATGTATATATATGTATGTATATATATATATATATATATATATATATATATATATATATATATATATATATATATATATATATATATATATATATATTATTGCTTCCCATTAGGGGGGCACCTGACATCTGGGGCAAGAAAAACTGATGTAATGGTGTTGGCTGCATGTTTTATACCCCTGACCACCTAACGTCACTGAAGAAGACAGCAACCGATGCAGGACTCAAGACTTTGTTAATCAGGTCGACTGAGGGGCTACTGCAAGCAGATGTGATGACTGCAACAGTGAATACACTCGAACATCTACATTTATGGTAAGTGTACACAACTGTACTGTCTGATGCTTGGCTTAAGGAACAAAACTTGCCAGCTCATGTTAAAGCCAAATTACTGGATGCACCCTTAAACCAGGAGCGCCTTTTTGGCAACAAAGTAGACTCAGTCCTTAAAAGATTGGAGGAAAAAGCTAAATCTGTGCAAACTGTTAGACTGTTAAGATTTTTTACAAGTACAGCCACCTAGATTCATTAGGCATTGGCCTTCAAAGAACTAGTTCTTCCCAACTCCTTCCAGGCCTTCGCAGTCCAAACCCAGGAGCAGCAGACCACCAAGACTTCAGTCTCAGACTATACGCAGATCTAAGCAGTGGGGGGGCTCCCACTCCCAAAACAGGGAATAGTAAGCCATCTCTATGGAAAAATTGCACAATGACTTATCCTTAACTGTTCCAAGCCTAGTTCAACTGCTAGCACCTTTAGGAGGAAAGCTCGCCCTGCATGCAAGAAACTGGGAATTCATTACCCAAGAAAAATGGGTTTTAAGCATAGTTTCCCTAGGATACAGATTCCATTTCCACACTCTCCCACCCCCAAATGAATGGCCAGACCTCCCCCAAACCAGTGGGTGGAGGCCCAAAAACAAGTGCGCGCTCTCCTCAGCATCAAGGCTTTTCAACCTGTACCAGCAGAACAAAGGGGACAAGGTTTCTATTCAAGACTGTTCCTGGTTCCCAGAAAAGAAAACTGGCGTCCTATTCTAGACCTGTCTGTCCTCAACACTTTTCTAGTGGTTCCAAAATTCAAAATGCTAACTCTTCAACAGCTTCTTCCTATGCTAGCCAAGGATGCTTGGCTGGTGGCTGGCAACCCTAGATTTAAAAGAAGCTTATACCTATGCTTCAGGGCAGGCTCCATGCACTAACTGTTCTCTGCACTTCCCTTTGGCTTATCTACGGCGCACAGGGTATTCACAAAGTGCCTAGCTCCAGCCATTGCATTTTGCAGGCAGAGAAATATTCATATTTTACCCATATTTGGACGATTGCCTGATTCAGGCAGAGTCAGGATTTGCTATTACAGCACCTGGCATTTGTAAAGAGACTTATAACTTCACTGGGATACACCATCAATGAGCAAAAATCACACCTATTACCCTGGCAGCAGATTGTATTCCTGGGAGCAAGCTTGAACACAAATTCCCAGATGGCATTCCTCGCTACAGAGAAGTTTGACAACTTCCTTCAACCTACTGGCCACAAAAACCCAGCTATCTGCAAGGAAAATCCTGCAAACCCTGGGGTTCATGGCCTCTTGCATTCTGCTAATTCCATATGCAAGACTGCATTTGAGGAAACTTCAATGGTATTTAAAAAGTCTATGGTGTCAACATTCTCAGGACCTGGAAACGATTCCCATCATTCCTTGCCTAAGGGGAGAGTTTTTTTTGGTGGGTAGAGGCCTGCTACCCACAACAAAGGACACCCTTTCACTCTACCCTCTGCTGCCCAAACCCTAACAGACTCATCAGACTAATGCATGGGGGGCTCACATGGAAGGGCAGTGCATTCAGGGCAAATGGAACCCAATACAGATGCACCTGCATATCGGTCAAAAAGAAATTTTAGCTGTACAGAATGATCTGACAGCCTTCAAAGACCTTCTTCTTCCAGGACAACTATTGGTAAAGACGGACAACACCACGGTTTTGAGGTACATAAACAAGCAGGGGGGAGCCCATTCCTACCAACTCTGCAGACTAGCCATGGCTCTGTGGAACAAAGCCTTGAGCAACCAAGTGAACCTGCAAGCTCAATTCCTGCCGGGAAAACTAAATTCACTGTCAGACAACTTAAGCAGAATCTCATGGATCCACACAAATGGAACCTGGAACCCAAAACTTTCAAGCTCTTGAGGAACAAATGGGGGACACCAGAGGTAGAACTATTTGCCTCCCCTCAGAACTGCTAATTGAACAAATACTGCACCAGAACTCTCCACAGTCAAGCTTGGAAAGTGGATGCCCTGTCCTTTACCTGGGAAGGCCTCTCAGTTTATGCCTTCCCCCCTCTGCCTCTCCTTTCAAAGATGTTCTTCGTGTTTCACTGTTGCAGTCATAACTGTAGGGTGCTCCTGCCGGCAGGCAGCCCGAGGTCGGCCAGAATCCCAAAGTCTGGGTCCGGCGTCGGCTGTATAAGCTAGTGTCCTGACGTCAGTACGCCTTGGTACATAGCCCTCAGCCGACGCCATCTTCTCCAGTCTTTCTTGCCGTGCGGTGGAAAGCAGCTCGCAAAACGTTGGTTGGCGATTTTCGAACAGCGTATTTGGTTGTTGTCGGTCTGAAGTTCTTACTTCTCTTCTCAAAGCTAAGTACCCCATTGGGGAATCTTTTTCTTGTTCCTCCAATGTCAGAAAAAGTTAATAATTGTATAGCGTGTGGGAAACAAATACCTCATAAAGATTTCCACTCTTACTGTCTACCTTGCTTAGGCCCTGACCACGACGTTTCTTGTTGTCGGTTCTGTGCCAGGTTCAACTCTCGTACTATCAAGCGCAGGTACGATTGGGCTTTAAATTATTTTGGCAGACGCTTCAATTACAGAATGTCGTCGGAAACTACCGGAGTTCAAAAGAAGCGCAAAGACAAAGACAGGCCTCCGAGGTCCACAAACAGGACTCGTTGCAGCTGGAGCCAGCGTCCGGTTCGGCTGTCGTCAGTGAGGCGCTTTTGCAGCCCCTGTCGTCTGCCACTTCTGAACCGATGGCCGATACGGACTCCCATGGGGAGCCATCAAGGCCCACTATTTTAACTGCTGCAGGACCTTCGGACGTCGCTCCTTCAGATGGGTCCGGAACCGCTGTGCAGGTACCGGGTTCTGAGGGGGTTTTCAGGCCTACTCATATCACTATTTCAAAGGCAAAGGCAAAGACAAAGACTCCTACTAAGTCTAAAGTTTCAGCTCAAGCTGCTTCTGAATCCACTCCCAAGACACAAAAACAATTATTGAGGATGGCTGAAGATTTGCTTACAATGATTAGGGGTTCTCACCCCCCTCCTGAGAAAAGGCCTCGACAGGATGTTACTCTGGATTCCTCTGACCAGGCTTCTGTATCTTCTGTTTCTTCCTCTGATCAGGACTATTCCTTTAAACCTTATGAGGATTCGGATGCTGAGGATTCTTTGCCCTCGGCCTCTCCGCCTGAGGATTTTCTTTTGGGGAAACCTTGCATGAGATGAGGGAACATTTTCATTGGGAAGGACAGGAATATTCTGTTTCCAAAAAGAGGCTTAGAGAATTTCTTCTTCTTCCTCAGCATAGGCCTTTAGCTATCCCTCCTGTCTTGGACATTGTAGATGATGCTTTTCTGAGGCTAATTTGAATCCTGATTCCATGCCTCCTGCTCCTTCTAAGCCTGATAGATTTTATAGGGTTCCTGACTCTCATTTATTTTTATTTAAAAACCCTTCTGCAGATCCTGAAACTATTTCTCAGGGCTCTAAGGCTGCTAAGGTTGCTACTTCTAAAAATCCTATTCCCTCTGAGAAGGATTCTCGTGCTTTAGACAGGTGGGGTAAAAAGGTATATACTTCTGCTACCCTGTCTGTAAGGGCTTTAAATTGCCAGTTTCATATGTTTAAATATCAGCAATTTATTTTGTCTGTTTTAAAGCAAAAGCTTGCTTCCCATCCTGCTTGTGCAGAGGATAAGGAACTTCAGGATGTTTTGCATGCTACTGAACAGGTTAACAAGCATAGCTTACATTGTGGTTTGGATGCTTCTTGCAGGGCTGCTGCCTCTGGTACTGTGATTAGGAGACATGCCTGGCTTCGTGAACAAAGTTTACCTGAACAGGTTAAGGCTAAGTTATTAGATGCCCCTGTTCAACAGGGTGTTCTTTTTGGTTCTAAGGCTGAGGAAGTTATTAAAAAGATGGAAGAAAAGGCAAAATCCATGCAGACTGTAAAAGATTTCTTGCAAGTTCAGCCTCCTAGATTTTCCAGGAATTGGCCCTCTAAAAATTGGTCCTTTCCCACGTCTGACAGGCCTCAAAGGGGAAGATATAGACGCTCCAGAGGTCGTGGTCAAGGCCAGACCTCTTACAGATCTAGACAATGGACTGCTTCTTCACCTAGAAGGGGAGAAGACAGATCCCAATCTCAAAGAAAGCAAACTCAATGACTCTCTCGGTTGGGCTTCAGGACCCCTTCACCTGGACGCCCCTCTCGGAGGAAAACTGTCTCTTTTTTACAGAAATTGGACTCATATTACTCAGGACAGATGGGTATTGGACGTGATTTTAAAAGGTTACAAGTTCCACTTTCACACTTTGCCAAGGACTCACGGTTGGCCAGATCTGCCAAAACTTCAATGGTCAGAGGCCTTAACTCAAGTGGATGCTCTTCTGGCCATGAGAGCCATAGAGCCTGTTCCACTCTCGGAAATGGGAAAAGGGTTTTATTCAAGGCTGTTTCTGGTTCCCAGAAAACAAAACTCATGGAGACCTATTCTGGACCTTTCTGTGTTAAACACCTTTTTGGAAATTCCAAAGTTCAAGATGCTTACTCTGCAACAGCTAATTCCAATGTTCTCTCAGGACGCCTGGATGGTGACATTGGACTTAAAGGAAGCCTATTTGCATATCCCTATCAGACAAGAAGGCAGGAAATTCCTCAGGTTCAAGGCAGGTTCGAGGCACTTTCAATTCTCTGTTCTGCCCTTTGGTTTATCTACTGCGCCCAGAGTCTTCACCAAGTGCCTGGCACCAGTAGTGGCTTACTGCAGACTTCAGGGGATCCAGATTTACCCCTATTTGGACGACTGCCTTATTCAGGCAGACAGCAAAGATCTTCTGCTTCAACATCTGGACTTTGTTCGTCTTCTCCTACTACTGGGATTCTCAGTGAACATAAAAAAGTCACATTTGATCCCTTCTCAACAAATGGTATTCTTGGGAGCCCTCTTAAATACAACCTTACAAAGGGCCTACCTCACTCCAGAAAAACAAACTCAGCTGGCTTCTACTTTCAACACCTTGGCAACTCTATCTCAGCACACTGCAAGGAAATTCCTGCAGGCTCTGGGCTACATGGCTTCCTGCATTCTGTTGAATCCAAACGCAAGGCTTCACATGAGAAAGCTTCAATGGTATCTGAAAAGTGTATGGTCACAGCATTACCACGATCTGGATATTCTGATTCCTCTGATCCCCTGCCTCCAGAAGGAGTTCCTCTGGTGGTCCAGGGCTTGCACTTTAAACGAAGGAAAACCATTTCGTCTCCCTCAACCTACTCAAATCCTAACCACGGACGCCTCTGATTATGCTTGGGGAGCACACTTTCTAGACAATTGCCAGCAGGGAACCTGGACAAAGGACCATCTTCACTGGCACATCAATCTGAAGGAAATGTTGGCAGTTCAAAATGCCCTTTTAGCCTTCAAAAACCTTTTACAACCTGGGGCTCTGCTAATTCGCACAGACAACACCACGGTCATGTGGTACATCAACAAGCAGGGGGGTTCTCATTCATACCCCCTTTGCAGACTAGCTATGGGTTTATGGGACACAGCTCTAAATTTGAATCCATCTCCAGGCTCAATTCATTCCAGGGAAACAGAATCTCTTAGCAGACAGCCTGAGCAGAAACATTTCAGATCCTCACGAATGGATGCTAGACACCAACTTGTTCAACAGGATTACTGCAGTTTGGGGATGTCCCCAGATCTGTTTGCATCCCATCTCAATCATCAGCTGCCTCGCTTTTGCACCAGGTCCTTCCACAAAACAGCATGGAGAGTGGATGCCCTGTCCTTCAGCTGGAGAAGCCTTTCAGCATATGCCATCCCTCCTCTTCCTCTACTGCCTCGGGCACTACTGAAGATAAAACAGGACAAGCCCAAGTTCCTCATCTTGATTGCTCCAAATTGGCCTCAACAGTTTTGGTATCCAACCTTAAAGCTCCTGTTCTCGGGGCCTCCTTGGATTCTCCCACTGAACCCTTCGCTTCTGTCCCAGCATCAGGGTCAGTTACTACATTCCAATCTCAAGACCCTTTGCCTGGCAGCTTGGCTCTTCAAAGGAATTTGATTTCCTCTAGTCTTCCCAAACAAGTTTTGGATGTTCTTTTGGAAGCTAGACGGCCTAGCACTAGGAAATCCTATGCCTCTAAATGGAAGAGGTTTTCTATTTGGATGCAGGACCGAGGCTCTGATCCTCAGGTTCCTGATCTCTCCTCTATTTTGCTTTACCTTTCGGAACTTTTATCTGAAGGACTTTCCTTTTCTTCCATTAAGATACATGCTTCTGCTATCTCTGCATTACAGTTCTGATCCTCCTGTTCTTTCTCATCCTTTGGTGAGGCAGTTCTTGAGAGGGGCTAAAAATTTGCGGCCTCCAAGGACCCCTCCTGTCCCGGCCTGGGATCTTAATTATGTTTTAGAAAAACTTACTTTGCCTCCTTTTGAGCCTGCTGCATCTTCAGATATTAAGTTTCTATCCTGGAAGACTGTTCTTTGCTAGCATTGACCTCTGCCAGAAGGGTCTCAGAGTTGCAAGCTCTCATGGCTGTGGAACCATACCTTATTTTCCATCAGGACAGAGTATCCTTGAGGACCAATCGTACTTTCATGCCTAAGGTGATTTCGAAAGTGGCTTTAAATCAGACAATTCACCTTCCTACTTTCTTTCCAAATCCTCAAAATAAAGGGGAAAGGATTTTGCATTCCTTGGATGTGCACAGACAGTTACGATTTTACTTGGACAAGACTAAAGATTTCAGAAAGTCTAACCAATTGTTTGTTTCCTTTGCCTCCAGTTCTCTTGAAAAACCTATTTCTAAACAAACTATTTCCAAATGGATTGCTTATGGAATCAGATTTTGTTACACTCATCATGGGAAACAGTTTCCAGGGACCATTAGAAGTCATTCTACTAGAGCAGCTGCTACTTCTACAGCTTTCCTCAGAGGAGTCCCTACCAAGGATATCTTGAAGCTGCCACTTGGAGTTCTGTGCATACTTTTCCAAGCACTACAATCTCCCTTGTTTTCTAAGTCTAGGGCAGGCTTTGCCTCTGCTGTCTTGCAGGGTATTCTTGCCTCCTCTTCTTCTATCTAAAGTCTCCTCCCCTCCTACACTGCTTTGGGATTCCACCCTACAGTTATGACTGCAACAGTGAAACACGAAGAACATAGTACAGTTGTGTACACCTACCATAAATGTAGATGTTAGAGTGTCTTCACTGTTGCAGTCGGGTTCTCCCTCCTATCCCCTCTTTTTCTCTTATTTGTGGTGTATTTGTGTTTCCTTGTTGGATTCATTTTTGATTTGTTGGGGACTTCTGACATCTAGGGCAAGAAAGGCTGGAGAAGATGGCGTCGGCTGAGGGCTATGTACCAAGGCGTACTGACGTCAGGACACTAGCTTATACAGCCGACGCCGGACCCAGACTTTGGGATTCTGGCCGACCTCGGGCTGCCTGCCGGCAGGAGCACCCTACAGTTATGACTGCAACAGTGAAGACACTCTAACATCTACATTTATGGTAGGTGTACACAACTGTACTGTCTTTCTAAAGATCAAACTGGTCAAGCCAAGGACAACACTGATTGCACCGGACTGGCCACACCAGCATTGGTACCCCCTTTTGCACAGTCTGAGAGTGCTACAACCATGGCACCTGCCTCAGACCTGCTGTCCCAGCAGGCGGGCCATATTCTGCACCCTCAGCGTTAGACCTTGAACCTTGCAGTCTGGCTAATTCCCTGAGCTCACCTGTTGCAACCCTCAGTAAGCAGGTGCTGGATGTCATTCTTGAGGCAAGGAGGCCTAGTACTTAAAAATCCTATTCAGAAAAGTGGAAAAGATACTGTTCCTGGAGCCAGTCTCAGGGAATGGGCACAGTGGTGCCCAGCTTACCTCATATTCTAGATTTAACAGAAATGTTCCACAAGGGCCTATCTTTCTCTTCAATTAAGATTCATGCCTCAGCCGTATCAGCTCATTAGAATACTGTGCCCACCCCTCTTCTCTCATCCACTGCTAAAACAATTCCTTAGAGGGGCCACAAATGTAAACTCAGGAGAGCCCCCACTCCAGCCTGGGACCTTAACTTTGTGTTGAAAAAACTTACTCTCCCCCCCCCCTTTGAACCAGCAGCTACATCAGAGTTGAAATTCCATTCTTGGAAAACAGCTTTCCTTGTAGCCATCACTTCTTCAAGAAGTGTGCCTGAACTGCAGGCCCTTTTAGCAGTGGAACCCTTCGTTATCTTCCATGCGGACAGGGTTTACCTCAGGACTTAATCCCTCATTTATGCACAAGGTGGTGTCTAGTGTGGCTCTGAACCAGTCCTTTCATTTGCCTACTTTTTTCCCTAACCCCCAGAATAAAGGGGGAAAGGATGCTGCATTCCTTGGATGTGCACAAACAGTTTGGATTCTATTTGGACAGGAATAACCCTCTCAGAAAATCTGACCAGCTGCTAGTCAGCTTTGCTGCATGGGCAGAGGGGAAGGCCATTTCAAAGCAAACCATTTCCAAATGGATAGCACATTGCATCCATTTCTGCTACTAGCACCATGGAAAACCTACCCCACAGGGGATAAGAACACATTCCACCAGGGCTGCATCTACCTCTACTGCATTTCTCAGAGGAGTCCCTACCAGGGACATCCTGGAAGCTGCAACCTGGAGCTCTGTACATACTTTCACCAAGCATTACCACTTGCCTATTTTTTCTAAATCCAGAGCTGGATTTGCCACAGCGGTCTTACAGGGCCTGATTGCTAGCCCTAATGCTCTTTAACTACCTCGACCCTTCCTTAGCTTTGGGAATCAACCCAAATGTGATGACTGCAACAGTGAAACAGGAAGAACCTGGTACAGTTGTGTACACTTACCATAAATGTAGATGTTCAAGTGTATTCACTGTTGCAGTCCTAGTTGCCCTCCCTCCAGCCCCCTGACCTATCCTATTTGTTTGGTATATATATTATCATGTGTATTTGCTTTTTGCTGGGGAGGGGGGGTGTTCCACACCATATAATTACTTCCTATTGTGGGGGCACCTGACATCTGGGGCAAGAAAAACTGATGTAATGGCGATGGCTGCATGTTTTGTCGACATCATGGAAGAAGCAACAGCATCTGATGCAGAAATCCCAAGACTCTGGTATTCAGGACAGGTGAGGGCTACCTGCAGGCAAATAACCCAAATGTGATGACTGCAACAGTGAATATACCCGAACATCTACATTTATGGTAACTGTACGCAACTGTACTCTTTAATGCTAAGTCTATTTTCATTGTGAGACAGTATTGCTTTGTTTAGCAGATGTCTTAGTGTTTGTGCATTGTGCTATAAAATGTAAAAAAATCCAAATTATTGTAGAAGTAAAGCAGTGTGCACATTAGTGTTTATGGTAAATGGGGCGAAATAGCCAGGTAATGGGACATTGGAATGGCTGCAGGGAGACTCTGGGGCCATATTTTAGTTGTCTGTTCTTGTTTGCATTTGAAAGTTGGTATCACACAATTCCATTGGAGTGGGTGGGGTTATGTAGTTATGTATGCAAATTTTATGTTAATCAGCATACAGATTTGTACCTATTTTTCATGGGCCTTTGTCCAGATTGTTGATGTTTCCAGGCTGAGAGGTATGACTTAAAACCTGCAAATATATTTAGTGATATGTAAAGTAGTGGTGCTGTTTACACATTTCTATTTATAATCATGTGCTGAATAGTCCTTGACATTTGGCTGTTCCTACAATCATCTCAATGTGACTAATGGAGATGGAAATAAAACATTTTGTTTTTGCTTCTTTCTGCGAAGAAGTGCTAGAGATGCTCCAGAAATTTTTATGTTTAGGTACATGTTTTCTGTCATAGTACTGGCACCTGGTGGACATTTTAGTACTCTTTGTGGGTACTGATGAGTAAAACTGTAAACCAGCTAGAACAGAAAACAAATGTACTAAATAAATTAGAATTGGTATGAGTTTTGCAGTGTAGAGACTTTCATGATTTCATCCTGATGAAATTATGATGCTAATGTTATTAGAAGCCTGCATTCTAACAAAAGGCATGTTCGTGCAATCATATAGGTGCTCTTGCCAGATGAAAACAGGAGAGATCTTAGGAATGTGTGCCTGCCGTTGTTCTTTGGCTGTTGTCATTTTCAGTGTGTTATGCTGTTCTGAAACACAATGTTTAAGCATTTAAAAAGTTTTAAATTAGAGATTTACTAGACTGCTGCTATAAAAATGCTCACCATTTTGTAAGTCCAAGAACGAACACTTTGTCATTGGATAGTGGTATTGCATTTCATTAAATGAGCTCATTTTTTTAAATGCATTTATTCGGTTTGATTTGCATTTCCAGAGTTTCCTACTATGAGAGGTTATTCCTTGCATAGGTCAGCGAGAGTGGCCAGAGTTAACAGTTTCATACTTACTTTTTTTTTCTCTTTTCATATCCCATCAGCACACCATATGGTAACCACCCTTAATTTGAGGAGCTCATTTAAAAGTAATCTGACACTGACATTTTTTTGTGTTGACCACTTGACACAAATAGCTGTTCATTATTAGCTTCTTGCTGTCATTTCATTTCTGAATGCAACCTTTATGTGCTTTAGCTTGGTGTTCTCATTCATACTTTCTTTTGCTCCAAATGTGTATACAAAAGTCTTTTTTAGTCTTCCTAACAGCATTGTTGTTAGTTTGTGCTTTTGTTACTACCACTCTTTCCATCTTCATTCTGCTTTATCTGGTAATGTTTTCGGTTTACTTCAAATGTTTAACATTCCATTTTAACCCTGTTGTTACCTAGTCAGAGAGCCATAGTGTTTATGTTATCACTTTATTTTGTTTTCATCCTTTGTGATGACAGGTTTGATTCCAAATGATGGCAGGTTGGCCTAACCATTATAAGAAAACTGGAAATAAGGATAAAGGGGATGAATCAAATAAGTTTGGGTGGTCAGATAGTGACAGGTTGTTATCCATGTGGACATTGTAGTTTTTCAAAGTTCGTTAAGAAAGACAAACATTTTACATCACAGAATACTTCACAAATGTTTGATATCTTGGTCTATGAAAATTCTAATACTGTCTGGGTGATATGCCTGGCTAACTGTACATGTCCAGCATTTTATGTGGGACAGGCATCCCATCCTTTAAAATTTAGAATAGCAGAACACTTGAGTGGTATTAGATGTGCTAAAACCACCAATGATTTATACAGACATACAATGAAGCATGCTTCTCCGAAATTTACTATTGATAAAATTGGTTTAAATAGGAATAATGTCAGAAAGCATGCATTGTTGAATCGTGAAGAGCAAATGTGGAATATTAAATTGGATGCTTCATTTGCACCATGTCTTGATAGTAACAAGCAATAGCAGTTAAGGGAGCAGTTTTTAATGCGATTGTGATGACTGAGGTTATTGCACTGATGAAGGCTTAATGCTGAAACCGGTATGCTATGTTGATCACATTCACCCTTGGGTGTTTTGTATTTGTAATAATTATGTGATGTCCCAAAGACATGCTGTAGGTGGATTGGAGACACTAAAATTGGCCCTAGGCATGAATGTGTGCATGTGTGTGCCTTCTGTGGAAGGTTGGGCGCCAGGCTGGCAACTTGACACTGTAAAAACTCCACTGCCAATCATGAGCGGACAGGTGATCAGCTGTGGTGACCGCTATCCGGGAAAAGCCAAAAGAAGAAGATATGTTAAATTAATTAATACATTTTGGAGAGCTGACTTGGCGTGCGGGCCATTTGTGTATTGGCTTTCTTTTGATCCTGCACCTTCCTGTTCTTGTGTGGGTGTGTACATTCTGATTTTCTGTAGCTACCCCCTCGTGTCATAAACTTCCTTTAGCTATAAAGTGGTGTGTGTTGAATCTGTCTGTGTGTGAATTCATCCATAAGGCTTGGATGCAATGTGTTGCCCTCACTTTCCTATGAAATTTTTTAAAGGGACATGACAGAGGTTTCCTTTTTCCTTCCGTCTGTTCAAACTTGTCCTTAAACTGCAGTTGCACAGTACTGAGATGGAACAGGACATTTTAGTTTAATACAAGTGCAAGCTTTATACAAGTTCAAATGTTAATGTAAATAAAACCCTATTGTTCTGGTTATAATTTTTGTTATTTTTGTCTATATTTCAACTTGTGTTTGAATGTTAGTACCCCACAGTTCCACTGGAGTGGGTGGAGTCATTATGCATGTAAATTTTGTTAATTAGCTTCCAGGTTTTTGGCAGGTTGCACCTAATTTTTATGGGCCTTTGTACAGATTTTTGATGTCTCCAGGTTGAGAGGTATGCCTCCAATGGAACTTCCCCCAGGATCCATCATAGTGGGAAGATGTGGTTCCTTAAGTCCCAAAGGCCTTTTCCTGATTCGCAAGATGAATTCTGTTCTAGAGGCAGAGGAAAAGGATTTAATGGTAGTTTTCGCCCTAGAGAGTGTCCCCAAAAATGAAGGTTCAGGGAACCTTTCTCTGACTGAGCCTTTCAGCGCTCCTGGAGTGCTGCCCGGCTGTCCTACTCTGGAGGCAATCTGGTCAGACTTTTGTTACACCCAGAAGCCTGGACAAACATAACAAACGAGACCCAATTGTTAAATATAATTTCCAGAGATTACTATATTCCCTTTTCCTCCTCCTAGTTCTGTGAAGCATCTCCCTAACATGCCACCCAGTCAGAGAGAGAGTGCCCTTCTAGAAAATCAAAAACATTTAGATAAGAATCATCCAGCAGGTCCCAACTGAACAACTAGGATGCAGAACTTACTCCCTCTTCTTTTTGATGCAAAAGAAGACAGGGGACCTTCGACCCATCTTAGATCTGAGCAGTTTTAATTTATTCGCAAAGAAGTCAAAGTCCCCTATGGTTATGGTACAGTCCATTCTGCCGCATCTGTGCAAGGACGACTGTGCTCTGTAGATCTCCAGGATGCATACTATCATATCAAAGTAGACCGGTACTTGAGGAGATATCTGAGCTTCAGGCTGGCTGCCAATCATTACCAATTCAGTGCACTGCCCTTTGGCCTCACCACCACCCCCAAGTCTTCAAATGCAAGGCAATGGTTGCAGCTTACCTCCATCTGCAAGGTTTCCAGGTGTTTCCTGACATGGACGATTGGCTCTTCATGGCATCCACAAGGCATCAACTTCTTCAGGTTATTCAGATTATGTTGCACCTGTTCCATTGCCTGGGAATCACAGTGAATATGAAATCCAAGATGATTCCTGTACAGGATATAGAATTCATACAAACGCAGTTGAACACAATCACACAGATAGCCCCCCAAAGATTAATATCCTTGACAGTGGGTTCAACTTTTGCTAGACACCCCGACACTGCCAGCTCAACTGGTCCTCATGGCCCTAGGAGCCATGTCAGCTGCCATTCTTTTAGCGCCCCTAGCCAGGTTTTTCATGCAAGTTCTCCATTGGACTCTAGCGGTACAATGGTCTATTCAATGCCATCCTTTGTCAACCCCAGTCAGACAAACTCCAATTTGCAGGCGTCATCTGTAGTGGTGGATCCTTATAGACGACCTCCATCTTGGAAGACCTTTCATTCTTCCCTTTCCTGTGGTCACTATGACCACGGATGCCTCCCTGTTGGGGTGGGCATTCATTTCCAGGGAAAGATGGTCCAGGCACACGGTCCATGACAGAGACCAAATTGCACATAAATGTAATGGAGATGAGGGTGGTCCTCATGTTGCAGGCCTTTCAGGACTGCCTTGCTCTGGAGACGGTTGTAATTCTGACAGACAATATGTCGGGGGTTTGTTACATCAGCAAGCAGAATTTAACCCATTCATATCCATTGTGCCAGGGAGGCAATGAGGGTTTGGGAATGGGCAATTTCTTCAAACTGCTTTTTCATTGCAATGCACATCCTGGGGGTATTCAACATTCTGTCAGACAGACTGAGCAGATTGATTTTAAATCCACATGAGTGGTTCCTGAACCAGTCAGTAGCAAATCAGATATTCAGCCCTTGGAGCCAGTCTTGCTGTGACCTTTTTGCCTCTCCCCTAAACGAGAAGTGCAGCAAGTACTTTGCTCTGATTCCCCCCTTGGGGGAGTCACCCAGGGATGCCCTAGTCCATGATTGGCCCCTGGGTCTCCTCTATGGTTAGCCCTCCAATTCCCCCGATACCCAAAGTTCTACAGAAAGCCAGCAGGTTGAAGACCAGCCTAATCCTCATTGCCCCTTACTAGTATCGTCGGGTATGGTTCACCTTCCTGCAGTCTCGCAGCAAATATCCTCCATGGATACTGGATCCCAGGCAAGATCTGATTTCCCATCTGTTGGAATGCCAGATTCCCAATCTTAGATCCCCCCAATTGACTGCTTGGTTTCTTCACTTCCAGTAATTCTACAAAAGTCCAGAATAGCTTCCCCACTCTGGGAAGTTATTCTTGCTTCTCGGAAGTCTTCCACCAAGAAAGTATATGATAGCAAATGGAAGAGGTTTTCCATCTGGGCTTCACAGAGGAATATTGATAGTTTTCTGCTTCAGTCCTGGACGTCCTTATGCTTCTTAGCCTACTTTTCTAGCACAGAGCTAGTTTTCCACTATAAAGTTTCTACTTGTGGCCATCACGAATTTCCATTTAGGGAAGGGCAATAGCTTTCTCTCTACTGTTTCCACTTCTAAGCAATGTCAGGTTTTTATGAAAGGGGATGTCCTTCAAGGATGCATCTGCAGTCCTAACAAAAGGGTTGTCCTGCCTCAGGCAGCCCTTCGGTCGGCCGGATTCCAAAGTCTGGGTCTGGCCTCGGCTGATGTCGCACTTCACCCGACGTCATAGCTGCAGTTCAGCGGGTATAAAGGCATCAGCCGACGCCATTTTCCCCAGTCTTTCTTGCCGCGTGGCGCCCGAAGCAAGCTGTTCGCAAGTGCCGGTCGGTCAGAACCAGAGATTGCTACTACCGAAGACTTCTAAAAAGCTAAGTACCCCGTTGGGGACTCTTTCTTGCCTCAGCCGATGTCAGAAAAAGTGAATAACTGTTTAACTTGTGGGAAACAAATACCTCATAAAGATTTCCACTCTTACTGCCTACCTTGTTTAGGCCCAGACCACGACGTAGCAGCTTGTCTAGCCTGTGCTTCCTTCAACCGACGGACACTTAGACGTCGGTCGGAGTTTGCAGAGGAGTTTTTCGGCTCCGCTTTTGCTTATAGCCGTCAGAGACTCTGACTTCACAATTAGCTAAAAAGCGTAAGGAAAAGGACCGACACTCGCGGTCCGCGGTTTCGGCCGAAACCACGGTTAAGCCAACCGCGAGTGTCTCTGTTTCGGCTGAAACCGAGTCCGCGGTTCTTCCTTCGGCCGAAAGCATGCCTCCTACAACCGAGGCCTCATCCAACATGGCTGAATCTGCTACGGAAATTCCACCTGCTCCTACAGGTTCTCAGGATTTATCAGATACTATCCCCTTAGATATATCTACTCCTGCACGTGGAGCTGCTAGGCCCCCTGCATCCATGTCAATTAAGGCTTTTGCCAGGGCTAAAGCAGCTAAATCTTCAAAGACCGTGCCTGCTAAAACCCCCTCTCACAGGCCTAGCTCTAGTACTCTAATGCTTAGTCTAGCAGAGGATCTCATTTCTTTGATCAGGGGATCCCAGCCTCACCCTGACAGGGCCTCTCACCCCCCTCCAGAGAAGAGGCCTAGAGCAGAGCCCCCTGAGCCAGTTTCTACTGATTACTCCTCTGATGATTCAGACAATACAAATCCCCCAGAAGGCCCTTATTCCCCATATGAGGACTCAGATGCAAAAGACTCCATCCCTTCTGCCTCTCCTCCTGAGGAATTTTCTTTTGGGGAAACCTTGCATGCTATGAGAGAACAATTTCAATGGCAGGGCCAGGATTTTTCAGACTCTAGGAAAAGGCTTAGGACCTTTTTACATTTGCCACAGCATAGGCCTTTAGCCATTCCTCCAGTACTTACAGTTGTGGATGATGCATTTAATGATGCTTGTACTGCTCCTGACTCTCTTCCTCCGGCCCCTGCTAAGCCCGACAGATACTACAGGGTTCCGGGCACACATTATCACTTGTATAAGGCTCCTATTGCAGATCCTGAAACTATTTCACAGGGCCCCAAAGCTGTAGCAGCTGCCTCTACCAAAAAACCCCTCCCCTCTGAAAGAGAATCTAGGGCTTTAGAGATGGGGTAAAAAGTGTATACTTCTGCTACTCTTTCGCCAGGGCCTTAAACTGTCAATTCCACATGATTCAATATCAGGAATTCCTGTTAGATCAGCTAACTAAAAAACTGTCCTCACTTGAGCCTTTAGACCATAAGTCCCTTCAGGATTTGGTACATAACACTCAGCAGGTCAGTAATCATTCCTTAAAATGCGGCTATGATGCACTGGAGGCTTCCTTTAGATCAGCTATGACTGGTACAGTGATCAGAAGGCATGCATGGTTAAAAGAGCAATCCTTACCAGACCATGTAAAGTCCAAGCTTCTAGATGCTCCCATGGAAAAGCACAGTTTGTTTGGTTCCCCTGCACAGCAAGTGTTGAAGGTGGAAGAAAAAGCTAAATCTGTCCAGACAGTCAAGGATTTCTTACAGGTCCAGCCTCCGAGGTTTAGTAGGAACTGGCCTTCCAAGAATTGGTCCTTTCCAGACACCACCAGAGCACAGAGAAGCAGAAATAGACGCCCAAGAGGCAGAGGTCAATCCAGAGGTGCCTACAGGGGACGCCAGTGGCAGCCTAACAGCCAGAGAAGTACTGCCACAGATCCAGCCACTACCACTTCCACAGGACAATCACAGTGACTTGGCTCTGAAACCGCCTACCAGGGAACAACTAGAAGCACCCTTAGGCGGAAAGTTAGCCTTATTTTCAGTAAATTGGCATTACATTACAGGAGACAAATGGATTCTGCAGACAATAGACAAAGGCTACAGGTTTCACTTCCATACTCTTCCAAGGAAGAGGAATGCCAAACCTACCTCCAAACCAAAGGACAAACGCTCTACAGCAAATAGACCACTTACTAAGAATGAGAGCTATAGAAAAGGTACCGGCTATGGAACAAGGACAAGGATTTTATTCCAGGCTTTTCCTGGTACCAAGAAAGGAAAACCAATGGAGACCTATCCTCGACCTGTCCACTCTGAACACATATCTTATTGTTCCAAAATTCAAGATGCTGACCCTACAGCAACTTCTTCCCATGCTGGGCAAGGAGTCTTGGCTGGTGACTCTGGATCTCAAGGAGGCATACCTGCACGTCCCCATACGACCAAATTGCAGAAGATACCTCAGATTTCTTGCAGGATCAGAGCATTATCAATTCTCAGCATTGCCTTTGGCTTATCTACTGCCCAGAGTATTCACGAAATGCCTGGCATCAGTAATTGCTCATTGCAGGCTTCAGGGAATTCAAATTTATCCATACCTGGACGACTGCCTGTTACAAGCGGACAGCAAAGACAAATTAACAAATTTGAAAAAGGTTATTCACCTACTACAAGCCCTGGGATACACAGTCAACACAAAAAAGTCAAGGCTGATCCCATCCCAAAGGATAACTTTCTTGGGTGCAGAACTGGACACATCAAACCAGATGGCATTCCTCACAGCAGAAAAGCAGAAGCAACTACCACCTTATTTCATGGCATTAACAGCACAGAACCAGCTTATAGCAAGGAAAATCCTGCAAGCCCTGGGTTACATGGCATCCTGCATAATATTGATTCCACATGCCAGACTACATATGAGGAAGTTGCAATGGTACCGGAGGAATTTATGGTCTCAGCACAAGCACAGCCTAGAAACCCAAATTCCAATAATTCCATGCCTGAAGCAAGAATTCCAGTGGTGGGCCCAGGCCTGTCAATCGAACAAAGGACTGCCCTTCCACAGGCCTCACCCAAACCAGACTATCACCACGGACGCCTCAGATCTCGGTTGGGGGGCACACATGGTGGACAAGTGCATACAAGGCTTATAGACTCAAGACCAGATGAACCTACACATAAATCAAAAAGAGATGCTGGCAGTAAAGCAGGCAATTCAGACCGTTTCTTCAACAGGGTCATTTGCTGATAAGGATGGACAACACCGCAGTTATGTGGTATATCAACAAACAGGGAGGCACACATTCATATCCTCTATGCCGGATGGCAATGGACCTCTGGAATGTGGCCCTGAACCTCAACATTCAGCTCCAGGCCATATTTGTGCCAGGAAAAGAAAATATTCTAGCAGACATCTTAAGCAGAACTACCACGGATGCCCACGAATGGATGCTGCATCCAGACATCTTCAAATCCATTACAAGGAAATGGGGACTACCAGAAATAGACCTGTTCGCATCCCCACACAACCACCAGTTGAAAAAATTCTGCACAAGGACATACCACCCACTTGCTTGGAAGGTGGACTCCCTATCCTTCAGTTGGGAAAACCTGACAGCATATGCATTCCCACCTCTCCCTTTGATGCACAAAGTGCTACTGAAGATCAAAGATCACCCAAGGATCATCTTGATAGCTCCAGACTGGCCGAGGCAACATTGGTACCCGCTACTAAGGAGTATGTCTCGGGAATACGCATGGCCTCTACCCCTACTACCTCTGCTGCTAACACAGAACAACTTCAAAATCCTGCATCCAAACTTGAAAACACTGCAGCTAGCTGCTTGGAACATTACAGAAGACAACATAACCCAGATTTATCTCAAAGGGTTAAAGACATTATCTTGGAGGCTCGCAGACCCTCAACAAGGAAAACTTATTCAGCAAAATGGAAAAGATATCTCATTTGGAGTACAACAAAAGGAGTAGATGCATCATTGGCAAACATAGCTAACATCCTGGAATATTTAGCAGAGCTTTTCCACAATGGCCTGTCTTACTCCTCCATTAAGATTCATGCATCAGCAATTTCAGCACAATACAACATGGATCCTCCAGTCTTTTCTCAACCTCTACTCAGGCAGTTTCTGAGAGGAATTAAAAATGTAAAGCCACCAAGGAAACCACCATTGCCTACATGGGACTTGAACTTTGTGTTAGAAAAGTTGACACTTTCCCCCTTTTGAACCAGCAGCAACAGCAGAATTACAGTACTTATCTTGGAAAACTGCATTCCTGCTTGCAATCACTTCAGCTAGAAGGGTTTCTGAATTACAGGCATTAATGGCAGTACAACCCTTCTTTATCTTCCATCAGGATAGTGTGTCCATGAGAACTAATCCTACCTTTATGCCAAAAGTGGTCTCCAGGGTATCTTTAAACCAAGCAATACACCTACCAACATTCTTCCCCAACCCGCAGAACAGGGGGGAAAGATTACTGCATACCTTGGATGTGCACAGACAATTGCGCTACTACTTGGACAGAACCAAGAACAATAGAAAAACTGACCAGCTTCTGGTAGCATATGCAACAGGAATGGAAGGAAAAGCAATTTTCAAACAATCTCAAAATGGATAGGAAATTGCATCAGATTTTGTTATTCTTTTCATGGAAAGGCAACTCCAGAAAACATCAGACCTCACTCCACAAGGGCTACAGCCACTACTACAGCTTTCTTACGAGGAGTGGCTACCAAAGACATTTTAGAGGCTGCTACTTGGAGCTCCATGCATACATTTGCCAAGCATTATAATCTACCTTTATACTCCAGATCCCGAGCAGGTTTTGCCACTGCTGTTTTGCAAGGGATCTTAACTACACCATAAACTCTTAGTGCCTCCTTAGTGCCTCCTCCCCCAGTTTGGCTATGGTATTCTACCCATTTGTTAGGACTGCAGATGCATCCTTGAAGGACATAGTACAGTTTTGTACCTACCATAAATGTAGATGTCCGAGAGGTATGCATCTGCAGTCAGGATTACCCACCCTCCTTCCCTCTGTGGTACTCCTAGGGTATTTGCCCATCTTGTAGCTAGCTGGGGGAATCTATTATGGTGTATTTGTTTGTATATATGTATATACATGTTTATTTCTATTTGCTCTCTATTGTTTGGAAACATTTGCATTTATCCAAATTTAGCCTTCCTAGAGGGCACCTGGCATCTGGGGCAAGAAACATTGAGGAAAATGGCGTCGGCTGATGCCTTTATACCCGCTGAACTGCAGCTATGATGTCGGGTGAAGTGCGACATCAGCCGAGGTCAGACCCAGACTTTGGAATCCGGCCGACCGAAGGGCTGCCTGAGGCAGGACAACCCATTTGTTAGGACTGCAGATGCATACCTCTCGGACATCTACATTTATGGCAGGTACAAAACTGTACTTTTTTCATCTCGGGCCTCTGATAAAAGATCCTTCTCCTCCTTGGGATCTTACCTTGGTACTTGCCTAGAAGCCATTTTAACCTGCTAGCTTATGTGAGTTAAAATTTTTATCTTGGAAGACTGCTTTCCTAGTGGCCATTATTTCAGCTGGAAGAGTGTCAGAGCTGCAGGCTGTCTTCTCAACCACCATATACAACTTTATTCAGCGATAGTCTCAAAATGAATCTGTCCATACCAGAGGCAAATATTAACCAGACTATTCACTTGCCTGTATTCTTCCCCAATTACTCCAATAAAGCAGAACACATGCATTTGTTGGATGTACACAGACAATTGCACAGTTGCGTTTTTACTTGCACAGGACTAGATCTCACAGGAAATCTGAACAGTTGATCTGATGTTATCCATGTCACTATTCCTCACTCTTGGGTCTCGGATCCGACATTTTCAGACACTTCCAGGCTCAAGCTCCCCCCACTCCTAAATCCCTTGCTGCCCTCTAACCCCTCAGATCTCATTTGTCGCACTACGCTACAGATGTAGATTTCTTGGCTCAAGTTCCTGAGTGGAATAAGTAGCTCTTTCCTAAAAATGTCAGCTTTTTTCTGTAATAATATTTTGTTAGTGAGTAGTGTAGTGTTAGTTTAGTCCCCCACACCCATTTGTACTTTGAGTTCTCTTAGTGTGTTTTGGCACCCTTTTTATAGTGTTAGTTATTTTTCTGGTCGTTGTGTGTATGGCAGTTCTAGTTGGTTAGTATGTCTGTGTGTTGATTGGTTATTTCTTGGTGGTGTTTATAGCTCGTCTTTTACTGGCTCTGTTTTTCTACGCGCCCCTTTGGCTGTAGGTATTTTACCATATTTAATAAGCCAGCTGACTTTAAAAGATAATCCTGATGTGGTCAGAAGATGCCAGTCTCAGATTTGCACGATGAGCATCTTTATTGTTTGAGCACTGACCACGTGGAGGTTGAATGCGACATTTGTGCCGCATTCAACCCCAGGGCTTTGGTTGAGCACTGAAACAAACTTCTTTTAAAAGGGCTAGCTCATTGGGATCCCTTGGCTAAGCCCCTTGCCAAGGCTGGACCCTCTGAGCACAAAAGGAAGGCCCCCTTGCTTCCTTGGTTTTCCTCTTCCAAAAGGCGAGGCTGTTGGATCCAACCCCAGCCTCAACTCAGTTGGATCAAATGCCCTTGGATCCCAAGATCAGCGACTCTGTCAAATCCGGGGCTTCCTTTCTGAAGCCCTTGGATCTGAGGTCATGGGAATGCACTCCCAGATCCAAGGTTTGCAGTTCAAGGCTTTCAGATCTGGCCAAATCTGGACCTGCCATGGATCTGGCTTCCTCTGATCTGAGGCATGTGGGATCCAAGTATTTGGATCCTACCTTGTCATTGGATCTGGGATTTCTCTAATCCCACTATTGTTATTGAGCATTCCCCATCAGGTTCTGGCTTGGGGCAGTCCCCTTCAGTCTCTGAGCACAGAAGTCATTCCTTAGAAGGAATGTCTTCTGGATCGAGACACCCATCCCCTGGCTATAGGTCCTCCAGGAGTTTACTCCCTTCCGATATGGACAGGATGATGAGGTCCTTTCTCAAGTCTCAGACTGAGTTGGGGCTTCTTGCATCCCTTGTGTATCTGGCAAAGGGCTCATCTCCTACCCCTTCTTTGACGTCTTCTCATCCAACCAGGTTGGTTTCAGGCTTTCTGGCCTTGGATTGCACAAGGAGAGAGATGGGGATCCCTAGGGATCTTTCTGTCCCCACCCGATCTGATTCCCTGACTGCTGCTGCTTGGCCTCCCACTGGGCTAACAGTCTTGGGCCAGATAGGTCACCCTGGATTCTTGAGTGGGGGTTCCAGATCAGTTTTCACAGACTGGTCCTTTCCCCTTTGTGCTTTGGCTTTCTACAGCTTGGGGCCAGTACGTTCTGAAGACCCAGAGGTTGTGGTCTGCTCTGGTCCTTCCCCAGGTGGGCCTTCCTGCCAGGGGCGCAGATGGGGCATTATCCAGTCTTTCAGCTTTCCAGGTCATAGAGAGGTTTTTTTCCCCGAGAGTTTCCTCCCTGCCCTTCCAGGTACCATCCCAGCCCCTCCAAGAAGACCCTACTCATCCTGTCCTAGGTTAGCCCTCTCAAACTAGCCTTCAGGTGAGAGCTGCCCCACTTGGGGTCACTCTGTCTTCTGAACCCTCCCCTGAGCCTCCCCTGGAGGAGGTTCCCTGGAAGAGATCATGTAAGAGGAAACACTTGGACTCCCCTGCCGAGTCGCTCACTGAGGATATGGACCTCGATGAAGGGGCAGGTCCCCCAGGTTTTTGCCCGAGGATGTCTCCTTTGGTGACATCTTGGAAATCCTTAAGCTTAAGGGCAGTTGATTTTCCCTTCCCCCTGTCCTCTGAGGAGGCAGTCTTTCTGAAGGCTTTTGGGATGGGACCATCTACCTTCTGGGTCCTCCCCTGCAGACGAACTTGTAGACCATATCACCAGCAGAGCATGGAAAGAGCCGGACACTGTGGAGCCTGTTCCCAAATGTACAGACAAATTACTCAGTCCCCCTTCTGATAAGCAGTTCTGGTCAAAAGGAGTGTCAGTCGATGCAACCCTGGTAGCTGCCTCCACAAAGAGGGCTGGCTGAACAGAGCATGGATGTCCGTCCCCCCAACCCTGAGTCCCGGATGATTGACAGGCATGGAAAGCAGGTTTTTGCCTTGGCTACATTTTGTCTGAGTGCTTAACTACCTGGCACATTTCACCTAACTACAAAGGGACTTGGTCAAAGAGCTTATCACATCCCTTTCTGAGGTACTGCCTGTGGGGAACTAAGTAAGGTGTCCCCCAAACTATCCACACTTTCTTCCCAATTGAGGCTGATTGCCAGTGCTACAGAAGGGGCCTCTCGAACGGCCCGCACAGGCATCGCTATTCGGCATTATGCTCGGCTGCTGATTTGTGGAGTCCTTTAAGGCATCTTTCACCAGTGCCCCTTTCAATGGTTCTATCCTGTTTTGGCCCTTCAGTCAGAGACTTACCCACAGTAAGCAGGAAGGCAAGACCTTGTTGGCTGTGGGAATCTGGTTTTCCACTCCTCAATGCTCCTTTTCCAAGATGCAGCAAGGGGCCAGGAAAATGTGGTTTCACAAGTTGCAGTCTGCCTTCCAGGATGCTCAGGATGAGCCCTCCTCCAGAGATCGGGGGAGGGTTCAATGGTGAATGCTGCCCCAGGGGCAGGGGGGCCTGCAAAATCAGGTCGCCAGGGAGCCCTTCTCTGAGAAGCCTCAACAGCGCTCTTGAATTGTTGCCCAACTGTCCTGCCTTGGAGGCAATTGGAGGTCATTTGTCTTTGCACCCTTTGGTCTAGGCAAGTGTTACAAAAGATTGTTTGGTACTAAGCATCATTTTCAGGAGTTATTCTATTCCCTTTTCTCAGTCTCTTCCTCTGGTTAGGCAGTATTTCCCTGATGCACCACCCCATCAGAGAGCTAGCTCAAGAAAAATTGCTCAAGCTTCTTCGAAAGAGAGCCATCCAAGGGGTCCCCCAGGGCAGCGAGAATCTAGAACTTGCTCTTGCTTCTTTTTGGTGCCAAAGAAGATGGGGGACCTGCATCCAATCCTGGACCTCCGCAATCTCAATCTCTCTGTGAAGAAGTCCAAGTTCCAGATGGTCACTGTCCAGTCCATCATGCTTCTGTTGCATAAGGACTATTGGATGTGCTCCATAGATCTCCAGGATGTGTTCTATCATATAAAATTAAACAGGCACTCCAGGAGGCATCTCCGCTTTCGAGTAGGGACCAATCACTACCAGTTCAGAACTCTGCCCTTTAGTCTCACCACAGCCCTCCCCCCCCCCCCCCGGGTGTTAAAGTGCATGGCAGTGGTCGGAGCTCACCTGAGACTGCAGGGATTCCAAGTGTTTCCGTACTTTGATGATTGGCTCCTCACAGATCCCATGAAGCATAGTCTGCCTACTGCCTTTCAGTACCTACTCCAACAATTTGACCAGTTAGGTATTACAATGAATCTCCCCAAATCGAACCTGATTCCATCCCAAAATCTGGAATTCATCGGGATCCAGCTGGACACTGTCTGAGATTGCAGCGCTCCCGGCCCAGTCTGTACACCATCAGATCTCATGTTCAGTCTCATCTTGATCTCTCTCATTCCCAGGCCCATCTTATTCTCAGGGCCTTACGGTCCATGGTGGTGGCAATTTATCTGGTGCCAATTGCCAGGTTCTACATGAGGGTTCTACAGTGGACACTGTTGGTTCAGTGGTCTTCCTTATCTCATCCGATGACCCCGATCTGTCTCATCCCATTGTACAGGCATCATCTCCTTTGGTGGATCCAGTCTCCCAGCCTCCTAGCAGGCAGACCATTGTCTTTCTCCCCCCAGCACCACAGTGACCTCTGATGCTTTCCTGTTGGGGTGGGGGGGATTTTCAGGGAAGGATGGTCCAAGGCATGTGGTCCGCTGCAAAGACCAAACTGAACAGTGTCCTGGAGATGAGGGCAGTCCTCTCATTGCAAGACATTCAGGACTGCCTCCCCCCAGGTACCATTTCAATTTACATAGACAAACATGGCTGTTGTGTGGTACATCAAAAAGCAACGGGGCACACGTTCATATCTGCTTTGTTGCGAGGCTATGAGTGTGTGGGAATGGGTGATGTCCTCTGGGCATTTTCTCATTGCATCGCATATTCTTGGAGAGTCCAGTGTGCTGGCGGACAAACTCAGCAGGGCAATCCTGAGTCCTCATGAGTGGTCCTTGAATCCTTCAGTGGCAAGAGAGATCTTCCTTCACTGGGGTCAGCTGAGCTGCAATCTGTTTGCTTCACCTCTCAACCACAAATGCAGTCTGTATTTGGTCCTGATTCCCCCAGATGGGAAGTTCCCCAGGGATGCTCTGTTTCACAATTAGCCCCCAGGTCTCCTTTATGCCTATTCTCCCTTGTGCCTCATTCCAAGAATACTTCAGAAAACTCATTGCCTCAAGGCCACCTTGATCCTCATCACACCCTTCTGGCCTCAGCAGGTTTGGTTCCCCCTTTTCTGTCTCATTTGAATTACCCCCCCCCAACCGGGTACTAGATCTCATTCCGGTTCTGATTTCCCATACCTCTCAGCTTCCAATTCCCAACCTCCAGACGCTTTCTCTGATGGGCATGGTTTGTCCACTTCCAGTAATCCTGAATCAGCCCAGGCTACTTTCTCCTGTTAAGAACATTATCCTGGCCTCTCAGAAGGTTTCCACTAGAAAGATTTATGCCAGTAAGTGGAAAAGGTTTTCTCTTTGGGATAAGCAGCGCAATCTCATTCCAGCTCCGGCTTCCATTTCAGATAGTTTGCTGCTCTTGTCTTTGCTGTTTCAGGATGGAGCTAGCTTCTTGACTATTAGTGCAGTTGGCAGCTATTTCCAACTTCCATGATTGTGAGGAAACCTACCTTTTCCTCTCACGTGTGTAAAGCATTTTTAAAAGGGATTTTTCTGCTCTGACTTCCTGTCAAGGATCCTTCCCCTCCTTGGGACCTTTCTTTTCTGCTGCAATCTGAGTCCATTTTGGCCTGCTGCCACATGTAATATATTCTTGTCATGGAAGATGGATTTTCTAGTAGCCCTAACTTCAGTTTAAAGATGGATTCTCTAGTAGCCATAACTTCAGCTAAAAGAGTTTCAGAATTGCAGGCCCTTTCTATCAAACTGCCTTTCATGGTTTTTCATGGTCATAGTGGCCTTTGAACTAACCCTTTGTTTATGCCTAAGGTTGCCACAGAAGCAAATATGAACCAGCCAATCCAATTGCCAGTTTTCTTCCCATATTTTGCTAATAAAGGGGAATATCTCTTTGGTACGGTAGATGTGCATAGACAATTACATTTCTACTTAGGACAAAGTTTCCGCAGGTCTGACCAGCTGTTTGTGGTGTTCTCTTAATAGGAAGGGTCAGGCGGTGTCCAAAATAACCATCTCCCATTGGATTTCGATGTGCATTTCCTTGCTTATTCATCCAAAGGTTTTTCCTTACCAGATCCAATCAGAGCTAATTCCACTAGGTCAATGGCTACTTCAGCTGCATTATCTTTCCCGATATTCCATAGATGACATTTATGTGGCAGAAAACTGGTCTTCTCCTTGCACTTTTGTTAGTTGCTACAAACTTGACATTGTCTACAGGAACAGGACTTTCTTCAGCTCCACAGTTCTTCGGCATGTCCTTCCATGAGGCCACCCAGGATTCAGGGCAGCTGGGGACTCTGACCCAAGAGTGAAGAGTAGTGACATGGATAACATCAGATAGAATTATGTACTTACCATAACTTGGCATCTGTGTTATCCTGTGTCATCATTCATCATTATCCCTCTCTCTGTACCCCATCCGGTAGGATCTAGAGGATGTGGAGATGTCCTATCTGGTGGTTAAGGTCTTCCTTAGCTGCTTTCTAGCTTAGGACAAACTCAATCTGAGGGGGTTAGGGGGCAGCAAGGGATCATGGGAGTGGGAAGAGCTCTAGCCTGGAAGCTGTCTGTAAAGTTGCCGGCTCGGATCCGATGACTGATCCAAGACCCAAGAGTGAATAGTGATGAATAGTGACATAAGATAAGACAGATACCAAGTTATGTTAAGTACATATCTCTTTTTCATTGATTATTCTCCAAATGGGTTAGGTCAGGCTGTATCCAGGGTCACCTTAGCCAAATGGATTGTATTTTTGCAGTTTACTTTCAGCAAGGCAAGCAACTTCCTCATCCAGTTAGAGCTCACTCTGCCAGGTCTATGTCTACTTCATCTGCCTTCTCTACAAGGACTCCTGTTGAAATTTGTGCCGCAGCTACCTGGTCCGCAGCTCATACCTTTGTATCTCACTACAAGTTGGACATTAAGATAAGGGAACCCAGTGGTTCCTAGTTGGGTCTCTGGTTGGTCTTTCTTTATCTAGTACAATTGTTCTGACTCTCTTTAGGAAGGGGCAGCAAACTTCATCTGAGGGTTTAAAGAGGAGTGAGGCATTATGGGAGAGGGAGAAATTTGAGGCTTGGATCGTATGTCTGGAAGAAATGGCCGAGACTGATCCGAAGACCCATTCGTGATGCATAATGAAATTGGACAACACATAGGCCAAGATGTTCTTCGTGTTTCACTGTTGCAGTCATTGCATTTGGGGTAATCTGCTGGCAGGTTGCCCTCCATCGGCCTGAATTCCAAAGTTTTGGGTCCTGTGTCGGTTGTCTTCTCTTCCATGACGTCAGGGGTATAAAACATGCAGCCGACACCATTTTCTTCAGACTTTCTTGCCGCGCGGTGCCCGAAGCAGACTAATGAAATATTCGAGTTTGAGTTTCAGAACCGAAGTCTTCACTAAAGCTAAGTACCCCGTTGGGGAAACTTTTTTCTTGTTTTTTACCGATGTCAGAAAAAGTTAATTGTATTACTTGTGGGAAGGAAATACCTCCTAAGGATTTCCATTTATGCTGTATTCCTTGCCTAGGCCCTGATCACAACGTGCATGGCTGTCGGTTTTGTGCTAGATTTAACCAACGCACTATTAAGCATCTGTATATTTTCACATCAAAGTATTTTGGAAACGGATTTAACTACCCAGAAATGTCGTGTGATAGCAATCCGACTACCGGAGTACATAAACGCAAAGAAAAGGACAGAGAAAGGCAGTCGAGATCCAAAACCAACGACGAAGCTTCTCCTAAGCCAGTCGCTGGTTCGCCGGTACTCAGTGAGGCACGTTCGCAGCCCCTGATACCCACTACCTTCGAGTCGCAGGCCTCTACCGACACCCATGTGGAGTCCGGCATGCTGCAAGATACTCAAGGTATTGGACCGATGGATGCATCTCCCTCAGATGGGTCCAGAGCCGCTGAGCAGGCACCGGCTTCTGAGGGTGTATTCAGACCTCAACATTTGTATATCAAACCGACGACAGCTGCAAAACCAAAGACAAAAGCAACTTCTAAAACTAAAAAACTGATGCATGAGCCACATGCACAGGCCTCTCTATGCCTAAAAAACAGATGATCAAAATGGCTGAAGACCTTATTACCTTGATCAGGGGTACCCATCCCCCTCCATATAAGAGGCCTAGGCAAGACACTGATTTTGAATCTTCAGATCAGGTTTCTATTTCTTCTGATTCCTCTTCTGATCAGGAATCATCTATGCCTCCCTATGAGGATTCTGATGCTGAGGAGTCTATTCCATCTGCATCTTCTCCTGAGGATTATTCATTTGAAGAAACCTTGCATACTTTGAGTGAGCATTTTCACTGGGAGAGTCAAGACTTCTCAGAATCAATAAAGAGGCTCAGGGATTTCCTCCTTCTCCCTCAGCACAAGCCTTTAGCCATCCCCCCTGTTTTAGACATTGTGGATGATGTGTTTTTGGAGTCAAGCTTGACCCCTGACTCCTTACCTCTGGCTCCCAGTAAGCCTGACAGATATTACAGGGTCCCTGACTCACATACATTTTTATTTAGAAACCCTGCTGCTGATACTGAAACTATTTCACAGGGTCCAAAGGGAGTTAAGGCCTCAACAGCAAATAATCCTACCCCCTCTGACAGAGATTCAAGGGCACTAGACAGATGGGGGGGGGAAGGTTTGTACATCTGCAACCTTGGCAATCAGGGCCTTAAACTGTCAATTTCATATGCTTAAAGTACCAGCAACATGTTATGGGATTGCTGAAACAGAAAATGATGATTTCAGAATGTGCAGAAAATAAAGAATTGCAGGAATTATTGCATGCAGCTGAACAAGTTGGAAAGCATACTTTGCAATGTGGTTTTGATTCCTTAGAGGCCTCCTGCAGGGCTGCATTTACTGGATCTGTGATTAGGAGGCATTCCTGGTTAAAGGAACAAAATTTGACCATGTTAAAACTAAATTGCTAGTTGCACCTCTCAAAGGGGCAAATCCAGATGCCCTAAGGGTTCCAGATACCAGGCACAAGATTCATATAGGTCAAAGCAGTATGACGCTTCCACCTCCAAATCTGGAGGAGATAAAGTGCAAACCTACAGAAAGCAATCCCAATGACTTCCCTCTGCCTACACCAAGCACTTATCTTTTGGCAGCACCCATAGGGAGGAAATTAGCACTTTTTGCTCAAAATTGGCAGTTAATAACCCAGGACAAGTGGGTACTAAACATCGTATCACAGGGATACAGATTCCATTTCCATACTCTGCCAATGGCAAATGGTTGGCCAGATCTGCCAAAAAATCAATGGGCAGAGGCACAGAAACAGGTAACGTCGCTCATGGATATGGGGGCCATTCAGACAGTACCAGAACAGGAAAAAGAACAAAGTTTTTACTAGACTGTTCTTGGTACCCAGAAAGGACAAGGTCTGGTGGCCAATACTCGATTTATCGATTCTGAACACATACCTGGATATTCCAAAATTCAAAATGCTGACTTTGCAGCAGCTTCTGCCCATGCTGGGCAAGAATGCTTGGCTGGTGACTTTAGACCTAAAAGAGGCATACCTGCATGCCCCAATAAGACAATCGTGCAGAAGATACCTCAGATTCAAGGCTGGCTTAAAGCATTACCAATTCTCTGCACTGCCCTTTGGCTTATCTACTGCGCCCAGGGTCTTTACAAAGTGCCTGGCACCAGTAATTGCATTTTGCAGACAAAGTATACAAATATATCCTTAGTTGGACTGTCTCATTCAAGCAGAGAACAAGGACACTCTTCGACACCTGGCGTTTGTGATGAGGCTTCCAACATGCCTAGAGTACACAATAAACAAAAAGCAATCACAAATGGTACCCTCTCAAAAGATAACATTCCTGGGTGCAAGCTTGGATACAACTGCCCAGATGGCTTACCTCATGCCAGACAAGCAAAGGCAACTGACGGCTTACTTCAAACTGATGGCAACAAAAAAACAGTCTTCTGCAAGGCAAATTCTGCAGGCTCTGGGCTTCATGGCATCCTGCATCCTACTAATTCCATATGCAAGACTGCATATGAGGAAACTTCAGTGGTACCTTAAAAGTTTATGGAGTCAACATTCACACAGTCTGGAAACAATGATTCCTCTCATTCCCTGCCTGCAACAGGAGTTTCTATGGTGGGCAAAGGCATGTCACCAAAACATAGGACTGCCCTTCACTCTACCCCCTGCCAGCCAAACCTTAACAGATGCATCAGATTATGCATGGGGGGCCCACATGGCAGGAAGATGCATTCAGGGTTTATGGACACCAAAGCAAATGCATCTTCATATCAACCAGAAAGAGATGCTAGCTGTTCAAAATGCCCTAACAGCCTTCAAGGACTTACTACATCCAGAACAACTACTGAAAAAGACGGACAACCACAGTCATGTGGTATATAAACAAGCAAGGGGGCACACACACTCGTACCCCTTTTGCAGATTAACCACGGCACTGTGGGACACAGCTTTGACCTACCAAATATATCTTCAAGCTCAATTCCTGCCAGGAAAACAAAACACAACGGCAGACGATTTTAAGCAGAAACCTTATGGATCCTCACGAGTGGAAACTAAATCCACAAGTCTTCAGCATGATAAGAGAGAAATGGGGGAGCCCAGACATAGATCTATTTGCCTCTCCTCAAAATTATCAATTGAAAAGATTCTGCACAAGGGTTTATCACAGACGAGCATGGAAAGTGGACGCCCTATCCTTGAGTTGGAAAAACCTATCAATTTATGCCTTTCCTCCTCCGCCTCTTCTGCCCAAGGTCCTCTTAAAAGTCAGACAAGAGAAACCAAAGATGATATTAATTGCCCCGGACTGGCCCCGCCAATACTGGTACCCAATCCTAAGAAACCTGGCTCAATACTCCGCTTGTACCTTGCCTCAAAGACCACAACTACTGTCCCAGCAAAACAATCAGATCCTGCACAGTCAACTACAGACTCTGAACCTGGCAGCATGGCTAATCATGTAGTCATACAAACATTACCTCTCAGTAAAGCTGTGATGGATGTCATTTTGGAAGCCAGAAGGCCTAGTACTAGAAAATCTTATGCTGATGAATGGAAGAGATTCTGTGCTTGGAATTGAGCAGAAGGAACTGGTACATCAGAACCTAATATTCCTCAGATATTACAATACTTAACTGAGATGCTTGACAAAGGCCTATCTTTCTCATCAATCAAAATCCATGCCTCTGCCATTTCGACTCCATTATAATACAGAGCCATCAATCTTTTCTCATCCTTTACTAAAGCAGTATCTTAGAGTAGCCAAAAATGTAAGGCCTCCTAGACTATCACCATTACCTGCATGGGACCTCAATTATGTGTTGGAAAAGCTCACCCTGCCTCCATTTGAACCAGCTGCTACCGCTGATCTAAAGTTCTTATCGTGGAAAACAGCTCTGCTACTAGCAATTACTTCAGCAAGAAGAGTTTCAGAGCTACAGGCCCTCATGGCTGTAGAGCCTTTTACCATATTTTACCCAGACAGGGTGTCTCTGAGGACAAATCCTACTTTTATGCCTAAGGTGGTTTCCAGTGTGGCTCTTAACCAAACAATTCATCTGCCAACTTTTTATCCAAATCCGCAGAACAAGGAGGAGAGAATTCTGCATTCCCTGGATGTACACAGACAGCTAAGATTCTACTTGGACAAAAGCTCTAAGAAAAACTGAGCAATTACTAGTGTCATATGCTGCAGGATCAGAAGGAAAGGCTATTTCAAAGCAGACAGTTTCAAAGTGGGTAAGCCACTGCATCTGTTTCTGCTACTTACACCATGGTAAACCTGTGCCCAAAGGCATTGGGTCTCATTCCACCAGAGCTGCAGCTACTTCAGCCTTTCTCAGAGGAGTACCAACCAAAGACATTCTGGAGGCTGCTACTTGGAGTTCTGTTCACACCTTTACAAAGCATTACCATTTGCCTCTCTAAGTCCAGGGCAGGCTTTGCCACTGCAGGGCCTTATAGCCACACCTTATGCTGTTTAGCCCCAGCCTCCCAACCATACCTTTGGGATTCTACCGAAATGTAATGACTGCAACAGTGAAACACGAAGAACATAGTACAGTTGTGTACACTTACCATAAGTGTAGATGTTCGAGTGTATTCACTGTTGCAGTCCAGGTTACCCTCCCACCATCCCCCTGTCATTCTGGAGTTTACCTTTCCCACTGTATCTTCTACAACCTATGTGGTGTATTCGCTTGTAGATGAAGGTAAACCTTTTTGGGGGCACCTGACATCGGGGGCAAGAAAAATGAAAGAAAATGGTGTCGGCTGCATGTTTTTATACCCCTGACATCATGGAAGAGAAGACAGCAACCGACACAGGACCCAAGACTTTGGAATTCAGACCGACTGAGGGCAGTCTGCCAGCAGATTACCCCTAATGTAATGACTGCAACAGTGAATACACGCAAACATCTACATTTATGTTAAGTGTACACAACTGTACTTTATGGTAAGTACATAATTTCTATTTCTCTACAATTAAACTTCAGTTGGCAGCAATTTCCGATTTTCATATGGGGAACAGACTTTTTCCCTATCTTTGTCTAAATTATGCAAAGCTTTCCTGAAAGGTATTTTTTTCTAAGACCTCTGATAAAAGGACTCCTCACCACATTGGGATCTGGCAGTTGTGTTACAAGGTTTAACGCAGAAACCGTTTGAACCTTCAGCTCAATCTGATTTGAACTTCTCATCATGGATGACCATTTTCTTAGCCATTATTTCTCTAAAGAGAATATGTGAACTCTAGGCTTGATCTTCAAAAGGGTTTCCTTAAAGACTAACCCTTTCTTTTTACCTAAAATGGCTTCTGAAAATAACATTAACCAAATCCATTCACTTACCGTTTTTCAAACCAATTTTTTAAAATAATGGAGAGTACATTCTGCATGCATCTCCTTGATGTGCACAGACAACTGTGTTTTTATCTTCACAGAACAAATAAATTAAAAAATCAGATCAACTTTTTGTTTCTTGATCATCAAAAAAGGCTGTGTTTTCCAGTCTCTAAGGTTACTTTAGCCAAATGGATAACAGACTGTATTTGTTGGATTTATTCTCAGAAAGGCATGACATTATGTAAGCCTCCCAAGGCTCATTCAACCAGCTTCTGGCTATGTCATCTGCCTTTTGGCCAAGAACATCTGTTGATAGTATTTGCGCTGCAGCTACATGGTCCTGTACTCATACATTTGTTACTCATTACAAATTGGATATTTCTAGAAACAGAGCTGCCTTTGGTTCGGTGGTACATCAGAATATTCTTCATTGAGGGCCACCCAAGATCAACATAGCTGGGGACTCTGTCCCATAGGTTGAGGAAGAATGAAAAGGTCTCCAAAGGAATAGGTGCCACAAAACCAAGAACCAACAAAAATACGCACCAGGCACCCAAAGAGGGGTATATAGGTAGGCACAGCTTGTTATTCATTTATTTCTACATCTGAAGAAGTCCAGTGGACGAAAACGTGTTGAATTGTGTGGTGTTTATGTGAATAAATCTGCTGTTGCTTCCACAATCAGGCTCGTGGCTTCATTTCCTCCTGCCTCTTTGGGTGCCTGGTGCGTATTTTGTTTGGTTGAAAAATGAAAAGGAAAACATCAGATTTAAAAGTTTTATGTACTTACCATAACTAGGCATCTGTGTTGTCCATTTTTATTATTCCTCAACTTCCCTCCTATCCATCCCTCATTCGTTTTTCTGGAGAGTCCTATTGGACTGTATTGTGACCTACAGTTTCAGGTATGAACCCTACCTTTTCTATCAGCCTGTACCTGTCTGTTAACTATGGGGATGTATGGCAGCAAACTTGATCTGAGGCAGTGGGGATGGAATAAGGCATTGAGGATAGAGGGAGGAGCTCAAGAGCTGGACCCGGAGTCTGGAATATTGGCCTGAGTCTGATCCGAGCCCATACATTGAGGAAGAATGAAAATGGATAACTTAGATGCCTAGTTATGGTAAGTACATAACTTTTAATTCCACCAAATTGGAGGTGGCAGCATTAGAAATAACAGCTGAGCAAAGAAAGTCATCCAGAAGTTCCCCCCAGATCAGATAGGATCCAGAACCTACTCAAGATTCTTCTTGGTGCCAGAGAAGGCAGGGTACTTGAGACCTATCTTGGATCTCAGCAAACTAAACCAATACCTGAAATATTCAAGGTTCTGGATGGTCACGATTGTCCATCTTGCTCCTACTGTGAAAGGACAATTGGATGTGCTCCATAGATCTTTAGGATGCATACTATTACATCAAAAATAACAGGCTTTCCAGAAGATATCTGCACTTCAGGCTGGGAGCCCATCATTATGAATTCAGTGCACTGCCCTTTGGCCTCACCATAGCCCCAGGGGTGTTCACCAAATGCATGGTAGTGGTAGTAGCTCACCTGAGGCTGCTGGGATTCAGAATATTTCCGAATCTAGATGACTGGCTCCTAACTGCCCCAACCAGGCATCTACTTCTACAGGCAAGGGACTACTAGCTCCAGTTGTGCCTTCGCCTAGCCATCACAGTCGATTACAGCAAATCAAAATTCACACCTACCCAGAGTCTGAAGGTTATAGGTGCTCATCTATACATGGTCAATAAGATAGCCCATCTTCCTCCAACACAAACTCGAATCACAGATCAATAAAGTGATCTTGCATCCTTCTCTTCCAGCATGACTAATCTTACAAGCATTGAGATCCATGGCAGCAGCTATCACTCTAATTCCTTTAGCCAGGTTTCTCATGTGAATTCTGGACTGGCCTATATCAGTACAGCCTCTCCATCAGCAGCATTTATTTGCCCCAGTCAAGATCACACAATCTTAGAAAAATATCTTCTTTGGCTTCACTCATATTACGTTTTTCAAGGCCATCCATTTGTTCCTTCCCTGTCAATGGCCATGCTGACCACAGATGCCCCTCAGATGGGTTGGGGGGGGGCACTAATTGGGAAGGACAGTCCAAAGTACTTGTTCCCCAGAAGAGGCCAAGGTGCATATCAATGTGCAGGAAATGAGCAGTTCTTGCATTGCAGGCCTTTCAAGATGCTCTCCCTTCCAGAACAGTTGCTATTCAGATGGACAATGTCTGTAGTCTGGTACCTCAACAAACAAGGAGGAACCAGATCTTACCTGCTGTGATGTGAAGCAATAAGAGTGTGGCAATGGGTGATCTCTTCTGACCACTTTCTAACAGCAGTGCACATATCAGGGAAGACTAGCATGATTGCAGATGAGCTAAGCAGGACCAGTCTGATGTGTCTGAAGTGGGTCTCTCAATGTCAGTGGTAGAGAGAATTTTCTATTGATGGGGTCAACCATGCTGCAACCTTTTCACTTCTGTTCTCAAGTGCAGAAGGTTGTTCACCCTGGTCGCTCCAGTGGGGGGAGTCACTGAGAGATGCTCTAGTTCATGACTGGCCCTTCGGTGTGCTCCATGCTTACGTCTAAACCGCAAATTTTTACTGAAAGCATACAGGTTGAAAAGCACAGATGTTCTTCGTGTTTCGCTGTTGCAGTCATCACACTTTGGTTATCTGCCTGCAGGTAGCCCTCAGCCCGAATACCAGAGTCTTAGGATTTCTGCATCAGATCCTGTCACTTCTTCCATGATGTCAGGTCGTCAGGGGTATAAAACAGGCAGCCGACGCCATTACATTAGTCTTTCTTGCCGAGGAGGAGCCTGAAGCAGTTGGCAAGTGCTGGTTGGCCGCTACCTGAAATTTTCATTTGAGTTTGTAATCCTGAAGTCTAAGCTAAGTACCCCATTGGGGATCCTTTTTTATTGTGCTAACCGATGTCAGATAAAGTTAACAATTGTCTTGCCTGTGGAAAGCAAATACCTCACAGAGATTTTCATTCTTACTACTTCACCTGTTTAGGCCCAGATCACTACGTCCCTCGCTGTCAGTTTTGTGCCTTGTTTAACGCCCAAACCATTTGTCTTCGGGCTATCTTTGTCACTAAATTCTTTCGCTCTCGTTCTCCATATTCCAAAATGGCTTCGATAAGCCATCCGACTACCAATCTTCTGAAAAAATGTAAATATAAAGACAGAGACAGGCCACATAGGTCCACAACTGCCGACAACGCTTCCGTTAAGCTAGTTGCCAGTCCGCCGGTACTCAGTGAGGTGCCTTTGCAGCCCCTGATGCCCGCTTCTACAGATTCACAGGCCTCTGTTGAGACCCATTCGGAGTCTAGTATGCTGCGAGATGCTTCTTCGACTATGGAACCTGCGGATGTCTCTAACATGGATGGGTCCGGAGCTGCTGTGCAAGCACCGGCTCCTGACAGTGTATTCTAACCTACCAATGTCCGAGTTAAACCAATGACTTCGTTTTTAGCTAAATCTACCAAATTTCTGAGGCCCAGAGTATGCCCTACACCTAGAAAACTGACGACCAAAGCACATGCTCAAGCTCCCATGCCACAAAAAAAAAATGCTTAGAATGACTGAAGACCTTATTACCGTAATTAGGGGAAGCCAACCTTCCCCTGCTAAGAGACAAAGAATGGAGTTTCATTCTGATTCTACAGACCAGGAGTCCGGTAACTCTGACCCTTCTGATTATCAGGACCTGCCCATATCAACCTATGAGGATTCAGATGCAGAGGAATCCATTCCCTCTGCTTCCCCTCCAGAGGATTTTTTTTTTTTTTTTGGTGAAACCTTGCATACTTTGAGAGCATTTCCACTGGGAATGTCAGGACTAGGCTCAGTCCAAAAAGACTCCGAGAATTATTAGAGTTGCCTCAGCACAGGCCTCTAGCTATACCCCCTGTCCTGGATGTTGTAGATGATGTTTTTATGGAATCCAGTCTTACTCTAGATACTTTAACCTTGGCCCCTAGGAAACCTGACCGGTACTACAGAGAGTACCTGATTCCCACAAATTTTCTTCAAGAATCCTACTGCTGATCCAGAGACCATTTCCCAGGGACCTAAAGGTGTTAAGGTTACTACAGTCAAAAATCCTACCTCTGCAGACAAAGATTCCAGAGCTTTAGACAGATTGGGTAAGAAGGTATGTACCTCTACAACTCTTGTCATTAGGGCATTGAATTCCCAGTTTCACATGTTGAAGTACCAGCAGCATATTATGGAACTAATTAAACAAAAAGTGGTGTTACTCCCAGATTGTGCAGAAAATGAAGATTTACAAAAAGGTAATGCATTCTGCAAACCAACTTAGTAAGCATACTTTGCAGTCTGGCTTTGATACCCTAGAAGCATCTTGCAAGGCTGCAGTTACAGGGTCTGTACTGAGAAGGCATGCTTGGCTGAAGGAACAAACCTTGCCAGATCATGTCAAATCCAAATTACTAGATGCTCCTTTAAATAAGGACCGTTTATTTGGCACCAAAGCAGGAGATGTTCTTAAAAAGATGGAAGAAAAAGCTAAATCTATGCAAACTGTTAAAGAATTCTTACAAGTGCAACCACCTAGATTCAGTAGGCATTGGCTTTCTAAAAACTGGTCCTTTCCAGCCCCTTCAAGGCCTTCTCAGACCAAGCTTGGGGGAAGCAGGCCACCCAGACTACAGTCTGAGGGTATGCAGAGAACTAAACAATGAAGTGCCCGTACCACAAAAACAGGATGTTCACAATGACTTTTCAAATATCCTTTTCAGCCCTGCCCAATTACTTGTGCCCCTAGGAGGAAAACTTGCCCTTCATGCAAAAAACTGGATGTCTATTACTCAGGACAGATGGGTTCTAAACATTGTATCCCAGGGGTACATATTCTACTTCCATACACTGCTAACCCCAAGCAGGTTTCCAGACCTTCCTCCAAACCAATGGGCAAAGGCTCAAAAGCAAGTACTTTCCCTGCTCAATATCAGAGCTATTCAACCTGTTCCAGTAGAACAAAGGGGGCAGGGTTTTCTATTCCAGACTTTTCCTGATGCCCAGAAAAGAGGGCTCTTGGTACCCAAACCTGGATCTATCCACTCTCAACACCTTTCTGGTGGTCCCAAAATTCAAGATGTTTACCCTGCAACAGCTTCTCCCTATGCTAGCCAAGGATGCCTGGTTAGTCACTCTAGACTTAAAAGAAGTTTATCTGCACATCCCCATAAGGGAGTCATGCAGAAAATATCTACGCTTCAGGGCATGCTCTATGTACCATCAGTTCTCTGCACTTCCCTTTGGCTTATCTACTGTGCCCAATGTATTTACAAAGTGCCTGGCTCCAGCCATTGTATACCGCAGGCAGAGAAATATCCAAATTTTCCCATGCATGGATGACTGCCTGATTCAGGCGGACAGTCAGGAATTGCTACTTCAGCACCTGGCATTTGTAAAAAGCCTTCTCACTTCATTGGTGTACACCATCAATGAAAAGAAATCATAACTGGTGCCCAGTCAAAAGATTGTATTCCTGGAAGCAAGCTTGAACACAACTTTCCAGATGGCTTTTCTCACTTCAGAAAAACAGGTCTGTCTGTCAAACTACTTCAAACAAATGGCCACCAGAACCCAGCTATCTGCAAGAAAAATACTGCAAGCCCTAGGGTTCATGGCCTCATGTATTCTGCTAATTCCATATGCAAGACTGCATATGAGGAAACTTCAGTGGTACTTAAGTCTTTGGTGCCAGCATTCTCAGGACCTGGAAACAGTCATTCCAATCATACCTTGTCTAAGGGCAGAGTTCTTTTGGTGGGCAGAAGCATGCAACCACAAGGGACTGCTTTTCACTCAACCCCTCGCCGCCCAAACCCTGACAACAGATGCATCAGACTGTGTCTGGAGGGCTCACATGGCAGGCAAATGCATCCAGGGCCACTGGAGCCCAGCCCAGATTCTCCTGCGCATCAATCAAAAAGAGATGCTAGCTGTACAGAATGCTTTTACAGCCTTCAAATACATAATTCTTCCAGGACAACTGCTTATAAAAACAGACAAAACCACAGTTATGTGGTACATAAGCAGGGGGGGAACCCATTTTTACCCACTCTGTAGGTTAGCCATGGCCCTGTGGAACACAGGCTTGAGCAACCAAGTGCATCTACAAGCTCAATTCCTGCCAGGCAAACAAAATTCACTGGCAGACGACTTAAGCAGAAATTTCCTAGACCCACACGAGTGGAAATTGGAGCCCATCGCCTTCAACCTTCTGATCCAGAGATGGGGGACACTGGAGGTGGAGTCCATTTGCCTCCCCCCAGAACCACACAGTTGAGCAGATTCTGCACCAGGATCCCTCACAGCAGGGCCTGGAAGGTGGATGCCCTATCCTTTCAATGGGAAAACCTCTCAATTTATGCCTTTCTCCCTCTGCCCCTTCTCTCAAAAGTACTACTCAAGATAAAACCGGACAGACCAAGGGCAATTCCTATTGCCCCAGTCTGGCCACCCCAGCACTGGTATCCACTCTTGTGCAGTCTGACAACAGTGCCACCGTGGCACCTTCACCAGACTCCTACCCTGCTGTCTCAGCAGGAGGGACAGATTTTGCATCCACAATTGCAATCCCTGAACCTTGCAGCCTGGCTTATCCCTTGAATACACCACCAGCAACCCTCAGCAAATAAGTGCTGGACATCATTCTTGAAGCCAGGAGGCCTAGTACTAGGAAATCCTATGCTGAAAAGTGGAAAAGATATTGTTCTTGGAATCCGTCTCAAGGGAAGGACACAGCAAGTGCCCTCATTACCTCTAATCCTGGATTACCTAGCAGAGCTACTCCACAGAGGCCTATCCTTCTCCTCCATTAAGATTCATGCCTCTGCCATCTCAGCTCATTATAATACTGAGCCACCTCTATTTTCTCAACCTCTCATCAAACGGTTCCTGAGAGGGGCTAACAACTTAAAGCCCCATAGGAGAGCACCCACCCCTGCCTGGGACCTTAACTTTGTACTGGAAAAGCTCATGCTTCCCTATTTTGAACCTGCAGCTTCTGCAGAGTTAACATTCCTCCCTTAGCAAACAGCCTTGCTTTTAGCCATAACTTCAGCAAGAAGAGTGTCTGAGTTACAGGCACTAATGGCTGTGGAACCCTTCATTATTTTCATGTTGACAGGGTTTCCCTCTGGACTATAACCCGTCCTTTATGCCTAAGGTGGTGTCCAGTGTGGCTCTAAACCCAATTCATCCATTTGCCAACCTTCTTCCCTAACCCTCAGAATAAAGGGGAAAGGATCCTGCACTCCTTGGACGTGCACAGACAGCTCAGGTTCTACCTTCACAGGGCTAAACGTTTCAGAAAATCTGACCAGCTGCTAGTCAGCTTTGCTACAGGGGCAGAGGGTAAGGCCATTTCAAAGCAAACTATTTCCAAATGGACTGCATCCATTTCTGCTACAAGCACCATGGAAAACCTATCTCACAGGGGATCAGGCCACATTCCACTAGGGCTATTTCCACCTCTACAGCATTTCTCAGGGGAGTCCCTACCAGGGACATTCTGGAAGCTGCAACCTGGAATTCTGTACACACCTTCACCAAGCATTAGCACTTGCCAATCTTTTCTAAATCCAGAGCTGGATTTGCTACAGCAGTCTTACAAGGTCTACTAACCATCCCTAACACTTCTTGACTGCCTCCACCCTTCCTCAGCTTTGGGAATCAACCCAAGTGTGATGACTGCAACAGTGAAACACGAAGAACATAGTACAGTTGTGTACACTTAACATAAATGTAGATGTTCGAGTGTATTCACTGTTGCACTCTTGGTTTCCCTCCCTTCAGCCTCCTGGCTTTCTCTTTCTACCTCTCCTCTCTCTAGCCATTCCTAATGGCATTGGTATTTACTTTTTACTGGTGGTGTTCCCCACCATATACTAGCTTACTATTTGGTTGCTCCTGACATTTGGGGCAAGAAAAACTGAAGTAATGGTGTTGGCTGCCTGTTTTTATACCCCTGACGACCCAACGTCATGGAGGAAGCGACAGCATCCAACGCAGAAATCCTAAGACTCTGGTATTCGGGCCGACTGAAGGCTACCTGCAGGCAGATAACCCAAGTGTTATGACTGCAACAGTGGATACACTCGAACATCTACATTTATGTTAAGGATACACAACTGTACTTTATCCTCATTGCACCTTTCTGGCTTTGTCAGATTTGATTTCCTTTCTTGTGGCCTCATCTTTTGTATCCACCACGGATACTACTCAGTCCAGACCTCCTGTCTCACTCGACAAGGATGAATCATCCACACATAATAGGCCTTAGGTTAACCATATGATTTCTCCAGTTCCACTGATTGCTGGACAGCCCAGCTTTCCTCTCCAGTCTGTCACGTTTTATCTTCTCAAAAGTCTTCTACTAGGAAAATTTAAAGAAGGAATGCAAGAGATTTGCTTTCTGGGCCCTTGAGAGAGATTTGGACAGCTGTACTTCAGTTTTTTAGCTTTGGTTTTACTATTAAGGTACTACTATTAAGGTACAGTTGGCTGCCTTTTCAAACTTCCATCTTGGTGAGAGTAATTCTTCCTTAGCTTCTTCTAGATTATGCAAAGCTTTTCTCAAAGGAACCTCGCTTAAGCTTCCTATAAGGAAGACTACTCCTCTTTGGGATTTAACTATTTTGCTTCAAGGTCTGACCCAAGGCCCCTTTGAAACTTCAGCCAAGATAGTCCTTAAGTTTTCGTCCTGGGAAACATTCTTCTAGTTGCTATTACATCAGCTAGATGAGTATCCAAACTTTAGGCTCTCTCCTCCAAGCCTCCCTTACCTGGTTTTTCACACAGGGTTTCCTTGCAGACGAACCAGTCCTTTTTGCCTAAGGTATCTTCTGAGTCTAATAGTCCAGTCTTTGCATTCTGCAGGCAAAGAAATATTCAAATATACCCGTATCTGGATGATTGTCTAATTCAGGCAGAAAGCCAGGACATATTTTTGAATCTGGCCTTTGTTCAAAGACTACTGACTTGTCTGGGGTACACCATAAATGAAAAGAAATCACAACTGGTACCCTGTCAAATTATATTCCTGGGAGCAAGCTTGAATACAACTTCCCAGATGGCTTTCCTCATGCCAGAGAAACGGATTCATTTGACAACCTGCTTCAAACAAGTGGCCACAAAAACCCAGTTATCTGCAAGGTAAATACTGCAAGCCTTGGGGTTCATGGCCTCCTGCATTCTTCTAATTCCATATGCAAGGCTGCACATGAGGAAACTGCAATGGTATCTCAAAAGCTTATGGTGTCAACATTCACAGGATGTAGAGGCAATGATTCCTATCATACCTTGCCTACGCCTAGAGTTCCTTTGGTGGGTGGAGGCCTGTCACCAAAACAGGAGACTACCATTCACATTACGCCCTGCCGCCCAAACATAAACAGATGCATCAGACTATGCATGGGGGGCACACCTGGCTGGGAAGTGCATTCAGGGCAACTGGAACCCAAGTCAAATGCACCTGCTTATCAAAAAGAAATGTTAGCTGTACAGAATTCTCTGACAGCCTTAAAGGACCAAATTCTTCCAGGACAATTAATGATAAAGACGGACAACACCACTGTTATGTGGTACATAAACAAGCAGGGGAGGGTACCCATTCTTACCCCCTCTGTAGACTAGTCATGGCATTGTGGAATACAGCCCTGAGTTATCAGGTACATTTACAAGCTCAATTCCTGCCTGGAAAACTAAATACACTGGCAGATGGACTAAGCAGAAACCTCATGGACCCACACGAGTGGAAACTGGAACCAAGGATTTTCAACATGTTGACAAGCAAATGGGGGAGCCCAGATATAGACCTGATTGCCTCCCCCAAAACTGTCCGTTGGACAAATTCTGCACAAGGACCCTCCACAAACAATCTTGGAAAGAAGGATGCTCTGTCTTTCAGCTGGAAAAACCTATCAGTTTGCCTTTCCTCCTCTGCCTCTGCTCTCCAAAGTACTACTAAAGGTCAAACAAGACAAACTAAGGACGATTTTGATTGCACCAGACTGGTCACACCAACAGTGGGTACCCCCTCTTGTGCAGTGTGTCACTGTGGTCCCCATGGCACCTGCCCCAGACTCCTACTTATTGTCTCAGCAGGAGAACCTAATTCTGCATCCTCAATTTCAAACACTGAATCTAGCAGCCTGGCTAATTACATAATTTCTCCTTTACCATCCCTCAGTAAACCAGTGATGGATATCATTTCAGAGGCAAGGTGGCCTAGTACCTGAAAGTCTTACGCTGAAAAATGGAAAAGATTCTGTGCCTCGAACCAGTCCTCAAGGGATGAGCACAACAGTGCCCAATTTACCTCAGATTTTACAATACTTAACTGAGATGCTTCATAAGGGCCCGTCTTTCTCCTCCATCAAAATTCATGCCTCAGCCATCTCAGCTCATAACACAGAACCAACCCTCTTCCCTCATCCACTGCTTAAGCAGTTCCTCAGAGGGGCCAAAAATCTACGACCACCTAGGAGAGCTCTATCTCCAGCCTGGGACCTCAACTTTGTTTTGGAAAAGCTCACCCTTCCTCCTTTCAAGCCAGCTGCTACTGTGGACTTAAAATTCCTTTCTTGGAAAACAGCTTTCCTTTTAGCAATCACTTCAGCAAGAAGGGTATCTGAATTACAGGCCCTCATGGCAGTGGAGCCTTTCATCATGTTTCATGCGGACAAGGGTGTTCCTCAGGACCAATCCCTCCTTCATGCCTGAAGTGGTATCCAGTGTGGGCCTTAATCAGTCCATACATTTGCCAACCTTCTTTCCTATTCCACAGAACAAATGGGAATGGATTCTGCACTCCTTAGACGTGCACAGACAACTTAGACTCTACTTGGACAGAACTAAACCTCAAAGGAAATCTGGTCAACTGCTGGTGGCATTTGCTGCAGGGGCAGAGGGGAGGGCTATTTCAAAGCAAACCATTTTCTAATGGATAGTCCATTGCATTTGTTTTTGCTACAAACACCATGGAAAACCTATCTCACAGGGGATCAGACCCCACTCTACCAGGGCTGCATCTACCTCTACAGCCTTTCTCAAAGTCGTCCCTACCAGGGACATCCTAGAAGCTACTACTTGGAGTTCTGTACATACTTTCACCAAGCATTACCATCTGCCAATTTTCTCTAAATCCAGAGCTGGTTTTGCTAATGCAGTCTTGCAGGGCCTTTTAGCTGGTCCTAATTCTATTTAAATTCCTCATCCCATCCTTAGCTTTGGGAATCTACCCAAAAGTGATGACTGCAACAGTGAAACATGAAGAACATAGTACAGTTGTGTGCACTTACCATAAATGTAGATGTTCAAGTGTATTCACTGTTGCAGTCCTGGTTACCCTCCCTCCAGCCCCCTTCTTTTTCTTTTTTGGATATACTTCTACTTTCCTTTACTATCTTCAGAAGCTTTTTGGTGTATTTGCTTTTTTGTTGGAGGTATAACCTTGTATATTTATAGATTTAATTGCTTCCCATTAAGGGGGGAACCTGACATCTGTGGCAAGAAAAAACTGATGTAATGACGTCGGCTGCATGTTTTATACCCCTGACGTCATGAAAGAAGGGACAGCAACTGACGCAGGGCCCAAGACTTTGTTAATCAGGTCGACTGAAGGCTACTGCAAGCAGATAACCCAAACGTGATGACTGCAACAGTGAATACACTTGAACATCTACATTTATGGTAAGTGTACACAACTGTACTTTCCTGTTTGGGCTCTAGATCACCAAGGTAAATCATTGCAGAACTGTCTTCTAGTCACCAGATGGAGCCTGTGGTGAATTCTTAAATTGAGTTAAAGGTATTCCTTGTCTGGAACCTGCTGTGATCAGTTAAGTAGGGTAAGGCCTCAAGAAAGGTGGGGTGTGGCAGCCTTGCCTCATTTCTTTCCCTCCATTACATAAAGATCAGTCTTGTAAGGTTTGCAGACTACATTCTTTTTTAAAAAAAAAACTTTCAAATAATTTGCAAAGTAACACTTTATCTGTTTTATGAATCAGATGTCAATATACCACTTTGTTGTAGCTATTTTTTCCTGTTACATGAATTTATTTCATGTTTTATGTTTTAAGAATACTGAATGTTTCCACAAGCAGAAATGACCGCCACCCCCCCCCCCCCCCAGGACAAGCATCTTGTCCTGCATAGGCAAAAGACACCACACCATGGTGTAACTATTTACTGCATCAGGTTTATAAAGAAGGGGTCAGATCAGTTTAGGGGGAGATATCTAGGCTCATCTTTATCCTCATTGGTGTCTCATTCCTTTTTTGTTCCCCAAAAGAAGTATCACTACATGAATAATTGTTCCTCATCTTTTTTGAAATCATTCTGGCCTCTGCTCTGAGGTAAAAACTAAAGGTGTTTTATTTCTGGGATGATGGTGAGTCCCTCACTAGAACCTACGTAGACCACTATTTGAGGAAAGAGCAAATGACGCACATTAATTTGCTTGGTTGTGACAAGCTTCTCCTTCAGAAGAGAGTCACTTTGGAGCCCTTGGATACCTTGTGATCCAGATTTATTTCTTCACTAGCCCGTTATTCTCCATGATGGTAGTTTAGGCTAGACGTTTTCTGATTTGTCTAAGAGGTAGAGCAAACTCATGAACCCCTGGAGATTCCATTGCAGCAGTTATTGCATAAGGTGAAAATGTTCTTGATCCATCTTTAGTAACGCATCTCTCTGGTGTTTTCCTCGAGAACTTTTGTTTTCCATTTAGTACTTTTGGAGATAACCATATATGTAGCTGGATCAGTCTATAGAGCAGGGCCACTAATTATGTCTTTCCCTTAGTCACAATGTGGAGGAACTGCCAGACAGTGATGAGTATAGGGAATCTCTTGTTCAAGAGGAAAAAGCTGACCATAAAAGGAAAACCATTCCATGGCAACATTCTTTGTCTAATGGGTCTACTTTTTATTCAATTAACTGGGTAAGCCCACTGGACATGTGTCCCTTTTCAGTGGTGGCCCAGGAGCACTGTCAGGTTGAATAACTTGCTCAGAGTCACACAGTTGACAAGTAGAGGAGGAAGAGGAGTCAAATCTCATTCCATGTATTACTGGAAGCAGCTCCTTAACATCTCAGAACCATACTCATCTGCAGTATCAGTCAGAATTTAGGCAAGAACATACAATCTATTCCCAGAGATCCATCTTTTTAGACCAGTTTAAGAAAATAAGTCAACAGTTAGAATTTCCATCTCTCACTTGGAGGTGGATTTCCTGGATGGTCCCAAAACACAATCTTAAAATGTTCTATCTTTCCACCCACTCTGAAATCCTTGACTGTGCATTTAGAAAGTTCCTGGCAATCTCCCAGCTGTGGCTGTTCAGGCAGATGAGTACCTTCACTCATACTGTACTTCTTTTTGGGGCAATACTTTGCAGCCTTCTTCCAGTGTCTGTAGCAGCTCGTGATCCCAGCAGCAATCATATTTGCTAAGTGACCATTGCCCAGATTAGGATTTGAAAAGAAGTAGATCGGTCAACAATAAACATTTTTGCTGTATCTCTGCAGCTTTGAGTGTTTGAACACTTCATTCCTGATATTTACCTTAACAGGAACTGAAAAATTCTGTAAAGCAATCTGAGAACTCCTCCAGATCTTGACACCAAAACTCCTTTAAAGCCTATATGATTCTACCAAAATCTATATTGAATCACTGATGTCTATGAATACCACAATTTATACTCCACAAGACACCAGTTAGCAGCATAGCATTAAGGAGAGAAGCACTGTTATAGATCTGTGGGTTATTTTTGATGTACAGCAGCAGCTGAAGCATACCCCTTTTGCCAAAAATCATCCTCCAATAAAAGAAATATTGAAGAGACTGGAAAATCTTAAGGAGACGAGACAGGAGGCTTAACTTCCAAGATTGCTGCACACTGAGAAAAGGTTGGTTTGTGCTCTTCCAGTGTGAAAAAAAGAAACCAAAAAAAGTTACTGAAACTGTTAGCTTGGCTAAAATTCAGTCATTGGTTAATTACACTGCCTTGATGCTAGCAAAGAAGACATTTCGAAAATTAGAGAGAAAATCTAGTAGACAAGGAGAAAAGAATATTCTATCCAGGAAGAATCATGCAGCTGTTCAGCAAAAAAGCAGTTCAAGTTTCAGCTTTGATACAATCGATGGATTCCAGTAATTTGAAAGGGAAGAAACATGCACTCAGTGCTGTTTAAAACAAATGAAGCACCAAAGGAATCTGTCAGTTTTAATAAAAGGCTGGAAGAATAGAAGCTTTAGCTATTCAAATGAATTGATAAAACTACAAAAATCCAAGGTGGAATTGAAAAGACTGTCTGAGCATGAGGCTTCTTGGGAAGAGTTGCTTCAAAAATTGTAGAGTTTAGAAGACAGAGCACATAGACCACCTGAGATTTTCTGGTTTATCTGAAAAGCTGGAAGGAACAGATTGCATTAATTTTATGAAGGTACAAATAAACAACTGGACTGGTATTCTGCAGAAGGAGTTAACTGAGAAAGCACATTGTGTGCATGCTCCAATCTGGGAATGAAAAAACAATCTGAACCTATAACAGTCATACCAGTAGAGAGAGTTGCTCCTTACACAACTGTGGCAAAAGGTAAAAAGTATTAAAAAAAATGGAGACAGAGTATTTATAGAAGATTTGTAAGTGCTCTTGAGGCAGCAGAGAAGAAAGTTTATCCCAGCAATCGGAATGCCAAGAGGTAGGTGTGAGATTCAAGCTGCTGCATCTGTCTGTTTTAGGATTATTTTTTTCCCTGGAGAATCAAAATACATTTTTGCTACAGAACAGACTAAAGAGGAAATTGCTTATCCAATAAAGAGTGAGACAGCATGCAGAAGAGAGTTGTTTCCCATTCTGACAACAAAACATATAAAGAGACTTTGCCAATTAAACTTTTTTTTTCTTGTTCAGAAGGAAAATACTTGAGAGCCTAAAAGAAACAGAGGAACTGACTGAAGAATTGAGAGCACCTTGGATGTGAACCAGAGACTGGTGTCGGGAGATAGAGGTGATCAGGAAGACCACCAGTAACATAAGTAAATGGAAGGCTGTAAAACAGTGGTCCAATTGAATGTAGGAATAAACATGTGAAATGTGGCTTTGAAAGAACAAGTGGACAAAGACTAGAATTTTGTTGACTCTGTTGAACTGTAAAGCATACCACCCCACTTTGTCATGTTTAGGACACTGAAGGAAATGAAGTTGTGTAAGTAAAGCATTTTTTTAATAATAATTTATGTATATTGCATGTTATATTGTAAAGCAGTTCTGTATAGTGTGCAATTGGGTACTATAAATGTGAGGTTGGGGCGTCTTCTCAGTGACCTGTATATATTAAAGACACTAAAGCAAGCATTTTAGTCATAAGAGATGCAGGCTTTACACTTTACCTTTAACTTATTTCCAGCTATATTGTGTTAATGTAATGTGATCTTGGGGTGCTGGGATGGAGTGTTGCGTGCAATATTAAGAATAGTTTTCCTTGGTTTTGCAAGTTAGATGTCTAGATTAATTCCCTTGGTTTATGCTATAAAGAAGTGTTTAAGCAAATAGGCTTGAAAAATAAGGTCAAATGGTAAAAGTGATGGAAATGGTATGTTTCTTGCATTTGCAAAGTTATTGGCTATTTTTTCCATTAGCACATGTTCTCAGTGGAAGGACTCTGTGGGAGCAGGCAGAACTTGGTCATAGGAAGTCTGAACACTGTTTTTCTAAGTGAAATTTACAAAGATTCTTTCATGCATCTATAAAGTTATTAACTTTTTTTCTCCTCTCCTTGCTCATTGCATTTACTTGGAAATGAACTGTCTACACATGCAAGAAATTCATCTTCATGGCTCTGAGCATTCCTTGCTGAGAAAAATTTAAAAGATGCAGTGTAACATTTAAAGATACAGTGGCAAGCAGTTAGGTGAAACATGAAATTTTAAATTGTGGGAAGTAAATGTGTTAAGAACCAGAAGAAATCCTTGCCAGAAACGAAAAGCTCCTTTAAGGAATTCCAAATAACACTGGACATTAAGTGCTTTTGTCTGTAACTGAACAGGAGTTCATCAGAACTAAAGCACTTGAAACACAGCAATCCTTAAATAGTAAAATTAATAATCACAGGACCTTAAAAAATTAAGTAGAAAAAAATAATTAAAAAAATAATTGATAAAAACTTTCCCAAAACTTCTTAAAGGGGTCCACCACAACAAATATTCCATAAAACACTGTCACAAATTGTCCAAATATATTTAGTAGAACAAACTTGAAACACTTAAAAGAAAACTGCATGGATAAGATTGATAAAAACTTAAAATTCATACAAATCTGCAGTTAGCGAAGATGTTTAAAATTTTAAGTTTAGCAGCTCTGAGTTTTAAAACACTGCTTATTGAGACATGATCATTCAGTCCAGGAGGTTTGTCCGCCATTAACCTAAGCTGCCACTGTAACTCTCCTGTACTAGTAAATATGTTAGTGAATATGTTATGTGAACAGTTTCCTCCTCAGCAGCCTTAATACCATAATGCATTTAATGTAACAGTGTATTATTTAATTTATATATAGGTAGCCAGTGCACTTTTTATTAAAGCAAAAGTTGATGTTTATTGAATGCATGCAAGTTTGTTCACATCTGGGAGAAAAAAAAGGGGAACCCGCAATAGAAAACAAAAAAGGGGGGGGCCCCC